>NC_138104.1:18803982-19149732 GCF_964146895.1 Miniopterus schreibersii
AATCATCATTTCTATATCTTCAATGAATCTGTTCCCTCCTAACAAAACAACCAACAAAGAGTGCATTCAGTCCTCGCTCATATTTTCCTCCATTAATCATCACAGTCCCAAATTTTCTGTCTGAACATTTTCCTATACTACAGCAATGAAGGATACACGTTTACATTGTATCTATAATATACTTTGTCCAGTTATAGTTACTATTATAGTACACATAACGGAAAGGAATCAAACTAAATTATTTTAATAAAAAGTGTAGATAATTCTATAGTCACTACCGTAAATCCAGATGACTCCTATTATTTCCAGTATAGCTGCAATCAAAATGCCCCATCCAGCACAGAAGTGGTCAATCAGATTAACCCAGTAAATTCCAGCCTGTCAAAAAAAATCAATTACTTCTAAGTATAGTTTTAATTATTTTTATGATTGACTAGACATTTAATTTGAATTTACTCAAGGAATATTTTCAAATGTGAACACAAATGTGGATTTAAATATTTCAAAAATGGTGCACTTTTTTTCTGTACTGAGTCACTTGGAAAAAAGCATTTAGAATACTTAATTATCAAAATGACATTCAGTGCCTGTGTGTTCTACAGTAGCGGCTAAGAAATATAGTGTATGTTTAAAGTCTATAACTTTATTGTAATTGGGGAAATTGTTCCTTATTGGGCCTCCTGCCCCTCTGCAAAATATATTTATTGAAATTGTGCTATAATGGGAAACAATCTGGGGCTAAAACTCAGAAAACCTTGATCCAAGTCTGACTTGGGCTTGTCATTAAACATCCTCTTAAACCTTGGTTTCCTCATTTAGATTATAAAGTACATTCCAAACAATATTTTGTCTATGAAAAAAGTACTATAGTATACCTGAGTTACACAGACGAGACCAAGGAGAAACAAAACCAAGCAGCAGCCCAAAGTTATGGGAACCCTCATTTTCTTCATCACTTTGGGAAATAAATCTTGAATTGTTGTTGTAATCGTTTCTTCAGAAGGGAAAAAAAATAGCATGTTATATGTCAACTCATTTGCCAATAAGTTTAATCACAGAATTCAATTTCTATTAATGAAGTTTACAAATATATGTTGAGACTATAGTCTGGGCCCTAATCTTTGTTTTTAAAAACCCATAGGATTCTTTTTCTTTGCAGTAACCACTTGTCAGTTCTGATAAAAATCAAATGCAGCTCGATTTCTCATTTTTAGTCTGTTTTGTAAGGTTTTTCATTGGTAGCAACTATAAGGTAACAGATCCCTGAGGGCTGAAGTAGTTTGGAAGTCATAAGGAAAGAAGTCTGGTACAACTTTTTAAAAAGGTGAATATTTGAATAAATGACATAGAGACAGAAAGGCCTTCCAAGTTTGAGAAATAAATGTGTTCCCATAGCCACCAAATCAAGCATTGATTATTTTATACATATAATTACAATAATCTGAAAATCTTATAGAAATCTATTGTACTCAGAATTAGAACTTCATGTCAATGTATTAAAAAATTTAAACCAAACTTTAAAAAAAGAAAAAAAAGAAAGGAATGTGTTCATGAAACAGGGTACTGGCTAAAAGTAGAAGGATGTTTGAGTGAAACGATTAAGACACAGGTTTGAAATTTTTGAGGGTTTAGAAAGTCAGTTAGAGGAGACTGGACTTTATCCTATAAACAATAAACTATTAAAATGTTTTATGTAAGAGGATGATATAATAAAAACTGTTTCAGAATTTCTAGGTGTGTACCCTAAGGAAAATTCTTATGTGTACATAGAACCATGTGCAAGAATAGTCATTGCAGCAGTTTGTGTAAGTTTTAAAAACTGGAAATAATCCAATTGCCCATTACTATGGCAACAGATTGTGAATTAGCTAGATCTATATGTCTGTATCAACATAGGTTCATAATATGTGTAAAAAAACTATCAGAATATGTATGGAATGAAACTTCACATTTATGTGAACATTTAAAAATTTATGTTATTTATGGGTACATATAAAATGAATACAAACATGGACTGTATATCACATCATTCATGGTGACATTGGTTTCTGGGAAAGAAGAAATGTGAATTGTATTAGGAAAAGAAACATGGTGTACTTCAAATTCATCTGTAACAGTTAAATTTTCTAAAAAATGGGGCAAATATGATAAAATATTAATGTATGTTCCTTTTGGGTGTTTGAGTACTTTGTATTTTTTAAACTTAAGTTAAAAAGAATTTTCAGAAAGATTATTCTGAGAGTAAATCCTAGGGTGGCAACAAGGGTTAAGAAAAGGATATTTTTAAGTAGAAGAAACATGAGTACAATATAAAGGGATAGATTAACACTGGGAGTAGTACTTACCAATGGAAGCAAACTGAGAGTCGAGACCCAAAGTCAAAAGCATGAAGAAAAATAATATGGACCAAAATGGCCCACCTGGGAGTTGGGCTAGAGCTTCTGGATAAGCAATGAATGCCAAATCAAAACCTAAAAAAAATGCATGGCATTTTAATTTATATTAGTTGCCAAGAAAATTCACATATTTGGACATTTTCAAAATAAGATACTAGAAAAATTTCATTTTAATTTGGTAACCCAATCCATGATATACATTTTTTAGCAACTATTTCACTTTCACTTTTAAAAATATTTTACTTACTTAATCTACAATGTGATAATGTGAATACGTGACATGAATTGAGCTAGTGAGATCAATTTTATAAATGGTACATTTCTCACATAAGAAATCTTAATTATTTCATTTAATTTGTTTGACTTTATTTTTTAAAGATCGTTAAAGAATAACAACTGTCTTAAACTCCAGGAACCTAAATTATCTTACCCTGGAGATTCTAAAAGAATTACACTATCAAAAAAGATATGTTTATAGAACTAACTTTTTAGTCGTCAACCATCTTTCCAAATGTCTACCCAAAATTAGAATTAAATCTCATTTTCTATTTTATGTATGTTACCCTTAGAGATATTTTAAATTTTTTTTCAATTATGTTACGTGAATCTTAGTTTTAAGTATTTTAAGTTTCTTCAACCTCCCAGAGGACTGACCTAGGATTCAGGAAAATTAGCTTCTAGCCTAGGCTCTTTCACTTCCTAAATATTTGATCTTCTGCAAGACATAATATTTCTGTGCATCCATCCACTCCTCTGTAAGAGAGGAGCTGGATACTAGATGATCTCCAAGGTCCCTTCTAGTACTAACATTCTATTCTCATTCATCAGTTTCTCCATCAAATGATACTAACCATAAATTAAAATTTAATAAGAAATTCCTACTTAAAAGAACCCTAGAATTATTTTCCTAAGGATCTTTAACCAGATAATTAAGCATCCCTAGCTAATGTCTTTAAAGTTAGGAAGTTCATTAACCAGACTATGTTCAGACTGGACACAGCTGGGCATTCAAACTCACTTCGGTTTCTATCTACATGATATTAATTAATGTTTTCAAATTCAGACCAATATTGTAATTGTACACAAAGGAATATATATACACATGTATATATTATATGCATATATACATGCACACATACACACAAATGAAAATAATGCATGTAAAGTGCTTATCATGATATCTGATACTTGTAATTGTGCAGTAAGTAGTTCATATTAAAGACTAAACAAAATTCAGGAAAAAAAATCTTAAATAATTGTTCCCTAGTATACTTATTTTCTCAAATCATTTATGAATTATTCCATCATTAAAGCAAACAAATTATATAAGATGAAATGAGAAAGAAACAACGTGATACCCTAAATCTTTAGTGCTTTAAGTAAATTGCTCTAAATATTTTAGTGTTTCTTAAATGAGCTACTTTGAGTTAATCAAAGGTAATAATATATAGCATTCCATACCTGATTTTACAACTTGAGACACTTCCTTTCCAGATATGTGAGCCATGTGTCCCAATATAGAAAAAATAGCAAATCCAGCGAACACACTAGTGAGGCAGTTTGTCAAACATACCACAATGGCATCTGAGAAGCAGTTGTTATTGAACTTATTGTAAGATGATAGAGCAACTAAGCCACCCCAAGCCACTGAAAGGGAGTAAAAGATTTGAGTGGCAGCATCTTTCCAAACCTGTAAGAAAATAATTTAATATTTAAAAGCATACACTCTTCATTTGCATAAAATATTTTATATATACAAATGAATAAATATAATGACATAAACACCCAAGTACCTACTACTCAGCTTAAGAAATCAAATGTTGCCTGGCCAGGCATAGTCAGCGGTTGAGCATCAACCTGGGATGCAGGAGATTATGGTTCAATTCCTGGTCAGGGCACATGCCTGGGTTGCGGGCTCAATCCCCAGTCTGGGACCTTCAGAAGGCAGCCGATCAATGATGACTCTCTCATCATGGATGTTTCTATCTCTCTCTCTCCCTCTCCCTTCCTCTCTCTGAAATCAATAGGGATATATTTTTTAAAAAGATACTATGCTATGTTTTCTTCTAAGAGATTTAAAGTTTTGCTTATATTAAGTGTCAACTCACCTGAAATTTATATTGTGCATATTAAATTGGAAATCCCAATTCATGTTTCTTCAAATGGAATATCAATTGTCAATTGTCCAAAGATAATTGACTTTATCAATTATATCTATTGGATATCAATTATGTAATTGAATAGTCCATCCTTTTCCCATTGATCTGCATTGCCACCTCTGCCACATATCGAGTTCCATATATTCATGAATATTTCTGAGATTACTATTCTTTTCCACTGGTCTGTATGTCTATGCCTATGCTAACACCACATTATTTTAATAACTATAACATTATAATATTGTTTCCTATCTGGTAAGACAAGTCTTCCTCACTTCTTCAGAAACACCTTGTTTTGTTTTATTTTTTAATTTTTTTATTTTTTTTTGCTTTTTTTTCTTTCACATAAATTTTAGAACCGGTTTTCAAGTTCTACACACACACACACACACACACACAATCTGTGCTGGAAATTTGATTGGAATTCTTATGTATCAATTTGGGGAAAATAGAAACATAAGTCTTAACAAGGATAGGCCTGGGCAATTTTTGAACAATGATGATACATTTAGGCATCCCTTAGATCACCCAATTCTCTCATTCCATATTTTGATTACAGCCTCATGTAGCTGGCCTCATCACTTTAAGCAGCCCCCCACATTCTTCATCTAATCCTACCCATTTATTATTTCCCATTTTGCAATTTACCCTTCCTATGTCTTTGCTAAAGGACAGTAATTAATCTTAGAAACTAATATAGGTAAATCCATTTAACAGTGAAATTTTGTAGCTATAACATTACCCCAAAGGGAAAAAAAAATCTAATTGTGTAGATTTCAAATAAAAGAGCTGGCATATATTTGGGTAAATTTTTTTTTTTTTTTTTTTTTTAGTTCATCTGAAAACAGGACTGGTCAGTGGAAGCAGACAATATAACATAGTGACTAAGAGTTCTAGCTCTGGAGTCAAAAAGAATGAAGTTTACATACAATACCTCTCACTCTCTTTGACTTCAATTTATTTAACTTCTTTAAACCTGTTCTTTCAACTATAAAATGGAAATGGCAATAATAATAATTATCTATCCTAGGAATTATGTAAGAAACATGTAAAGCAACTAGCAGATGCTTAATGGTAGCTATTATTGTTATCATGGAAAATAATCACAAATTGATACTTGTTGTTTATGGAAGTTAAAAACAATAATTTTCTCTCTGAAAGGTATATAATCTATTTCTAATTGCAATAGAAATAAAATTTTTAGACAGTAAAATAAATTACTGGGTCTTCAGGATACAGCTTGATGTTAGATTATTATTACACTATAATTGCTTTATAATGGCAGGAAGCCAGTAGGAAGTACATGATAGATGATAGATTAGATAGATGATAGATAGATGATAGATAAATAGATTAGATAGATAGATGATAGAGATGATAGATGATAGATAGATCATAGATGATAGATGATGATAGATAGATGATAGATAGATGATAGATAGATAGATGATAGATAGATGATAGATAGATGATGATGATGATAGATAGATATAGATAGATGATAGATGATAGATGATAGATAGATAGATGATAGATAGATGATAGATAGATAGATGATGATGATAGATAGATAGATAGATAGATAGATAGATAGATAGATAGATAGATGATAGATAGATAGATAGATGATAGATAGATGATAGATGATAGATAGATAGATGATAGATAGATAGATAGATAGATAGATAGATAGATAGATAGATAGATGATAGATAGATAGATAGATGATAGATAGATGATAGATAGATAGATAGATGATAGATAGATAGATAGATAGATAGATAGATGATAGATAGATAGATAGATAGATAGATATAGATAGATAGATAGATAGATAGATAGATAGATAGATAGATAGATAGATAGATAGATAGATAATAGATAGATAGACAGATAGATAGATAGATGATAGATAGATGATGGATAGATAGATAGATGATAGATGATAGATAGATAGATAGATAGATGATAGATAGATAGATAGATAGATAGATAGATAGATAGATAGATAGATAGATAGATAGATAGATAGATGATAGAGAGAGAGATAGATGATAGATAGATAGATAGATGATAGATAGATAGATGATAGGTGATAGATATAGATAGATAGATAGATAGATAGATAGATAGATAGATAGATAGATAGATGATAGATAGATAGATAGACAGATAGATGATGATAGATAGATGATGATAGATGATAGATAGATAGATAGATGATAGATAGATAGATAGATAGAGATAGATGATAGATAGATGATAGATAGATGATAGATAGATGATAGATAGATAGATAGATGATAGATAGATGATAGATAGATAGATAGATAGATAGATAGATAGATAGATAGATAGATGATAGATAGATAGATAGAGATAGATGATAGATAGATGATAGATAGATGATAGATGATAGATAGATAGATGATAGATGATAGATAGATAGATAGATGATAGATAGATAGATAGATAGATAGATAGATAGATAGATAGATAGATAGATGATAGATAGATGATAGATAGATAGATAGATAGATGATAGATGATAGATAGATGATAGATAGATAGATAGATAGATAGATGATAGATAGATAGATAGATAGATAGATAGATAGATAGATAGATAGATGATAGATGATAGATAGATAGATGATAGATAGATTAGATAGATGATAGATGATAGATAGATGATAGATAGATAGATGATAGATAGATAGATAGATAGATGATAGATAGATGATAGATGATAGATAGATGATAGATAGATAGATGATAGATAGATAGATAGATAGATAGATAGATAGATAGATAGATAGATAGATAGATAGAGATAGATGATAGATGATAGATAGATGATTAGATAGATAGATAGATAGATAGATAGATAGATAGATAGATAGATGATAGATAGATGATAGATAGATAGATGATAGATAGATAGATGATAGATAGATAGATAGATAGATAGATAGATAGATAGATAGATAGATAGATAGATAGATGATAGATAGATAGATAGATGATAGATAGATAGATGATAGATTAGATAGATAGATAGATAGATAGATGATAGATAGATAGATAGATAGATAGATAGATAGATAGATAGATAGATAGATGATAGATAGATAGATGATAGATGATAGATAGATGATGATAGATGATAGATAGATAGATGATAGATAGATAGATATAGATAGATAGATAGATAGATAGATATAGATAGATAGATAGATAGATAGATAGATAGATGATAGATGATGGATAGATAGATAGGTAGATAGACAGATGATAGATGATAGATAAATAGATGATAGATCATGTTTATTTTACTTATATATAACAAGTTAGAAACAAAATATTCTCATTTCTTAGGTGGTTGTACATATTGAAAGTTAAGTAAAATGCTTATGTTGGCCTTAGCTTCTTTTACTTGATACATTATGTATGCATATGTGAATTAGGGAGAGCCAGAAATAGTGTGTCATGTGTGGGTTATAATGTTTACCTAGGTAGCAAAGAACAGTGAAGCAAAATCCCAAACATAGTTGTAATGTCCATAACTACCAATCTCACAGCTATACACAGGATGATTACTTTAGGGATTAGGGAATCTTAATTCAAGATGCAGAAACTGGCAGTGTAAATTTAACTAAATCTAAATCTTTCTGGGTCTCAGTATTATCACTGCAAAATGAGCGAGTTAGTAAAATAATCACTGAAAACCCCTCTAGCTGTAAATTTATATGGTTCTCTACTCTTGTAGAGATCTCAGTAGAGGTCAGATTTTCAAAGATAAGGAAAATATATACTTATGATCCCATGCTTAGTATGTGGACAGAGAGGAATATTAAAAAAATCTAGGAAAAAAATTCTAAGTGCCAGCAAACCCAAAGAAAAAGTGGCAGTAGTGTTTGTGTTGCAGTGGGGAGGTGGGAGGATTAAATTTTATGTTTCACAAAGAGCTTTAGGTTTTGGTCTGATCTTTTAAAGCTTTCAGGGGGCAAGGGGGAGGGGCAGACTGGATGAAAGAAGGTGAAGGGATTAGCCAAAGAACATATATGCATAACCCATAGACACAGACAACAGTGTGGTGAGGGCCAGAGGGAAGGAGAGTGGGGACTGGGTGGAGATGGGCAAAGTGTTAGGGGTAAATGAGGATATCTGTAACAGTGTCAACAACAAAAATAAAGAAAAAAATAAAGATAATAGAGACACAGAAACACAGACCAATATAAAATATTCATATAAAATTTTCAAGATAGTTTCAAGGAACTATAAAGCCCAGATTATCTGAGTCTTGTAAAAGCCACATAAAAAATATAGAAGGGACTTTCCAACTGTGGTCAAAGTTATGATGTATAAAGAAAATTAAGGCTGTACTTCTTTGGGAACATGTGTGTCTACAATAAAGTACAGATATGAGCAAAAGTAGGTTCACAGTTGTTCGTATGGAAAAAGACATGCAGGTTATGATTATTTCAATAGCTTTGTTAACTCTGTGTTTTGCATACTTACAACTGTAAATCTATTTTTGCCCACCCTTGTAGTATAATATAATAATAATTTAAATAATTGTGTGGTCATATTTATATAGCACTTTACCATTCCAAAAGTGCATTAACATTTTATCTTGTTTAATAACCTAACATAGAGAAGATAATGAATCTAAACTTCTATTTTTTGTTTTTATTCATCATGAAACATAGTCTTTGAGTTGGGAAGAATTAACAAACAACATTAAAAGATGTGAGGCTAAGATAAACAAAGAAATGAACAGATGGTCTGTGAACACATCAAAATATGTTCGTTTCCAAGTGAGGGTTCTTGTGGTTGATTATGGAGTTAAATTTATTTGGGCACAGGAAAGATAACCAAAGGACAGAGATTGACACCTTAATTTTCAAAAAGATAAAGCATGGATTTCCATGAATAAAAACTAATAAATTTGACATGCTTACCAGAAAATTTCTATAGCAAATCATTAAATATCCAAATTGTAAGTACAGGCATACCTCAGAGATATTACAGGTTCTGTTCAAGACTATCACATAAAACAAATAACACAATAATGTAAATATTGCAATAAAGAGAGTCAAATGAATTCTTTGGTTTCCCAGTTCATATAAATACTATGTTTGTACTATACTATAGTCTATTAAGTGTGCAATGGCATTATATCTAAAAAACAGTGTACACACCTTAATTTAAAATACTTCACTGCTAAAAAGCATCCAAGGCTGAGGAAATAAATGTGCAAAATCCAGAAACAGGAACAGTTCTGTTATGTGTGAGTAAGGGAAAGGAGGTCTCTCTGGCAAAATGAGCAAGAGGCCGTTGGGGAGGTAGGCAGGCCCTAGTTATGCAGAACTTTGTAGACCATCACAAGGACTCTGGATTTTATTCTCAGAGCCATGGGAAACCACTGAAGAGTTACTTATAATAATAATAGGAATATGAAAACTCTTTGTATGATCTGCTTGATGTTTCTGAAACCTTTAAAACTGTTCTAAAAAAGAAAGCCTACAATTAAAAATATGAAACGGAAAAAAAAAAACATTAAAAGATACTTTATTGCTAAATATGCTAACCATCTTTTGAGACTTCAACAACTTGTAATCTTTCTGCTGGTAGAGGGTCTTCCCTCAGTGTTGATGGCTGCTGACTGATCAGGGTGGTGATTGCTGAAGGTGAGAGTGGCTGTGGAAATTCCTTAAAATAAGAAAACAATGCAGCTTGCAGCATGGATTGACTCTTCTTTTTATGAACAATTTCTCTGTAGCATGTGATGCTGTTTGATGACATTTTACCCACAGTAGAACTTCCTTCAAAATTGGAGGCAATCCTCTCAAACCCTGCTGCTGCTGCTTTATCAACTGGGTGTATGTAATATTCTAAGTCCTCTGTTATTACTTCAACAATCTTAACAGCATCTTCACCAGGAGTAGATTTCACTTCAAGAAACTATTTTCTTTGCTCATCCATAAAAAACAACTCCTCATCTGTTAGTTTTATCATGATATTGCAGCAATTCAGTCACATCTTCAAGCTTAACTTCTAATTCTAGTTCTCTTGATATTTCCACCACGTCTGCAGTTACTTCCACTGAAGTCTTGAATCCCTCAAAGTCATCTATGAGGGTTGGTATCAACTTCTGTTAATGTTGATATTTTTACCTCTTCTCATGAATAACAAACGTTCTTAATGGCATCTAGAATGGTGAATCCTTTCCAGGTTTTCAATTGACTTTGCTCAGATCCATCAGAGCTATCACTACCTACCTATGGCAGCTATAGCTCTACAAAATGTATTTCTTAAATAATAAGACTTGAAAGTCAAAATTACTCCTTGATCTTTCAGCTACAGAATGGATGTTGTGTTAGCAGGCATGTAAACAACATTAATCTCATTGTACACCTCCAGCAGAGCTCTTGGGTTACCAAGAGTATTTTTAATAAGCAGTAATATTTTGAAAGGAATCTTTTTCTGAATAGTAGGTCTCAACAGTTGAAATATTCAGTAAACCATGTTGTAAACAGACTTGCTGTCCTCCAGGCTTTGTTGTTCCATGTATGGAGCACAGGCAGAGTAGATTTAGCATGATATTCAAGAGCCCTAAGATTTTTGGAATGGTAAATGAGCATTGTCTTCAACTTAAAGTCATCAGATTGTCCTTTGAAGCTTTGAAGCCAGGCATTGCCTTCTCCTCTCCAGCTATGAAAGTCCTAGATGACATCTTTTCCCAATATAAGGCTGTTTCTTCTACATTAAAAACTGTTTAATGTAGCCACCTATATTATTTTAGCTAAATCATCTGGATAAGTTGCTGCAGCTTCTACATCAGCACTTGCTGCTTTGCCACTTTGCACTTTTATATTATGGAGACAGCTTCTTTTCTTAAACCTCATGAACCAATCTCTGCGGGCTTCAAACTTTTCTTCTGCAGCTTCCTCACCTCTCTCAGCCTTCATAGAACTGAAGAGAGTTAGGGCCTTGCTGTGGATTAGGCTTTGGTTTAAGGGAATGTGGTGGATGGTTTGATCTTCTATTCAGACCCTTAAAACGTTTTCCATATCAGCAATAAAACTGTTTTGCTTTCTTATAATTCATGTCTCCACTGAAGTAGAACTTCTAATTTCCTTCAAGAACTTTTCCTTTTTTTAATTTATCTTTATTATTGAAAGTATTACATATGTCCCCTTTTGTTTCCCCCATTCACAACTTGGCTGTTTGGTGCAAGGGGCCTAGTTTTTGGCCTATCTTGGCTTTCAACATGCCTTTCACACTAAGCTTAATCACTTCTACCTTTTGATTTAAAGTGATAGACATGCAACTCTTCCTTTCACTTTATACTTAGCAACCATCGTGGGGTAATTGATCAACCTGATTTCAATACTGTTATGTCTCAGAGAATAGGGAGGCCCAAGAAGAGGGAGAGAGTCAGGGGAACAGCTGGTGGGTGGAGCAGTCAAAACACACACAACATTTATCAATTTAGTTCACTATCCTATACGGGTGCAATTTGTAGTACTCTGAAATATTTGCAATAGTAACATCAAAAATTACTGATCATAGATAACCATAACAAATATATTAATAATTTAAAAGTTTGAAATATTGCAAGAATTACCAAACTGTGACAAGATATGAAGAGAGCAAATGCTGTTGGAAAAGTGGTGCCAATAGACTTGTTCAACACATAGTTGCCACAAACTTTCAATTTGTAAAAAACACATTATCTGGGAAGTGCAATAAAGTGAAGTGCAATAAAACGAGGTATGCCTGTATTTAGAAAATAGCAATTGCTGGAAATAAGCACGAGCTTCACAAAGAATATCATCACAAACTAAAATATCCATTTTGGATAGCACTACTAGATTTGACCACTAAAAAGTGAAAGCATTCTTAGGCTGTTATCAATACAAGCATAGTATATAGACTACACTTACATTTAATGTTCCTTACAGTGAAAATTGTAAAAGATTTTATGTACCAATGATACAGTCATTATCTGGAGATGAGCTAAAGTTCAAATAGGATTGGTTACCCAATTCATATTCATGGTGCATGTTTCTGGTACCAGTAACAATTTCATTTATGAAATGCATCATTCATTTCAAATTTGTGTTTTAATTTCATAATTCATTGGGCAAAATTTGACCTTACTTTTGGGATGTTAACTTTTGAAGACAATTAAAATATATATCAGTCTATTAAACTTTCAAATGTAGTCTTTAAATCTCCTATGAGTTTATCCGATAAGTTACATGGTCCTAGTCATCAATTTGTAGGTATTCATGCATGAAATAGTCTTTGTCAGATTAATAAGCCCCAAATCTTTGTGGTCAAATAGAACCAGTTATATGAATAAAAGGACTTTTAGAATCCTATTGTTAAAAATGATTATCTCACTTCCTATAAGAGAGCATTAATGTAATGTAAGTAGCTAAGTCAGACATCCTAGTGGACAGAAACACTAATAAATTGTGTATTCTTTTGCAAGCTACTACATTATAACACTCTTATATGCAACCAAAGATTTTTGGCATTTGCTTTTAAGGTTTACCTTCTCAGATAATTTGAAATTCAAATTAACTCTTACCTCAGCTTCCTTAAGTTTTGTAAAATTTGACTGTGCTCCAATATAGTATGAAATGCCTTTTGACGCACCCTCTAGAGTAGCACCTCGTATTAACAGGATGAGTAGGACAACATATGGGAAAAGAGCTGTAAAATATACCACCTATCAAGAAAAATAATCGAAGGTTAATGTCATTTTTTTTAAAAAAAACATGGTATATAATTGTATAGAAATAAAGTCATTAGCCAGTTGATATTAGCAAAATAAAGTATCAAAAATTTCATAAGGTTATTAATAAGTCTGGTGATACCAATAGCAAAGTTGGCATAATTTCCTTTTCCTGTTCTCACCACTCTCAAATGATCCATTTTGCAAACACTCTGATGTATGAACCAGTATTTCCAAGGTTTGTGTTGTAAATACACAATATATCAACAGTGATAATTTGGAATCCAGATGAGGTGCTTTTCAAAACATATCCTTATAAATGTCTGAAGGGGCTGAATATCACCTCTTGGTAAATTACTGCATTGGAGTGGGAAGGAAAATTATTTTAAACCCTGCAGTGTTTAGTATATACTCAGTCCCCAAGGAGAAGGAAAATAATCTCCTAGTAGATGTCTAAATCTCATGAAAGCTGATTAAAGTGAATCCTAGACACTTCTCATTAATATCTTTAAAGCTACCATTAAGACAGTTTGACAGCAGACAAACACACTGCTTGTGTCCTAGATAACACACAATTTCAGACGAGCAGGTTGCCTTTGATGCTGACTTTTCATTAATTTGGATGATTTCTTTAATCCATAGATGTCCCATGTTTGATAATATGCCCAAGGAGACAATTAAAACAAGTCATCCAGAGACCAATAAAAATTAATGCATTGGTCCAGCCGGGCGTGGCTCAGCGGTTGAGCATCAACCTAGGATCCAGGCGATCGGGGTTCAATTCCCAGTCAGGGCACATGCCCGGGTTGCGGGCTCGATCAATGACTCTCTCATCATTGATGTTTCTCTCTCTCTCTCTTCTTCTCCTTTCCTCTCTCTGAAATCAATAAAAATATTTTTTTTAAAAAAATTAATGCATTGGGTAAATGGCCTTTAATGGATTATTTCAACATTAACATCGAAAGGAACCGACGGTTTCAAAAATGTGCAATTGAAAAATTATTTTTGGAAAGTTTCTACTGACTTTGTAATACAATATTTCTGTGATCTAACAGCATGTCTTATCACAACTTAACATTAACTGAATGTGCTAGATATTGTGCCAGGAATACAAAGATAGTATCCACAGTTATTCCTGACTCCATTTTTAAGGAAATTTTACTCTAGTAGTTACAAACACATAAACATTCACTTTTCTGGGTGCTATACAATTGCTCACAGAGAAAATTTTATTTTTTTCTCTGAAATTGCTATGATGCTTTCTGAAAGTTTAAAAAAATAAAACAATGAAGGGGCAAATATAATGTTTTTCAGAAGAGGATTCTTTGCTGAAAGAGAGTTCTGAGGTAATTTTAGCAAACTTTAAGATAATGATTACATAGTTTGGTGGTGTTTTTTTTATCTCCTCCAACTAGAGGAATCTTGACATAATTGCACTATAGAACAAGGATCTAGATTTTTTAAACTACACATTACAATATATAAGATGCTTATATATTCAAGATATTTATATAGTAGGACAGAAAATTTAATATACTTGCAAGCGTTAGAATACTGTATCAGCTAGAAGAAGGGTCCAAGTTCTGAGTAACTGCACAACTCTAGTACTAATTTGTGCTTGTTTTGTTTTATTTTTAACAATAGCAGTGATCTTATGTATTTTTTAAGAGCTAGGCTGCCTATTTAGAAAGCTTTTCACACATTTGAATGTTCCCATTATAGAAAAAAACATGCATTTCATAATGCTTGTCATTGAACTACAATGATATTGGAAAACTGCTCTATCACCATCTAATGTGTTTTCCAAATTACCTTGCCAGAAGACTTGATTCCTTTAAATAGTGCTGCACCAACTATGAGCCAAGCCAGGAGAAGACAAAGTGCTAAATACCACACAATTTGTCCAGTCTCATCCAGTCCACTTGAGCGTTGGAGTGCCACTTTGCTGAAAACACATAAGCCCTTTTATGAACACAAAATCACTTTTCTTAATATATTGGCTTTTGTCATATATTTTATCCAGGGGGAAACCTCAGGAGTATTTTATCTTATTAATACATCAATGTTGTGTGAGCCTTTTATTGATATTATTGTATGGAGCGGCAAAAATAGTTCAATGAAAAGCCAGGCTCTGACTTTAGGCTCAAGTGCAGCCAATAGAAAGTTCCAAACCCCAGAATAAAAGAACTACTGATTCCTTTAGCTATGATTTTCCCCTAATATTCCAAAGCTACTTCATGTAAAAAAAAAAAAAAATTAACCTTACATTAGATTACTTCATTTTACTTGTTACAATATTTTTCTCAAGTTAAAATAACAAAGATATCATTTAAAATTGCATTAAATGTTTTCTTATTCATTATACTGGTATTTATCAGCAAACCTAAATGGTCTCACTATTTATAACATTTTCAAAGGCTTTCTATAAAATTCTATAATTTCCACTAGGAAATTGCATGGATCTAGGATTTTAATTCTTAGTTTGATGTTTGGGAACGTTTTAAGGTCCAAATTTTAAAAGGGTCACAAATGAGATCAATATGTAGATGAGGAAGAACTCATCACAGCAATAGTCAAAGAAGTTAGGTCAGGGTAAAGGGTAGGTATACAGTAAAGAAAATAAAAAGAGAACCTTTCAAAATAATAAAAGTAAATATAATTCAAAATATCTCTTTCTACCATATGGTGACAATTATAAGCAAAATGGATAATAAAGAATTGCAGCCTTAAAAAGCAATTTTACCCCCAAATTACTCATCACCTAATTGTTTATCACTAGAACTTGCTAATTATAGTTTAAAATTTGAATATTTTTTCTTCAAAGCAATGCCCTAACTTACAGTTAATAGTGCTAAATTAATCATTATTGAGTGTTGTGCCCACTTACATAACTAATTTATAAATGATAATTTGTTGACTATGAGCTAAATTTGCAAGTTAGTACTACTCACAGGATAGGTAAACATGAGTCAAACAGAGTGGAATTTGCTCTGCTTCCCTTATTTTTCTACTTATGAGTTAAGAAAAGAGCTGACTAATATTTTATTGTTATTTATAAAAACTTTTTAGTAACATCTGTTTAAGAAGTAGATCATCTAGGGTACTTACTTCCAATACTGTTCACTGGGAAGCTGCCCTGGCTGATAAATTTCAGTTCCATTGATGCAGGTGAGATTGTTGAAGTCTATCCAGCTTTTATTTGCATAAATGATCTCCCCTATTTTCATACTTGCATTGCAGTGAGTTACTAAAAATTATAAAAAAGAATACATACACAAACACATACTTAGTTTTAGAAGAGTACTTTCCTGAAAAAAGATTTAATGGTAAAATAGTCAAAGTGCTGTCTAAATTGTTACTTGGTGAAGGCGGGGTAAAAATCGTACAAATGGAATAAGGCATGCACATTCAGCATAGTAAATCTTTTCTACTACTAAGCTGGGAGTGAGTATGAAAATATCTGCCCTTTTAAGCTATGATTATAGTTATAGTCATACAGCTATAAAGTAACAATAATTTCAGTTGGGATTTAGTGCTCTAAGGGACTCTTAGTATGTAGACTTATTTAACCTATATAGAAAGCGAGACCTTTAAATTCCTGAGAAGTATTCAGTCTTTACCACTTTATCCTCTGATATACAGAGGCAATCCCAGTGGTAACAGTCTACAATATTAATGCTACATTATTCCAAAGATTAGCAACATATGACATGGGCAATACTGGCTATCCTGAAACACAATACGACTCTCTCGTGGATGGTGCTTTTCTCTCTTTATCGTTTTCCATTGTCTTTTCCCTCTCCTGCCCATCGCTTAGGCCTGCAAGAAGTACTCCTACTAGCCATTTAGCCTTACTGGCTGTCCTCAGGAATTAACACTGCATTAATCAATTTTCAGGTTACACATGCTTTATTCTGTTTTCATCAGTAACCTATGGCTCACTTAAAACTGCTCCTAAGTTGGTTAGAAAATGATTTAACCCTTTAAGCTTATTAGAAAATATAAAAGAATGAAGCAGAGTTAACAATACTTTTTAAAATAAATGAATGAATTTTACCTATAGGAGATCTGCTACAGTTCTGATCTGCCCAATAAGAACAATTTTTCCATGGTAGTTCACTTCGAAAAGAAGCAAACATGTAGTAAAGACTATAGGCAATTATGACATTGTAATAGATGGTCACAAAAATGGATATCAGGACCATTGTAATTCCCACACCTGAAAAAGAAAACAATTAAAATAAAAAACCAGCAAGTGAATCTTCTTTTGCTAATTCATAAAAATGCTGCTTCTCAATTTCCATAAAATCTATTTTAAAAAGAGAAGGCTGCTTCAAAAACTTTTTCTCTTTTGGGTTGGGTAAGGAGGCAGTACTACTGTCTGAGTAGTTTTCTTCTCAAATTTAAAATTATTTTAATGATTGGCTTTCTGAGACAATTTTTTAGTTGATTGGAAAAAGTTCTAAGATCAAGGGCAGAAGACCATATTAATCCATTAAATTCAAGGAAGGAAAAACCCATGTCCATTACTCTTTCTTATGAAGTCTGTAAATTTTTGTCAGAGTGGGTAATATTCTTTTAAAAAGTGGAGAGATGGGGGAAGAAAACCATTCAAAACTCAAATCCTATTGATTCACTGACCAATACTTACATCTTCATCTATAAACCAACATTTTGACAAGTAAAAGATAAAGCCTTTCAATTAATGTTCTGAAAGGATAATGTACGCCATTTCTACAGCACATGTGAAGAAAATTCAATAACTCAGTAACAATCTGAATTTAAACTTCCAAGGTTTTTTAACTCAGTAGTTTCAAAATGCAGTTCAGTGCACTAAATATAACTCCTGTGCTTAAGACCAGCTTTTGAGGTAGCTTCCTTAATATTCCAGCACAATATACTGTTTACATCACTATAAATTTATTTCTGATGTTGCATTGAGGCTTTTACAAATAGTTTTCAGCAGCTAGCACATATCAAAATGAGATCTAACTTCAGATAGAAAGGCTGTTTGATGTTTAATAACAATCAAAGCATTTTTTAACTTTTTAAAAATTTATTGTTGAAAATATTATAGATGTCCTCTGCCCCTCCCCCCCATTGATCCCCTCCACTCGGCATCCTCCCTGCCCCCAGGCCTTCACCACACTATTGTCTGTGTCCATAGGTTATGCATAAATGCATATAAAGTCTTTGATTAATCTCTCCCTACCCGCTCCCCACCCTCACCTTCCCTCTGAGATTCATCAGCCTGTTCCATGCTTCTATGTCTCTGGATCTATTTTGTTCATCAGTTTATTTTGTTCAGTAGATCCCACATACGAGTGAGATCATGTGACGCTTATCTTTAAAAACTTTACCAGTGTCCTATTTCATTAAGAGCATCCAAGAAAAAAGAAAGTGACCTGTTTTTCAACTTTTCTGAATAAGGCACTGTAAAAAATATGCAAAGCAAGAAGGCAAAGACCACCTGAACTAGAAAAATGACAGAGCCATGAAGTGACTGCACAACAGAACCATGTACCAAGAGAACTGAAAATAGGAAAAGAATGACACCCTTACAATCCTCTCTAATATCCTTCCTTACCCCTATCTGTAGCCTATGACAAACAGAAATAAAAATTAACATTTGAGTTTTAAATTCTACAGTGGCAAATATGCAGGGGGAAAAATGTATGCTTCTTTGCTTTTAACATGACCAAATTTTAAACAGTTTTATTCCACATGGTGAGGACAGCTATATGCATGAATAGACCAATAAGTACAATGGGAAAACATTTTAATACCAACCTTGAAACAATGGAAGAATCCTCCAAACTGAAACTGGACCTAAGCTAGCAAATTGTCCCAGTGAACACTCTAAGAAGAACAACGGTAAACCAGCCAATGCTAGCATAATCGCATAAGGAATCAAGAAGGCACCTAGAAAATGGCAAAAAAGAACCAAAGCACTATTATATCCCAAAATCTTGATGGCACTTGACAGCCAGCACATGACATTTTGAAACCATTCTGATACATTGGAGTCAGAGAGTACTGGGTTTAGGCCCCAAATTTACTACTTTCTGGGAGAAAGTCCTTGATTCTCTAACCCTTGGATTCCTCACCTATGAAATGGGAATGCCAGTACAGTAAGTCCTCACTTAACATCCTCGATAGGCCTTAGGACTTTAAGTGAAATGGAATATAATAAAACCAATTTTACCAATTTTGGTAAAACTAATTGATACAAAAAAGAGGTAAGTTCCTATGGCATCTCATCAATATATAACAAAAAGTAGTTGAACAAAATGACATTAATGAAGGACTGGCTGTATTATGTAATGAGTTTGTTGTGATTATTAAAAACAATAGCCCATAAAAAGCAATCCAGAGGAGTCAAATGATCATATGTTTTGGAGCCAAATAGAACTAGGTTTATATCCTGGTTCCACCATTCACTAGTTATGTGGCCTTTGGCAATTTACCTAACCTCTGAACCCTGTGTTCTTCATAAATGGGAAGAACTATGTGTAACGACTCATTAGTGTGTGGTAAGGGTTTAATTACAGAGCCTATGAGAAAACACTTGGCAAAATGGCAGGCACATGGCATATGTTCCAAGTTAGTTTTCCTCCTTTCTCCTTTAAAAATAAATGGTCTATTTTTAAGACATAGGGTGCAAATGTTGAATGTAGTTCAAAGTGGAAGTCATTGTAGTTAAGGTCATTAGTCTACAAATAGTTATAAAGGTCTTCATTCAATTTAATAAGAAATTTATTGTTTTTGTTAGAAGAGCCTGAACTTTTGTGATGTATTCAGAGTTAACTTTCAACTTCATAAGGACTAATTATCTTACATTTAGATAACCCAGGCCCCTTTTTAATTTTTTTAAAAAGCCTTTTATTATTTTACTTTTTTCTGCCTACTTTTGTGGCATAATAGTGCTCATTAGAACTTTTATCACACTGTGGGTAGAAGCAGGGACATAATACTAAACTTATTGATCAAGTATTTTAGAAGTCTGAACAAAGTTTAATAAGGAAATGTGAGGATCAGTGGATAAGAATGGGCTTTGGCATTATGTATATTTCATTTACCATGTTACATTTTTTCTTATATATTTTTCATATTATGATACTGTAACATCATACCTGGGAATTATACTTTTTCCAACCCTCAAAATATATTCTACTAAAAATGAGACAATAAACTACTTGCTATGTACAAGTCACTAGTCACTAGAATATAGGGACAAATATGTTTTTACAGATGTTGCAATATACTTTCCATCATTATTATGACTAATAGAAGGTTAAGTCTTGCCAATGATAAATATGAAGAAAGCATTGTACAAAATATCCCTGTTTAAATACAACAGTAATCAAAGGCTTACTAGCCCAGTATAAATAAGTTTTTAGGGAAATGAAAAGGATTATTTTCCCCAGTGGTATATATGACTTTTCACCCATTATATTTTTTCCTTATCAATAACAAACATATTGGTAAATTGTTAATACAATACAGTGGTCACACATTGATAACACTGCTAGCCTAGGCCCTAAGGTAGTATAATACTTCTTTCATAAACTGTTAAAAAGAATCTACAGATAAAAATGATTCCAGATTTTAGTATATTTTTTATTTCAACTGACCATATTTTTAAAATCAGCTCCATTAACATTTGACAAATTTGAATTTTATGGTCATCTTCTACCCTTGATCAAAAATAGAAAGAAGCAATTGAGATCATCTATTACTCAAATGATATGATCTTTAAAAACTGAGAGCCCATATAATATATTAATTCTTAGAGGACATGGTGAAAGAGATAATGGCATACAATAAATAATACTATTTTGTTTTGGCTATGTTTAAAAATTCTCTATTAAACCTAGTTTAATATAGTTCCTGGAAATTGATGGCAACTATTGGGTCTATGTAGAATGTCAAGTGACAGGGACATTCTTATTCTAAACCTGAATACAAGAGGCTAGAAAGGAGTTTGAATGTTTCTCTTCACTACACTAGACCTTAGAACATAAACACAAAAATTGTGATTTCTGATTCATTTTCCAGCTCAAACTTACACCAAACCCATGATTAAATGACATAGGCTCTAGATAGGAGAATTTTTTGCCACACCAACACTTAAAGTTTTTAATAAACAGAGCTCCTTTCTTAAGTCTCTGAAGGTCATTGTGAACATTTTAATGAAACCAATTAACAAGGAATATAAGATTGAAATATCATCACACAAAATCCTATTGTACCAAGAAAAATAATTACAGTGACACAGTTTCACTAGTACCCAATTATGAAATATAAGGGCATGTCACCTCTATACTTTTAAAAGAACCTGTAATTACAAGTAAATAAAATATGGTGTAAGTGAAAAGTTGTTTCGACATTACTAGAGAATTATGCAATTCATTTTGTATCCCTTTGTGTGTCATCTCAGATTTATTTTTTTTTCTTTTTGTTCTAATTGAGTCTTCCTTAATGATTTCTGGAGTATAAAAAGTATTATTTTGCAGAAATTAAACTCCTAGTCTTGAACTAAATTCTATTGCATTTTAGAAGGATCTTCTACATAATCAGTTCAATTAGGGATACATGTAACTGAATATTGCAGCTTAAAATACTAAACCTTTAATTATTTTTTATTCAACTGCTTCCACACTTAAATTTCCAAAATGCAATACCTTACTCTATTTACACAAACATTTCACTTGAACTTCCTATTAGAACTAGAATTCACTGTCTTTTGCTTAGATTCAGCTATAAATTAAGCAAAACACTGAAGTCTGAACAGATTATCATAGGAATGTATAAATTAAGAAGAGTAAGTCATAATTGAAGATTAGACAGGATCTCAAATCAAAAACTGAGAAGTTGTAAATATACAACTTTTACTTTATCTAAGGATTTTGTGGAGCCACCTTCCTAACAAGCTAGCAAAGTGTAGCCTAATAATAAATGCAGTATGCTTGTTTACCATTCTCCCACTAACCCAAAACATCATATATCTTTCCTCAGTACTTAAAATATCCTTAGAGGCCTTACAGCACCCCACTTAAAGTTGGAGGGGAAAGAAGTGAGGGAGTGGAAATACCTCCGCCATTGTTGTAGGTCAAATATGGGAATCTCCACACATTCCCCAATCCAACTGCATATCCAACCATAGATAGAAGATAATCTGATTTTTTGGACCAGTTGCCACGTTCCTGATTCTCATCATTTGCACCAACATGGAAATTCTCAGATGAAGCAGTAACTTTCTGGAGAAGGGAAAATATCAACAGCTTGTCTTTCTGCCATTAAAAATTCCACAGAAACATAATTTCACAAATCCACGGAGTGACAATGAGAGAGAGAGAGAACCTGAAGACCATAGAACTGGAGCCCAGGGGAACGCTATCCAAGGTTGGGGAGATTTCTGCTAATGGCTGCTTTTACTTTACAATATTTACCTCTTGAAATGAAAAAACTCTGTAGGCAGATATTTTTACTACTTCAGGTGAGATCATCCAAATTACTGTGGAATGGTTACATGTGCCACCCAGCATGCGGGACAAAAAAAGGTGGACAGATAAATTTTCAAATACAAAAGTCTTAAAGATGAATTAGGTAAAATCAACACTTGAGATTGTAGAAGATTTTTGAAAAGGATCAACTATAGCTTCCATTTAAAAAAAGAAGAAAAGAGAAAAGAAAAGAAAAAAAGAAAAGAAAAAAAAGAAAAGGAAAGAAAAGAAAGAAAAGAAAAGAAAAGAAAAGAAAAGAAAAGAAAAGAAAAGAAAAGAAAAGAAAAGAAAAGAAAAGAAAAGAAAAGAAAAAAGAAAGAAGGAAGGAAGGAAAGAAGGGGAAAGAAAAGAATGAAGAAAAGAAAGAGAGAAGAATGAAAGGAAGGAAGGAAGGAAGGAAGGAAGGAAGGAAGGAAGGAAGGAAGGAAGGAAGGAAGGAAGGAAGGAAGGAAGGGAGGGAGGGAGGGAGGGAGGGAGGGAGGGAGGGAGGGAGGGAGGGGAAGAAAAGGAAATAAATTAATTCATAGACTTCTTTTCTCATAGGCTGATGGTTTTGGATGTTTGGCTTTAAGGGAAGTTTAACTTAACCCCTTATCTTGGAGAATAAAATCAGTGCTTTTATGAAAGCCGCAGAATAATAACCAGAGACAATTTCTCCTGTCCTACCAGGTGGAGCAGCTCTCTCTCCACTTGAGAGGAGAGGGGTTGTCTCCCAACCTGTTAGCTGCTCTGGGTTATGGAGGGCTCCTCAGGTTAGATAAGGACAGTGTATTTTCTCATTTTTCTCCAGCATATGGACACAGTCTAGAAAGAAACAAAACGGGTTTCTGGGCACACTCAAGGCAGAGGATGAGGTGCCCCTGTCTGCTAGCTACCGGAGTAAGAGCTGTTCTATTTTTCCTCTACTATATGAGGACATTTCAGGCATACTGGAAGGCAGTTGAACAGAAATGTGGAGGACTAATAGCCACAGAAAGCAAAAACTGAGACTTGCGTCCCCTTAAATTTTTCCTTCCCAGACCCTCCACAGCTCTGCAGCTCCCAGTCCCCTACCTCTTTCCCTCTGCACTTGAAGAAGTTGGGGCACTTCAATTTGTCCATTTTTCATTCACTCCCTCTGCTCGAGCTCCTCCTTGTCTTGCAGTCAGGCTGAGCTGGACTGGTGGCAGGTGCACACTCCCCCGTTGTTACCTGTCAGAGTGAACCACCTTGTCCAGGGGTGGGACCATTTATGAAGGGAAGCTCTCTCCTCCCCCTCCGGCGCAACCTGTCATGTCAATTACTGAAAGGGACCAAAGTGAGGCTCTGGTTTTTCCCCAGGTAAACTGGCATGTAGCAATCCCCTGCCCAGCCCCAGGAAAAGGGCTGGGCTGTGAGAGAACAGAGCAACCTGAGCCAGGAGGACTGACAGACTTTGACTCAGAGCCCAGCAGGTGCCTTAGCAATCTCACCTGCTTACCCAGGTTCCCTACTTCCTCCTAGTCTCCTTGCTTACTCTGGTCTCTGTCCTGGGGCCAAGTGCTGATCTTCACTGGTGCTGGAGGGGGGGGAGAGGGCACAGTCTGTGGGGCCCATTCTGTTCCCCAAGATTTTCATAAACAGACCATATCACCCTGGGATTTCCCAAAGTTTTGCCCTCACTAGAAAGCACTTGATCCCCTGAGGCAAGTGCTGCTCCCAGAGGAAGAGTTCCTGAATTGGGCAGCTTGAAAAGCAGCCAATTTAGTTACGATTACTCAGCTGGCTCTGCCTGAAAAGAGCAAATTTGAGCCCATGTCTCGGGCACCTTTCTCAGCCTTCAGTACAGCATTGCCCTTTACAGGGATTGCTTTGTGTAGTATTTCAAAGAAGACAAACAAAATCAAATTATTGAGCAGGTTTATAGGAAATTCTAACCCTAACAAAGGACTCCACATTTCAAAACACATGAGGCCTAGAAAATAAACTGCGAGGAAGCACTGTAACTTGTTTGGGGAGGAAAAAATGATTATAATGCAGTTTACCAATGTAGCACCTTTTAATCAGAAAACAAAAAATTTAAATGACATCTGCCCAGGTAAAAGATGGTGGCACTTCTCTGAAACAATACAAAACAGGGCACACAGAGACACCGGCAGAGAGCCAAATTCCTATCCTATGTGCAGCTCCTTTGTTCTCCACTGACTGAGGTGAATTTTCCATTTGCAATAGAAATATGCCCTGGGAATCTGGGCAGGTAAGGCAGAGGAACATCTACAAGGGAAGTGGGAAGGTAGTAAGGAGAAAGTATCAAGAAGTTTCATCTAACTTTGCCTTGAACATAGCACAAGCTGGTGTGTGTGTGCGTGCGCGTGTGCACGTGCATGCCTATTAGTATGAAATACTACTGGCATGACTTAAGAGCTAGGAATTATTAGCCTATCTTAGATATAGAAAAGAGGAGAAGAGAGACTTATAGACCTCTTTATAAAAGGATGAGCTGAAAATAAAGTCTAATAGCATTTACCAAACTATCAAAGTCCTATATCAAAGTTCTGTTTGCATGGGGCACTGCACACAGGTGGTAACCATGGGAATAGAAAGAGAATAGGAATCCTGTGGATAGATAGATTATGGATAGCAAAGCAAGGGTTGTTGGCATGCAAAGGAAACCACCAGCAATTTTCCCTGCTTGTTAGGCAATAGAGAAATTTCTAGCAACTTTGAGAGTTTAGTGTATTAAAGTCATGACATTTAAGATAGAAGTTATTTTAGAGAATGTATTGTGGTTTACTTGTTTTAGGGGATATTATTCCCATTGCCATGCATGGCTTTTCATGACATGGCTCCTGTCTACCTGTTTAGTGTCATCTTGTGTCATTCTTTACCTCAAACTCTTAAGTTTGTGTGTCCTTTCCCATGTGTACATATACATGTTGTTTCATACGTCTGTGCCATTGCTCATGCTATTTCTTCTTCTGGAAATTCCTGCCCTCCTCATTTGGCTAACAACTCATCCTTTAAGACTCTGCTTAGGTGTCACCTCCTCCAGGTCTTTCCACAATGCTTGCACCTCTATTACCACAGACTGGGTTTAGATGTTTCTCCTCTGTAATCCTAGGGTACCCTATACACATTTTACATTGTGTGAAACTATTTGCTTACAGTCCTCTGAACTTCAAGTTCTTTGAGGGCTGCGCAACTGTTCTTTATCATTCCTGTATTCCCAACACCTAGCATAAAACCTGACACAGAGCAGGCACTCAGTAAATGCTTATCAGAAAACTTGACTCAGAAGGGCCATTGAATGACTTTGTGCTCAAAAAAGAGAAAGGGCAACTGGTCTAGAATGCATCTCCAAAAGGTCATAAAATACGAAAACTACGTTTTCTCTTCTGTTGGGTCTGACTCACTAACTGAGAAACAATTGTGTTTGTGAATTTTTTATTTATTTGAGACTTGAAAAAAAGTATAGAAATTGAGTGGGCACAAGACAGGAGGAACTACATAAACTCAGTCCCGGGGGCATGAATGAGCATGGTCTGGGAGAACGTGAGGAGACTCTGTTAGTTGTTGGAGTACTAAGAAGAGTTTGGAGAGAGAAAGTATGGTCATTCATGTGCTTTGACATCTAGGCCTAAGTCATGGCCTGATAGGCAATAGTAAAGTAATTGTTAACTTGGGGATGACACACAGTATACTCTAATTGTGAAAAAAACACTTCAAAATTATAATTAATGACCTCGATGCACTGAGTTGTGCAATGCTTCACTTTTAACTATGGACTAGCTCTTCCTTCCAGGACACACATACCACAGCCGTGAATCTGCTCGGCTTAAAAAACAACAACATTGACAGCAATTTAAAGATTTATTCATAATTGTGATTTTGTCCAGGCAAAATGTTAAAGTAAAAATAGATCCAATGGTTATATTCCACATTCTTTTTTCCCTACTAAGATTAAATTTATGCCATTATCCATGAAAATTCCTTCAATTTTGATTTTAGTCACTGAAAATAAAGCAGACTTATTACCTAAAGCTTTTTTTCTAGCTATTTGGATGTGAAAAATTTGCACAAATTTTTTTCTAGCCCTATCCTGAAAGAACCCTATCAACAGCTGAAAGTCTAAGAGAAGGAACCCCATTAGTCTATCTACAGGGAAATATATGAATATATATTTTAAAATCCTATCATAGTAAATGTGTGTGTGTGAAATAGCCCTTTAAAGTTTATAGTTTCAGACATTAACCACTTTGTTAAAATATCAGACTCCACCCATAATCAAAACATTGGCACATTATTTCTTAAAATTTGTCCTCAATCTAGGTAGCAATACTTATTTAGGAAAGGCAATCTCATAGATTTCCTTGCTGGCAGCCAAGGAGTAAATGATTCTCTAGCTACTTCAACTGGTGGATGGGCTGAAGAATATACACTACCTTCCTAGAGAATACTAAAGGAGAATACATGCCAGAGAACCTTGAAAGGAAACTATAGCTCCTGATTCAGTTTCATACTAGTACTTTCTAAACAGGAAAAGTGAATCTGTTAAATTTCATGATTATTTTTTACATTTGCAGTGGCATACCATATAGCTTTTTTTAAGTATTGAGTGTACAAATCATAGTTGTACAGCTTGATAATTTTTCACAAATATGATACACCCATGTATCTAGCACCAAGTTCAAGAAACAACAGTATCAGAACCTCAGAAGACCTCTCCGTACCTTCCTCAGGTTAACCACTATCTTGAATTTTAACATCATAAATTAGTTTTGCAAGTTTTTTTTTGAACCCTTTATATGGAATATTATGGCACATACACTTTTATGTCTGACTTCTTTTTGCTCAACAATATGTTTTGGAGATCCAACCATACTATAACATAGACCTGTAGTTCATCTATTTTCATATTGTATGATATTCCAATATTGTATCATACCACAATTGATTTGTTTTACTGATGGACATTTGGGCTATTTCCAAATTGGGGCTTTTTTGAAGAGTACAGATATGAACTTAGCTGTAACATATCTTGTGTGTGTATTTTTGTTAGGCGTAGACCTAGAGTGGACTTTCTGGATCATCATAGATGTTGCCTAACAGGTTTCAAAAGTCATTTTCCAATTTACATTCCTGCTTGCACTACCACTTAGATTTTTAAAGGCCATGTGGAATGGAATGGGCTGTGGAAGAAAAAGAAGGAAGATGGAAAAAAGAAGATACTTGATGGGAAAAAAGAAGAAATTATTATTTACTGAGCCAAGTACTGTGTTAAGTGCTCTACATTTACAATTTCATTTAATTCTCATAGAAGCCTATTTGAGGTAGGAACTATTATAATCCCCATTTTACAAATGAAGACAGAGAGGTTCTGAGAACCTTTCAATGACTTGCTCAAAGTTGCACAAGTAGTAAGTGACAGGTCTGATATTTGAACCCAGACTATCTGACTCTAAAGTCTATGCTCTCAAACCACTTTACCATAAGAACATGAGAACAAGATGTTAGAAAATGCTTTGTCTATGGCATTTTTGCTTCGTAGGTCTTGGTATTCCATCAGCATTAATGATGACATGAAAGAATTAGGCATCATTTAACCCCCCTTATCCAACAGAACAGTACGCATAGATGAAACTCTGTTTACTCTCATCTTCAGTAATATTGAATAGGCTTATCTGTATTCCCTCCTTGAAGTCACAACATTTGTACTTCCTTCCCAGTTGAGTCTCACATTGTTAATTTGCAATCACTCACCATCAAGAGATTTAGACTCAACTGATTCATCATGAAGACAATCACTATGTGGGTGTGCAGGGTGAGGGCTAAATTTTAGTACTTACAGCTAAGAAACAAAGATAGACATATATTGTTCTCTGGGGTGTGACAAACACATGGGATTTGGAGCCTATGGAACACTTAGGTACTTCACTAACTAACCATCCATGCAATGCAGCTTTTTTTTTTCTTTTTGGAATATCTTTAACCAAACCAATCCTTTATATAAGAGATATCTGAATCATACTAGGCAATGGAGCTAATGTGGATTTTTTTAAACAAACAAATTAAGAATTTTCTCTCATAGGACAGATAGGGGCTTTGTTTAGTACATCAATATTAATTCTTTCTATTACCTTGAAACTTTGATTATGTAATCAATAGGGGTACTCTTTAAATTAATAACAATGAATAAACATTTTAATTTGAACTAGTTATCTGATACTATTGTAATGATGCATTTAAAGAAGAGAAATATTTAGTCTTCACCCTTGATAAATTGGTATTTTTCCTTTTAAAATCATTGTTCTAAGGCATGTTTACTGCTAGTTTGCATTTTGTATCAGAAGTATGTGCTATAGCTCTTAAACATCCAGGCTCTTCAGAGATCCAGTACCTAACTTTTTGCTTTCCCACCCAAGGAAATTATTTACTTCATACAATCCACAGAATAATTGTTCTTGTTACCTTTTAAAATAAAAACAAGCATTTAAAAATCATTTTATTATGGGACCTAACTGAAATCCAACTACTAGAGTCCTCTGAGAAGATAAAATCAATTAAAAAATAGTTATGTTAATACTGTCTATATTCATGTGCAGAAATTTTCAATATCTTATTCTAATTAATAGATCAAAGTGAGAATTGCCATTACTACACATTCTAGAGAACTGGAAAAAGAAGTGCTATGAACAAAACCAATCATGTGTATAAAGCAAAGATTTTCAATCTTTTTCATCTCATGACACAAAGTAATTATTAAAATTCTGCAGCACACCAATAAATATATATTTTGCCAATGCGACAGAAAAAAATCGGTATGATTTTATTCATTCACATCAGACAGCTATTGTCGTGTTGTCTGTTGTCATTTTTTTATTTGACAATCTAAGGGAGAGAGGTCAGTGCCTCTGACTAAATAGTCAGGTATCACATGTTTTGAAAGTTCTTGCAGCACAGCGGTTGAAAATCACTGGTATAAAGTATAGCATTTATTTTTTCTTCCTTGGCCAACATCCTTTAATGTAAAAGTGATGTGCAGTAGAATGTCTAATATGTGAACAATATAATGGTTTCTTTCCTCCTTCACCATGTACAGCAATGTTTTAGCTTCTTTTGCTAAAACTGACTTTTAGAAGGAGGGCTGAGGCCTCCTTCACCTATGCACTTTCTTGCATTGCTGAATTGACATTGGCAACTGATTTGTTTGTGTTTTATTACTGTAAAACAATACTGTCACTAACAGCAATAATGTTACTGCCTCTAACAATAACAGTAACCACAACAATAGTGATAGCATCAGATACACTTTGAGTAGCTGCCATAGGCTATGTATTTTACGAATGTTGTTGTCATCCTCACAACAACTGTACCAAATAGGTACACTATTATTATCCTCATTTTCACAGATGAATAAAGAGGCACAAAGAAGTGAAGTAACTTGTCCAAGGTCATCGGGCTGGAAAATGCAAGAGCTGATACTCTATTAGAACCTACACTTTTCCCAGTAGTCACACTACGGAGCTTCTCCTTCCCACTTCAGCCTCTGTTGGTTATTCTATAACTTTCTTCCGTTCTCTCAGCGTTCCTCCTCTTTGTTGCTTACTTCTATTTCTCCTTCCCTAGTCCTTCTTGAAAAATTGTTTTCCCTTTCTTGGTTGCCTTCCCTCCATCTATCCCTCCCTCTCAGTCAGTCTTCTTAAAATACAAACCAAGGGTAATAAGTATTCATCACCTGCCTGAAAAGATAACACCTTAACACCTGCCAGATATCTCCCTTCTCTAAGCGGGGAATCACTTTTGGGACACTACTTAGTGTATAAGTCAATTGGATCAGCTCCATAGACTTCATAAAGTCAGAGATCACTTTATGAAACCCGTACCAAGACCTCTACCAATATCCATGGTCAGTAGGGCTTATAAATGAAACGGAGTCTACCTCTGTGATCAATACTCTTATAGTTATTAACATCAGTGGGGTGCTGCAACCAGTGGCTGTTGGTGAAGATTTGAGGTTTCCCATGACCCTGTGTTTTTGGGATACTTATTGTTTCAGGCTTAGGAGTGCTGATGCACCTGTCTCGTAATTACATAACACTAGCTAATGCTTCAGTGTGCGTTTACAGACTGATTCATTTGTTTAGCTCTTTTGTGTCTAGAAATAACGAGAGCTATATAATTAAGACTTACTGGGAGATATTATTTTAAAATGCAGGAAAATTTAAAACACAACTCTTACATAATACCTATCCATTAAATCATTTTACCAACTTGAGTTGCTCATTCCAATTAGGTATGCCAAGTGAAATAGGTGCAATGTGTATTAGTCTCATTTTTCTAAATAACAGAGGAAAACACTCACACTGCTGTTTCATAACTTCATGATGGAAAAATGAAATCTGTGGAGCTAGAAAAAGAGCAACATTTCGTGATATGGATACTAAATCCTATTACCTATTCTGACTAAGATGCCCCTTTTATTGAACAGTGGTGGATACACATGTAACTTCTTTTTAATTACTACCTTTAACCATGGTGTGTTGAATCTCCATTTTCTGACCCTTAAAAATACTTTAGGAGTAAAACTGTCACTATTTGCAGATGACATGATATTATATATACAAAACCATAAGGACTCCTTTGTTAGAACTAATGAACAAATTCAGTAAAGTTGCAGAATACAAAATCAATATACAAAAATTTGTTGCATTTCTGCAAAGTACACCACAATGAAACATCACCTCACACCTGTTAGAAATAATAATTGTTGACAAGAATGTGGAGAAAAGGGAACCTTTGCGCACTGTTTGCTGGAATGTAAATTGGTGCAGCCACTATAGAAAACAGTATAGAGCTTCCTCAAAAAATTGAAAATAGAACTACCTAAAGACCCAGCAATTCCACTTCTGGGTATTTATTCGAACAAAACAAAAACACTAATTCAAAAGAATATATGCATCCTCTATTTTTATTGCAGTGTTATTTACAATATCCAAGATATGGAAATAACCTGTGTCCATTGACGGCAAGATTTAATTCAGCCATTAAGAGGATGAAATCTTGCCATTTACAACAACATGGATGGACCTTGAGGGCACTATGCTAAGTGAAATAAGTCAGAGAAAAACAAATACCATATGATTTCCTTTATATGTGGAATCTAAAAAGAAACAAACAAAAATAAAATGCTCATAGATACAGAGTACAGATTGGTGGTTACCGAAGGTGGGGGATGGGGAGGGTAGGTACAATGGGAGAAGGGTGCCAGAGGTACAAACATCCAGTTATAAAATGAATAGTTATTGGTATGCAATGTACAGAATGGTGACTATAGTTAAATAATATTTTATTGTATTTTTGAAAGTGGCTAAGTGAGCAGACCTTAAGTTCTCATCACAGAAAAAAAAAAATTGTAATTAAGATGACAGATGATAAAGACTTATTGTGGTGATCATTTCTCAATATATACAAATATCAGATCATTATGTTGTACACCTGAAACTAATATAGTGTTATATGTCAATTATACCTCACTTTAAAAAAAGAAGTGAAAAGCACATGAGGAAAACAAAACAACACTTCAGGCATATTCTATAGCCTTTGGTTACTTTTAGGTATTAAAGAGTCCAAACTAGTCCAACCCATTTAAAAATTTCCATTTAGTTGCCATTCTACTGTTCATCTTCTTTCTCTCTCCAGTAACAGCCAGACTTCAGCTCAAAGGACTTGAAGTGGTAAGGAAATACAGCTTTCTCTTTCATTCCTCCCCTCTCTTTCTGAGTTCCTTTCTCCTCTGCTGGGTTGGGGATGGAAAGAGCTCCTGTTCTAATCTGCATTCTGCTGTCACTGCTTCCCTGACTATGAATGACTGGCCATCAATATCTTCTGCAAGGCAGGAATCCATGTCATGAAGGCATGTGAGATCATGTGGAACTGTATGTGCATGTGGCTCCTCTTTTCACTATTCTCTGACATCCAGTTGCAACCTCTTCCAAGCCAGCCTCAGTAGTATAGCTCAGAGCCTCTAACTGCTGGGAACACCTTCATCACCTGGGAGCCCTTGGGTAGCATGCTGGCAACATGACTCCAGCCTGGCTACCTTTGGTGACATCCATTTGACCAATGGGAAACTCACATACTTTCTTTGCCAAGTTGGGAGTTCAAGCTGTTCTACTGACATCTCCTCTCTTTGCCTTGCCATCTCTCTTCTATTAAGTTTTCCTGACACTCAAAATTCATAGGGGATAAATCAGATTGTCTACTAGATAAGCAGAGATTAAAACAAAAAATGGCATGAAACAGTATCCTTTTTTGCCCAGCCCTGAAATTTCTAGCAAGCAGTTATCTTAGAGTCCTCTCCACCCTTACTTGGTTTTGGAGTATTCCTCCTCTTCAAGTTTAAGAAAAAAGAAGAAAACTATAACACTTCATACGATAACATTTTATACTTCACACATATAACTTTTTGCATATAATTTCTCATCTGAACCTCCTAACAACACTATGAAACAGATGGCAAATGTATCTTTTTTTATTAAATTTATTGGGTGACATTGGTTAATATAATCATATAGGTTTCAGATGTGGGTTTCTATGTTACAAGATCTGTATATTGCACTGTGTGCCCACCACCCAAAGTCAAATCTTCTCCAGTCACCGTATATTAGGACCTCCTTCCCCACCCTCCCCCCCTTCCCTCTGGCAAACACTATACTGCTGTTTGTGTCTACTTTGAGGAAACTGATTCCCTGGCCCATGCTCTTTGCTGGAGCCCTACTTGAACACTGACTTCAGGGATTCTGCCTTATACTTACAATTAGACTGACATGAAAACCTTTGGGACCTCTATAATAAAATCTTCTTGGACAGGGTTGGTCCAAGACAAAGAAGCCTTATTTAGAATCTGACCCTACGGTATTAAAGCAAGGTTCTGGTAAAGAAAGGGCTACTTGGTGCTGTGGTGAGGCTACATATAAAGAGCTTGCAGTATTTCTCAGGAGGGTATTAGAAAGTTGTATAAGACAATGAATAATCAAGTGCTAAATTGTGAGTACAGACTTAAGTGCTCAGATGATTGGAATAGCTGGGGAAAGTTTCACTGGGGACATAAGATAAGTCTTGATGGAAAGGATTAGGGCTTATGGCACAAAATAACTGTAATCAGGCAAGAATGAGCAGATAAACAGCATAATACAGGTCTGACTAAAGCAAAAACATTTTGTGTTGGGAAGGGGGTGTAGAAGAAATGGTTAGCTCATTGCAACGGGATTACTAGACTGCAAGATTTATGGAGGACGAACCTTGTCTTGTTCACCAGTGTGTGCCCAGTGTCTTGAAGGAGACCTGAAGTGTAGTAGGCTCAATAAATATTTGTTGCTTGCTGAGCCTGAGAATAGAGATGCTTGAATCTGGATTACACCCTTTAGGAAGGAGGAAGCCTTCAAAGTTATTATCAAAAACAGAATCACTTGAAAATTTTCTAAAGTGACTTTAAAATTATTTCAAATTTTATTTTATATCCAGTCTTCATCCTACTCTAATTAAGAATATTTCAAAATAGTTAAGGGCAAAACAGCAGCTCTGGCCCATGAAAGAAGGCTGAGGAATGACTAAAGTAGCATTCATTTTTATTTCTTTAGCTGTCATCTGAATCAAATTTATTATAATATTTGTTATTTTATATTATTTGAAAATCTAGATTCAAATTCAATTGCATAGTCAAGAAGACTGCAAATTGGTATAAATTTCTAGAAGGCAATTTGGCAACATGTATCAAAAATTTGAAGAGTGGTCATACCCTTTGACCTCATATTCCATAATTCTAGAATATAGCCTAAGGAAACAAAGATGTAAACAAAATTTCAGCATAGTTAAGAAAAACTGATAACACTCTGAATGAACATTTTGTGTTTAAGTAAATTTTATATTATTCAACCAACAAAATTTTTGTTGTAGAATAATAACATAAAAAACGTAAACATATACACAAATAGATTGGAAAAAGTGTGGAAGAAATTATGCTAAAATATTAGGGAAGGTTCTTCAGGTGGTGAGATTATTAATAATTTATATTCCCAATTATCATGTATATTTTTTATAATCAGAGAAAAACAACACTTTCTGAGTTTATTTTTTAAATCTATCATTGATCTTATCTTCTCATCCCTTCTACAGAGGCAAAAATGAAAGGGGACAGAGAAATGGAAGTGATGATAAATTCAAAGCAATTGAGGAACATACCAGTAGGTATTTATGGACTATGCCAAGGTCCCTAAGCCCATACCCAGAATAATCCTGCAAATTCCTCTCTTATCTTAATGCTCTTGCTTCAATATGGCTGTCCATGCAAATAACAACAGAAAAAAAAAAGGTTCTGTTCAGATGATTTTCTGCTTTCTAATGTCCCATGGAGGAAAGAGAGTGGTATAGGTAGCTCTAAGCCTGGGAATCTCTGAATTCTAGCCTAAACCTCTATTCTTCTGCTTCCTGCCTTTAAAGTTGGCCTCAACTTTGCATTAATTAGGAATATTAGGAAATAGGACAACTAACCTCAAACAGGCAGTTACCTGCTGGCTAACTTTCTGCTGACATCATCCAAGGTAATGCTTGGGTAGCAGAGGGGAGGCTGGTTCTTTTCTGAACTCCGTGCCCTATGGCCCCCAGTATTTTCTCTTTCCTTCTCTCTTGCTGCCGTCCTCTGCACCATGTCTACTGCTCACACGAGCTCAGTCAGCCAATTGGAGCGCAAAACTACTAACAGTGTGGCAATCTCAAGATATAAACTATATACCAATTAGGTAAATTGCAGGTACACAGGCCTCTTATTTAAATTAGCTAGACACAACTTACTTGTTAATTAGGCCCTTAAAGAGGCTGTTGCTCTAGACTTTTCTCCAAGGCTGTATGGCTCACTAATTTGGCTCTCTTCTTTCCTGACAGACCAGTAGGCCCACCCCTCAGAGCTGAAGTGATATTTCACCTTCTTTAAGTCCTCCAAAACTATATAGTGCATAGTATTTATTTTACATACTGATTATAAAAGTAATACTTTTGTTTTAAAAATCACAAAATAAAAGTATGAAGTAAAAACAAAAGTCATCCATAATTCCTCCGCCCAGATACAACCACTGTTGTTGAGACATTCGTTTTATATATGTAAATGTATCTATATGTATGTATGTATAAACAAAATAAAATCAGTTTTATGTTTTAAAATGTTTTAGATTCCATTTTTTTGCACTTAGGATTATATTTTGGCATTTTCTTATGTCCACATCTTTTTTAATGGCTTCATAGCATCCTATCACATGGGTTTGATGATATATTTGACCTATTTTGGGTTATTTCTAATTTTTCAAGTGTTCATTGTTATAAAAGTTATTTAGATAAGCATCTCTGTCCATAAATTGTTAAGGATTATTTCCTGAAAATACATTCACAGAATTGTGATTAGAGATCAAAAGAAATGATGGTTTTCACACTTAAGACATGTTTCTAAGTTACCATCCAAAATTGTACCCACTCACATTACTCCTAGAAGTATATCAGAGAATGTTGGCAATTCTTTGTATGTGACAACTATGGGTCAATATTTTCAAAATATGGTTTAGAAACCCTGACCCAGTCCCAGATAAATAAGGATCTTTCTTATTTGTTTGCATCCCACATTTACTGTAATTTACTAGTTATAATCAGAAATATTCTCTGTGGATCTCTATGAAATTTTATGGAAAATTACTTTGATATAACCATGAAGTCAAATTAGTGGTTTTGTTATCTGATCCATCTATTAGTTACATTTCTTTGTTAATTCCACTTACACCCTAAATCCCACCAGAATGTAATAAAAATTACAGGACAAATATCCATGCAAAAATAGTTATTAGTTGCTAGTGTAATTTCAGGTGGCCAAGTAGGTCACTGAATAAATGTAAAGTGTAAATTCCATAATGTTTTGTGTATTGTTTCATTAACTTCAGTCAATTTTTGTGAAAGATATGTGTGAGAGAGAAGACTGACATGTCTTGAGTAATAACATGTGCCAGGCAGTTTGTGTTTCTCATTTAATCTTCAAAAGGCTCTTAGGTGAAATTCTCAGTATGCTCTTTTACTGGTGGGGAAACTGAGGCATAGAAACCAAGTAACTCTACTCCACCCACAAGAAACTGGCAAATCCACAAGTGAGACCTATGTCTGTTTTTACAAGACTTCCGGTCAAGATGGTGGTGTAGGCACATGCGGTACTCCAATCCTCCCACTACCACATCAAAATTACAACTAAACTACAAAATAGCTATCATGCAAAACTGGCAGAAATCTAGCTGAATGGAATTCCTACAACTAGGGATTTAAAAAAGAAGCCACATCAAGACCAGTAAGAGAGGAGGAGACAGGGAAGGGGCTGGTCCCATACCCATGTGTACCAATTTAAAATCGGGAGGGATATTTCAGCTGCAGAGGTCCCCGTGAGGAGGGGCCCCAGCCTCACACAAGGCCTCCCAGCACAGGGTTCCAAAGTCAGGAAGAGAAGTCCCCATAACTTCTGGCTGTAAAAACCAGCAGGCTGTTCCATGCTTCTATGTCACTGGATCTATTTTGTTTATCAGTTTATTTTGTTCTTTAGATTCCACAAATAAGTGAGATCATGTGATATTTGTTTTTCTCTGCCTGGCTTAGTTCACTTAGCATAAGATTTTACAGGTCCATCCATTCTGTCCAGAGATTCAGTGACATGGAAGCATGGAACAGACTGACTAATCTCAGAGGGAAGGTGGGGGGGGGGGGGATTAACCAAAGAATCTATAGGCATATATGCATAACCCATGAACACACACAATAGTGTGATGGAGGTCTGGGGTGGGGAGTGGGAGCAGGGTGGAAGGGGTCAATAGGGGAAAAAGGGGACATCTGTAATATTTTGAACAATTTAAAAAAATTTAAAATAATTTTTTTTTAAAAGTACAAATTGGTTATTACAGAATAGTCATGGGGATGTAAAGTTCAACATAGGGAATATAGTTAATAATATTCTAATAACTATGTATGTTGTCAGATGGGTATGAGATTTATCAGGATGATCACTTAGTAAGTTATATAATGTCTAATCACTGAGGTGTACACCTGAAACTAACATAATATTGTATGTCAATTGTAATTGAAAAATAAAAAATGGAAAAAAAATTTAAAAAGCTCTTTCCACTTCATTCCATTGAATTTTGAAAAGTTAAGTCAAAACAAGAGATACCACCTCTTATGATCAATAATTTTGATCAGGTCCCCAATATCTCATACTATGTTTGAGTCTATTTCCAGCCAAAACCTTCTACCATGCACTATTACTACCCCAGGAATATTCTGAAGCTGAATCAGTAACTGATTGCAGAATACATTGGAAGTCTAAAAACAGCCACCTAATAAAACAACACACCTATATAAAGTATACAACATAAAGGGTGCTTAAGACAGAATGACTTACACCCAGTGGCTCCAATTTTAATGTAATCTATTAGTCTACCTGTAGATGTGTGTTTTTCCCTTATTTTACAATATTGGGAAAGAATATTCATCCTCAAATACTCTCATTGTAACTCTTGCTGACATCTAAGAGTTCTACACAAATATCTGGGGGCAGAATTTGACTATATTTGTCAAGGTATATGTTACTAAACATGAGGTCAGAACTAATCTAATGTATGAATCAACTTCTTTCAGAGCATCTCCCTCCCTCTCTTTCCTTAAAAGGAATGGCTTGTTTTTCAATTGTTTCCTGTTTCTTGGAATAAATTATTAACCCCTTGCTTGGGAATCCTATAAACATTTGGGAAACAATGTCTGAGACTATTCTTTTTGTTCATAGGAGCCAACATGACTAAATTAAAGCTGCTGGGAATTTATAAGATAGCAACCTAGTTACAGAACTGGTATTGTCCTATATAAGCTTATGAAATAAGCCTTGTAAGGCAATTTATGATTATCCCTCCAAGTCAGAGTTTCTCAACCTCAACGCTATTGACATTTTGGGCAAGGTGATACTCTTTTGGGGGGAGGAATTCCTTTGCATCATAGGATGCTCAGCAGCACCCTTGGCTTTTACCTAGATGCCAAAAGCATAGCCCCCACCCAAGTTATAACAAAAATGTCTACAGACACTGGCAAATGTGCCTTGGGGTGGGGGGCAGGGTACTGGATAAAATCTCTGCAAGTTGAGAACTACTTCTCTCAATAAAGTGTCCTTAACTCTTGTAGTGAAGTACTGCTTCCAGTTCCATTCAAAGTTTGTGGATAAGGTAAAGAGAGAAATGGCTATAGTAAGGAAAGTTACTGGATTGGGCAGAGGTGCTTAAAATAATAGGGTATATCTACAAATAGGTATAATATTAATGTCTCCCTTAAAGAATTGTTTGAAGAATCAAGAAAGGTATATTTGCTCTATTATTAGATAATATATATATTATATATATGGGAAATATATTGGAATGGTTAAGAATTTAGTCTCTACAAAAATATGGATTTTCATGTGAATCCTAGCTCTGCCACTTACTAGCTAGCTAACTTGGGATAAGTTTCTTAAGAATTCTGTGTTTCAGTTTCCTCATTTGTAAAATGGAGACAATAACATAATATTTGTTTCACTGGATTGTTATGATGATTCAATAATAAAATATAAATAAATCACCCCAAAAAGAGAGCTCTCTTTATGTAAACAGCAAAAAAAACAAAAACCTTTTGTTTTGGTTTGATTTGGTTTTTGGGTTTTTGTCACCTTGATGTTTTGGTTTTGGAAATACAAAAAAAAAGTGGTAATATAGCTGTTGTTATAAGATAAACCATAGAAACTTGCCAGAATAATCTTTCTGCCTGAATGAAATTTAGCTTTCTTGTTTCTAACAGGAAAATTAATTTCTCAATTTTTAATTTATTCATGGTTATCAAAAAATAGGCTAGGACAATGGTGGAACCCACTGAAGTTTCCCAAAGGACCTGCACCCAGAGCTAAAGAGCCACAGCCACTACAAGGACTATTCAAAACTTGTTAGCTAAGAGACAGTGCCACAGAGGCTGGCTGGCTTTTGGCCAGTCAAATCATGTTAGACCTGTTTACTTCATATGTGACTGAGTCAGCTTGTGACAAAGCATGCAAACTATGAGGCCAAAACTTTTACCTTTTCCAGATTGCTAAGAAAACTTCACTAATTGATCTGAACATCGAAGTCTGAGCTCATATATCTATCCCTTAAATCACAAATTTAATATCTAAGATCCAACTACAAAGTAGGCAGTTATGCATTTGAAAGGAAAATAAAGAAATTGTTTTCAAATGTATATAGCGATATAGCAGTCAAAAGTCTTCTTACAAATATTCTATATTTTTCAACCCCTCCTTTTTCATTCTCTTCTATTAAGGTAACAAGTCTAAGATCCCTTAAGGGCCACGAGAGTAACATGAAAAATATTCTGTCCCTGTCTCAGACTCCCTAAATCACCCTCAAGTTTCACTGTCAACATTAACTCTACCAAGTACTTCAGTGCTTCAAGAACTAGAAGTGTTATACCAGCACAGAAGATCTATACTGAGCTCTTGACAATGGGCTCCTGCACAGACTTTGAAACCCAGAAACTCCTGATCAATGAAGATATTTCTCTAACATTTGCTTCTCTTGGCTGCCTGATTCAAATCTGTTCAACTTAAAGGCATAGTATAGATCTCTGGTTTACTAAAGGTTGGAACTAAACCTTCATAATGTTCATATCTTTCTACATTACTTCCACCCCCAAGAAATAAAGGTACAAAGCAGATAATCAAAATCATTACTAATCCCATCCACCAAAATGTAACATTTTGGTATATAAATAATTTAAAACTTTTCTATGGATATGTGTATTTTAAACTAACAGGATCATTTGAGATACCCTTTTAACAAGTATTTTTCTTATCTAATATACAGGGTGTCCCCCAAAAATGTATATACACTTTAACAGCTGGTAGCTCAATTTTGAAAATGAAATATATTTTAATAAATACTGCCTTTATAATTATTCAAAGTGTGTGTATACATTTTGGGGGACACTATACATATATATATATACACATACACATACATATACATATACATATACATATACATACATATATATATATATATATATATATATATATATATATTTGAAGTACAAATAATTGCAGAGAAATGAACAAATTGTAAGCATACAGTTAGATGATTTTTTCACGTGAACAAGTCCCATGTAATCATCACCCATGTCAAGAAATAAAATATTACTGGCTTTCCAATGCTTTGTGTTTTCCCCCAGCCATACTACCATGCCAAAAGTAAAACACTATCCTGGCTTCTTTCACTGCTCACTACTTTTATGTTTCTGAACTTTTTATAAAAGAAAGTATAAAGTATGCACTTGTTTTTGTATCTAGCTTCTTTCATGCCTCATTATATTTATAAGATTCACCCATGTGGTTGCATGTGATAGTAATCACTCTCCCTTATTAGTGTACAGAAGTCCATTGTGTGAGAATACAGTTGATAAATATTTGGGATGTTTCCAATTCTTGGCTACTATGAACAGCACTGCTAAGAATATTCTTGTACATATCTTTGGTGCATTTATGTTCATATTTCTCTTGTATATAATTAAAAGTGGAATTGCTGGATCATAGACTATGTTAGCTTTAGTAAGAATGTCAAACTGTTTTCCAAAGTGGTCATGTAAGTTTACACTCCCACTCACAGTTCATGGGCATCCCAGATACTTTACATTCTCACCAAAACTTGTCATTATCTGTCTTTTTCATTTTATCCATTCCATTGGATGCATATTTACATCTCAGCCTGTTTTCAATTTGCAATTCCCTGATGACTGACGATACTGAGTAGCTTTTCATAAGTTCAGTAGACATCCTCTTTGGTGAAGTATCTGGTGAAGTATTTTACACTTTTGTCTGTTTTTATTGATGTGTAGGAATTCTTTAGATAGTATTCTGGTTACACCAACTTGGTTGATTGTATGTATTGTAATCATCTCCCAATCTGCAGCTTCTTTTCCCGTTCTCTTAATGATGATTTTGATTAACACAAGTTCTTCATTTAACGTCTAATTTCTAGCACAGTCTTTCATTGTGTTTTGTTTTCTGTTTAAGAAATCTTTGCCCAAAGTCAGTAAGATATCCTCTTATGTGTTTTTTTTCCCTAGTAACTGTTTTATCTTTCACGTTTAAATCTATGGTCCATATGGAATTGATTTGTATAGGATGTAATATGGAGGTGAGATTTCCTTTCTTTCTAGTTGTAACCCAATAGGCTATGAGTCCAGCATCATTTGTTGAAAAACTCCCCTTTCCCTGCTGCACTGCAGTGCCCTCTTTGTCATAAGTCAAGTAACCATGTACATACTAATCAGTTTCTGAACCCTATATTCTGTCCCATTGCTCTATTTATCTTATTTTGTGCCAACATCATGCTATCTTAATTATTGTAACTTTATAATAAGTCTTGTTTAAAAAAAAAAACAGTGCATGTCCTTCCTCCTCTTTATTCTTATAGTCTTGATTATTCTTAGCACTTTCCATAAAAACTTTAGAACAAGCATGTCATTTCCCACAAAAACACCTGCTGTTGTTTTAATTGAGTGTTATGGAATTTATAGATCACTTTGGAATATTGAGTCTTCCAAACTACATGCATGGTATATAGCTCCATTTATTTAAGTCTTTTTGATATCTTCTGGTGATTTTTTGTAGTTTACTGTGTATTTATCTAACATATATTTTATTTTTTTGAGGTATTTAATATTTTTATGGTATTTTAAATGTCATCTTAAAATTTTTCATTTTCTATTATTGTTTTTGCAATATAAGTACAATTGTATATTTAATTTTTAGTCAGTTACCTTAATCATTCACTTATTAATTGCAGTAGCTTACTTATAGGTTCTTTTGGATTTTCTACATATACAATCTCACCTGTGAATAATGACAGTTTTATTTTTTCCTTTCCAATACTTACACCACTTTTTCCCTGTCTTGTTGCATTGCCCAGGACCTCTGGTACAATGATAAATGGTCATCTTTGTCTCATCCCCAGTCTTGGTGTGTACTGGGGAGAGGGGCTTTCAACATTTCATTGTTAGACTTGTTTCCTGTAGACTGTTAATATATACTCCTTATCAGAATAAACAAATTCTCCTCTCTTCCTAGTTTTCTGCAAGTTTTATTTTTTAAACCTTGACTTGATATTATTAAATGTTTTTTGTATCTAATGAGATAAAATATGAATAGCTCCTTGACTCCGTTAATGTGTATTACATTCATTGATTTGAAAATGTTAAACAACCCTGAAATTTCTGAAATAAACTTAACCTATTTGGGATATATTATCTTTTTAAATATAGCACTGCATTTTATTTGGTAACATGTTAGGATTTTTTACTATACAAAATTTAACATGTGACTATCTAACCATGTCAATAAATATGGGTGTATTTTGTCAATTTTTTAATTTTTTAATTTATTGAATTTATTGGGATGACTTTGGTTAATAAAATTATATAGTTTTCAGGTGTACAATTCTATAACACATCATCTGTATAACATATTGTGTGTTCGCCACTCTCCATTTTATCAATTTTAATGACTGAATTTGTTCCCATATTCATGTACCATAATGTAAGTTGTGTTTTAAATTTTGCCATCATAAACAACAATGTGCTGAACATCCTCCTGCATACATATTTAACTTCTACTTCTTTTCCAAAGTACTAAGTTGCATTGCATTCTTGGTGCCACTTGAATTCAGCAGTAGCTATGTAAGTATCAATTGTCAAGAATCACAACTCAGATTTCCTGGTTACTTTCTATAGGTTTCCTGAGTAGCAGAAGCTCCCTACTGTATAATCTCGAGCTTACTATTATTGGTCCTGGCTGAAGATTGATATTTATTCAAAGGACATAGCACCTGGGAAGTTAAAAAAAATGGAAGCACCTTAGTACTAAAATGGAAAATAATCTGGGAAAATACTTTATGAAACAATTGAATGTCATCTCTGGAAATCTCAAATGGATAATGACAAGAGCAAGGCAAATAAAGTCAGAAACACTGGATTTACATACCAGTTACCAGCTATGCAATCTTAGGAAAATTAGTGTTTGCTGTAACCCTGACTTCCTTCACCAGTAAAATAAAAATTTATTAATGTTAGAGCCACTCCTACTACTGTATCTTTTACAGATTTGGCATTCAGTAAATGAGAGTTTTGTTATTTTCTCTTTAATTAAGAGACATTTTATTAAATTTTTAAAAAAGAATCCAGCCTGGCCGGGCGTGGCTCAGCAGTTGAGCGTCAGCCTAGGATCCAGGAGATCGCAGTTCGATTCCCTGTCAGGGCACATGCCTGGTTTCGGGCTCAATCCCCAGTCGGGGGCGTGCAGGAGACAGCTGTTTCTATCTCTCCCTCTCCTTTCCTTTCTCTGAAATCAATAAAAATAAAAAAAATTTAAAAAAAGAATCGAGCAAGAATTTGCAGTTTTCCTTTGAAGAAGCCCAGAAAAATATCTTTTCCTACATCAAAATCTTCCTTTGAACTTTACTACATTTAAACAAATGTAAGACTTCCTATACTTGAAAACTGCCTGGAGAAAAAAATAGGCTGGAATACTATGCAGCTGTGAGAGAGAGGGATCTCTTGCCTTTTTTGGGATAGCAAGGATGGAGCTGAAGAGAATTATGCTAATCGAAATAAACCAGTCAGAGAAAGACAAGTATCACATGATCTCACTTATAAGTGGAATCTAATGAACAAAATAAACTGATAGACAAAATAGATCCAGAGACACAGAAGCATGGAACAGACTGAGGGATCTCAGAGGGAAGGGGAGGAGGACAGGAAGAGATTAATCAAAGAACTTATGTGCATATATGCATAGCCCATGGACAAATAACAGTGTGGGAAATGTCTGAGGTGGGGGTCGGAGGGGGGCGGAGGGGGCCAACAGTGGGGGAAAATGGGGAACATCTGTAATACTTTCAACAATAAAGATTAAACCTATTTTTAAAAAGATCTCTATTATCACTGACATCATTTATTTTGCATGGTCCTCAAAATGTCCATGTAAATATATTCTCTATGTGACTTTTTAATTTGTCATGCAAGGCTAAAATGCCAGAGGGAAATTCTAGTTCAGAGACGAGTAATTAGGATCAGATTAGGTACTTCTTAGTTATGAAACTGTTGAGTCACACTCTCAGTCTACACCTTTTTTAAAAACCATAAGTGTGATCTTTTTTTCTATAAATCTTTTTTAGATTTCACATATAAGTGAGATCATACAGTATTTGTCTTTCTCTGACTTATTTCACTCTGCATTATGCCTTCAAGGTCCTTCCATGGTGTCACAAATGAGAGGTTTCCTTGTTTATTTTTTAACGGCTGAACAATATTCCATTGTAAATATACTCTACAACTTCTTTATCCATTCATCTATGTCTTCTATATAATGCTACTAAGAATATGAGGGTGTAGATACCTGAGTTAGTGTTTTTGTTTTCTTTGGGCCTATTCCAGAAGTGGAATTTCTGGATCACATGGTAGTTCTATTTACAATTCTTTGAGGATCCTCCACACTGTTTTCCACAGTGGCAGTACAAATTTACATTCCCACCAACAAGGGTTCTCTTTTCTCCACACCTATGACAGAATTTTTTATCTCTTGTCTTTTTTATGATGGCCAGTCTACATCTTTTGATCTGGAGATGGTGACATAAAATTAGCAGAAAGCACTTGGGTATGATGCATTGGTTAATTATTTAAGTTTACTGGCACCTATGCCAGAGATATCTTATCCTTAGTGACAACCATAGTCTCTAGGGTAATGTTTAATGTGCTCATCTTTTTGCACTTCTACTCCTGGTCCTAGTTTTATCTTCTGAGCATACAAAAGTTAGCACAAACCTTATTTATGTGACAATTTTTCAGCTGTTTAAAGTCAGTGCTCATTCCTGTGTACTTTTTTTTAAATTTATCTTAATTGTTGAAAGTATTACAGTTGTCCCCTTTTTTCTCCCCCACTGACCCTCTCCTCCCTGATCCCGCCCCCTCCCCAGGCCTTCAACACACAATTGTCTGTGTTCATGGGTTATGCATATATGCATATATGTTCTTTGGTTAATCTCATTCTGTCCCTCCTTCTTCCCTCTGAGATTTGACAGTCTGTTTCATGTTTCCATGTCTCAGGATCTATTTTGCTTGTCAGTTTATTTTGCTCATTAGATTCCCCATGCAAGTGAGATCATGTGATATTTGTCTTTCTCTGACTGGCTTATTTCGCTTAACACAATAATCGTCAGGTCCCACCATGTTGTCTCAAAGGGCAAGAGATCCTTCTTCTTTACAGCTGCATAGTATTCCATGGTCTAAATGTCCCACAGCTTTTTTATCCACTCATCTACTGATGGGCACTTGGGCTGTTTCCAGATCTTAGTTATTGTAAATAATGCTGCTATGAACATAAGGGTGCATAAGTTCTTTCTGATTACTGTTTCAGGCTTCTTAAAATATATTCCTAGAAGTGGGATGACTGGGTCAAATGATAGTTCCATTTTTAATTTTTTGAGGAAACTACATACTGTTTTCCATAGTGGTTGTACCAGTCTGCATTCTCTTTCCGCTTTCTCCACATCCTCACCAGCACTGGTCATTTGTTGATTTGTTGATGGAGCCCTTCTGGCAGCTGTGAAGTGATGCCTCATTGTCATTTTAATTTGCATCTCCCTGATGATTAGCAACATTGAGCATTTTTTCATATGTCTCTTAGCCATCTGTATGTCCTCTTTGGAGAAGTGTCTATTCAGGTTCTCTCCCCATTTTTTCAATAAAGATTGTTATATAAATCCAGTTTACAGAAGAATAAACTTATAAAAGCTCAAGTGGAACCCATTTTCAAGAAATAATTCCTGATATCTTATCTTATAGGATGAGACCATTTCCATGTTTGTCAAACAAACCTAATCAATACTCCTATAAAACAAGTAGCCAAGTTAAAAAAAAAAAAAAATGGACCCTTTGCTAATATTTTTGTGTAGCATCAACATTTGAATATCTGTGCAATTTTTTTAAATTTCTTAATAAATGCTGAACTGACTTATCAAAATGTTGAACTGATTATTTATGGAAAGGAAAGGAACGGTTAAAATGTCTTTCTCCCTTTTTTACTTATTTTGGCTAGAAAATAAAGAACAGTCCTGACTGTAGAAAAACTGCTAAAGTACCATTGATGCTGGGAATTACTGTTCTTGAAGCCAAAAATGTTACAGTTCTAAGAGGTCTTTAAAATCACGAGTTTGACCTTCTTGTTTTACAGATGAGTAAACCTATCCAGAGAGAAAGAAAATGATTTTTTAGTTCATTCAACCAGTCAGAAGAGGGACTGATTTCTCAATAACAATTTACTGCTGTTCCCATGATTCTTAGGCACTTTCTATTGAAGGGAAAATAAGAGCTGTTGTGAAATCCATAGGAATCTGAGGATCTTATATTTCAGTAAAAGATCACAGTAGCTTGACTTGGCTTGGATGGTCTCGCTTTGGGAACCATCATATTTACCAAACTCAGAAGCAAAGTAGCTTGGCTTCAAGATACCTGAGTTAAGAATCATAGGGATGGACAGAGTGAACTTCCAAATCACCAGTTAAGCCTGACTACAATGTTAACTCACCCATACTTCCTATTGCTCACTCAGGCTGCCTGGGGTATGAAAAACACTTTCCCAGGGAAGAACATATTTATAGATGTATTCGTTATTCTCCTTCTGCTCCAATTTCCCAAATCCATTAAGCTTCCCTTTCTGCCCAGTGGGATTGCACCAGCAGCGACTGTGTTCCTTTGTAACTCCAGATCCTGCTTGGTATTTCCCATCTGCTTCTACATATCTCAGCTCTCCAAGGCTTCTGAGTGAGAGTTTCCCATTGTTGCTAGTGTCTGGGTACCTCACCATTCCCTCCTGGTTCTCTCAATCCTGCCAACACCTCTGTAAATAGTCCTTTCATTAAATGTTATTCAGAACCTAAGTTGAGTATATGTCCTATTTCTTTGTGGCATCCTGGTTGATACACAAGCCTCTCTACATCATTCCCAAATAATACCTCTAATTGTATTGAGGTTTTATGTTGCATCCCTTAGGAAGATAAAAACAGGCACACTGCTCCACAGAGAGTTGGCCTCTCAAGATTTCTTCTTTGGAAATCACTAGATATTCCTATTTGTATATTTAACCTCCAGTATATTGTTCCTGGAAGAAAATAAACATCAAATATTTGCTTCATATATAGAGAGAGAGATAGGAAATCTGTAAACAACTGAGAGAACCAGGCATGCAAATTGTAACAACAGGCTTCCATCTTAATAAAGTCTGAATACAATGCAACAATTTCAATGTCTTATGCAAAACTCATTAAAGTAGAATGCATCTGTGTAGCTACTTCCACCAAGAACTGATTTTTAGATAGTAGTTGGCAAAATAGTTTTTTTATGAAAAATATCCATAATATCCCCTAAAGGTGGTCCAGCTTTTCTAGGAACTTTGGTGTATCTCCATCATACTTTAGTATCATGGAGGCCTGAGTATGAACCCAAAGTTCATCAAGGCCAAGAAGAGGATAATTTGCTCCTTGTAGACATTGGGGACTTAATATAGCTGTTTGGTCAAAAAATATATTATTATATATATTATATTATTTTGCTCTAAGGCAACAACTACATACACACAAGCACACACAACCACTGAGTTCTACTAGGGATCCTCTACACTCTCCTCTATTTTGAAGCTTTTTTTTTTTTTTTAGTGACATGTCTCTGTGAAAAGCCCATGTCACACATTCATAGAATTTCTGATTAGATATCATGGAGATGAGCCCCCTAGTTAATGCATAGACAAGAAGAATCACTCCTGACACTCTCAACACCTTGTGATTGCTCCAAATCTTCCTCATGGGCTTTCTTCCAAACCACTGTAACAGGTTCTTAACTCGTAAAGTCACTTTCCTATGTTTAAAAAACAAACATACAAACTAAAACCTTCCACAGCTTTCCGTTCAAAATGAAGTTCAAGTCCCAAAGTCCTTCATAGTCTAGCCCCTTCTAACTTCTTCACAATCTTGTCCCATTTCAATTCTGGGGTCCAGCCACACACAGTGCTTTAACCCTCTGGGTTCTGGCTCATACTATACTTTCTTTCTCTTCTTCCTCCCTCTGAAACTAATTGCTATTTTCAGGTATAAGCTTATATTATCACCTCTTCCAGTAAGCCTTCCCTAATACCCCAAGTTTAAGTTAGGTGACTGTGTAATATGCTTTCATACTTTCCTACAACTTCTTTTTTCAGTGGTTATTATAGCCTAATGTAAATATCTATTTGTCTGTCTCTCCCACTAGAAGTTCCTCAGGAATGAGAACCTAGATTTTTATTAGATCCCAGGCTTCAAGTACAGTAAATATGAAACCGATGTCCTGATTTAATGTATGACTTTGATTTAATATGTAGCCCCAGCACTTTATTCAGTTTATTCACAGCATGCTCTGTAAGCCTTAGCCCTTTCCCTTACTTAAAACCCCCTGAGGCAGCCAGAAACTAGCCCTGCCTTGACTAAGTTTCACAAGGTATGGGTTTCTGTTAAGGTAGCTAAAGATACAATCTTGACCTAAGCTATGTTTTAGCTCCTGAGCCCTGAGGCAGAATGACCTCCTGGCACTTTCCTATGAGACCAGACAGAGGGACGCCAGAACAGATCTCATAGCTAAATCCCTAACTCAGCGTCTTATGATTGCCCTATATCATCTGTAACCTACACACCATCAGGAAGTTCAGACTTTCAGGTGACACCATTCATAATAAAATAACCAATCTTTCTCCACTGCAGTTCTCGGTGTTTAGTGTTTGGCTTTGCTAGCCCTGGGTGGACTAACTCTTTCTGTTAGATAATACATAGCACATGGAAAGTGTGCAATAAATGTTTATTAAATGAAAGAGATAACAGCTGCCTGACCTCTAGGGACACATAGTCCCATTCTTAGGTCACTGTAATAAATTTTAGGGCAGCATCCTCAAGAAGAGGTCTTTCCCCAGCTCTAAGTCATTTCTGTTGCCTCAAATGCCAATGTAGTTTGAGCTACTGCATAGTGTGTCCTTGATGGCTTCAGACTGAACTAATGCTACAGAAATATTTCTGAATATATTCAAAGCCCAGGGAATTAATTCTTTCATTTATTCAACAAATATTTATTCAGTGCATTATATGTAAGGTATGGGCATTGAAGATTCAGCACATTTAATAAGACATAACAATCCTTACTCTCATGGAAGTTATTCTCTAGGTGGGGGGATATTATCTATAGTTAAAAATTTTTTACAGGTTTGGAGGTTCTTACCTCGGCAGTCTCGAGTATTTAACTCTGTGGACAGACAAAACTGATTAATATTCTCCACTCACCAGGGCCCCTTTGAGTAAACATGTAAAGCAACTAAAATTGCCCAATGCTACTCTTTGTGGCAAGTTTAAGTGTATTCAGTCAATCAACCTCAGACAGTCTCCAGCCATTTAGAAATAGACAGACAAGGTAGTTGCCCTGTGCCAAGGCATTCATCAAAATGGAGGGCAGGGGTTGTAGAGTAGGGTGGGAAAATATTTTCATTCCATGATGGATGACTAAAGATAATTTAGGTTAATAAAGGGATAAAAGCAGCAAGTGACTTATTTAAATATTATAAAAACAGCACGTATAACAAAAATCAGTTAATATAACAAAGTTGCCTTGAGCAGTTACTATGTTTTGGACATTGTGCTAAACTGAGAGGCATGCAACAATGAAAAAGACACAGTCCATGCCATCGAGCACCTTACAAAGAGTTGTAAATTAGCAGACAATAGAACAATCCTAATAGTTTCCACTATCTCTTTGACTTCATCTCCTTTCTTCCCCTTTCAATCCAGCCCACTGGGATGGCCTACTGCACTCCTGAGTCTTTGTACTTGCTGTTTCTTCTCCTGTAAAGTTCATCCCTCAGGTTTCTGTGGCTTACTCCCTCACTACCTTCAGGACTTTGCTCAAATATCACCTTAACAGAGAGGCTCCCTATGACCACCTGATAGGGAAAAAAAAAAAAAATCCTTTACTCACTACAGGTTTCTGCACAGTGCTTATAACATTATGAAATTCTATTTATTTGTTTGTTTAATTGTTTATTACCTGTCTTCTTCAACTACAATGTAAACAACATGAAGTAGATAGTTGGTCTGTTTGTTTTCTGTGTCACTAACACCAATAACACTGCCTAGTACCAAGGAGGAATTTCATATTTGTTGAATGAATGATACTGTCCAGTCTTCCTAGGAATTGTGCTAGGCAATTTAGATGTTTGAACTCATTTCATTTAATCCTCACTACCATCTTATGACGTAGGTAGCATTCTTTTCATTTTCTAGATGAAGAAACTAAAGCTCAGAGGTTACCTGGGTGCCTAATCTCTGGTGCCTGTAAATACCTTGTGTTACAGGGCAAAGAGGTATTAGATAGGGTTGCAGATAGAATTAAGGTTGCTAATCAGTTTACCTTAAAATAGGGAGACTCTCCTGAATTACCTGGGTGGGTCCAATGTAATCAAGAAGTTCCTTAAAAGAGGAAGAGAAGGGTAGAACAAAAGGGCAAAGTGGTATGATGTGAGAAGAACTCGACTTGATATTGCTGGTTTTGCAGATGGGAAAAAGGGGCCACAAGCCAAGCAATATGGGACAGCCCCTAGAAGCTGGAAAGGCAAGGGAACAGATTCTTCCGTAGAGCCTACAGAAAGGAATGAAGCCCCCTTGATCTTAGCCCAGTGGAACTCGTGTCATACTTTTGTCTTCCAGAACTATAAAAAAACCAAATTTGTGTTGTTTTAAGCCACTAAATTAGAGGCGATTTGTTACTCTAGCAATAAAAAACAAATATACTGAGTTACCTAAGATCAACTAGATTGTGATAAAGACATATTTTAACCCAGTTCTGTCTAACTCGTATAGTCTGCACTCTTTCAGATAGCACAAAATGCTTTGAGAGTTCAGTAAAAATAGAGACCACTTGTAACCAGAGAATGAGCAAAAGCTTCATATGAGTTAGACTTTGAACTGGGCCTTGAAGGATTAGTAGGGCTTCAAAGAATAAACATATCAAAACAGACCAATGTCTGTCAATCAAGGAATGAAGAAACAAGTTGTGGTGTATTCATACAATGGAATAATACTCAACAATAAAAGAACCAATTACTATAGATACAGTAACACATAAATCTAATAGACACTTTTTTGAAAGAAAGAAACCAGACAAAACGTAGCACATACAATATGGTTGCAATTATATGAAGCCCAAGAACAGGCAAAATTAATCTATATTGTGGTATCTGGGAGGGAGGAAAACTAATTGAAAAGAGGTACAAAAGAACTTTCTGGGGTGATAAAAATATTCTTACTTAGGGGAGTAGTTATATGAATGTCTAAAATTTTCAAAATGCATGAAACTGAGCACTTAAAACTTCTACATTTTATTGTGTTAATTATACCTTTAAAAATGTTTAGTACAAACACAGAGGGTATCTTTCAAAGAAAAAGCATGAGCAAGGGCTGAGAACCAAGTTATGTGGATCAAATTTAGGAAACAAAAAATAGTGCAGTTGGCTTAGAGAAATTCTCACTTCCAGCTGCACATTGGAATCACTTGGGGCGCTATTCCAAATATAGATGCCAGTGCCAACCCAGAGATTCTAGTTTAATTGGTTTGTGGTGAGCCCCAAGCATCAGTATTTTTATAAGCTCTCCAAACAGTTTTTATATGAAGTCAGTTTTGAGAACCAGGAGCTGAGAGCATAAATTATGTAAAATAGACAAATTATGAATGTCCTGGAACACATGCTAAGGAGTTTTCTTTTATTTAGATGGGGATACAGCTACACTAAAGGTTTTTTAACAGGAGGGAGAAAATAATCAGAGGTGTGAATTAGGGATATTCATCTCACACTTGGGAGAACAGACCTAGACATGGGGAGGCAAATTAGAAGGCCGGCCCAATGATCCAGGCAAAAGGTAGTGTGAGGAAGAATTAATGTGGTGGCTTTGGGAATGGAACAGAAAGCACACACACTTCTTCAGCCAGTGATTTTTTTTTCATCCATCTAAAGAGATGGATGAACAGATTATATGGATTAATACATTCATTTATGCAGGTAATCATGTATTTATTGAGCATTAATCTATCAGTCTCTAAGAATAAAGTAGAGAAAAAGACATACCGTGACTTCCTCAAACTTACATTCTAATGGAATGCACTAATACTTTAAATACAAGAGGCATTTTGGTAAAATAGGGAAGGGGTTGAAAGGAGAGAAAATTTAATGATTATGGATCAAATAAGAAGTCAATAGGAGGAAAGATTCCTTTTTTTTTTTTTTAACTTATCTTTTTGTTGAAAGTATTGCAGATGTCCTCCTTTCTTTCCCCCCCATTGGACCCCTCCACCCCATATCCACTTCCCTCCGAGGCCTTCTCCTTACTATTGTCTGTGTCCTGGGTTATGCGTATATGTGTATAAATTCTTAGGTTAATGTCTCCCCATGCACTCCCCCACCCCTGTCTTCTTTCTGAGATTCATCAGTCTGTTCCATGTGTCTATGTCTCTGGATTTGTTTTGTTCATCAGTTTATTTTGTTCATTAGATTCCACATATGAGTGAGAGCATGTGATGCCTGTCTTTCTCTGCCTGGCTTATTTCACTTAGCATAATACTCTCCATGTCCATCCATGCTAACTCAAAGGGTACGAGATTCTTCTTCTTTACAGCTGCGTAGTATTCCCTGGTGTAAATGTCCCACAGCTTTTTTATCCACTCATCTACTGATGGGCACTTGGGCTGTTTCCAGGTCTTAGCTATTGTAAATTGTGTTGCTATGAACACAGGGGTGCATATATTCTTTCTGATTGGTGTTTCAGGTTTCATAGGATACATTCCTAGAAGTAGGATCACTGGGTAAAATGGCAGTTTGATTTTTAATTTTTTGAGGAACCTCCATACTGTTTTCCATAGTGGCTGCACCAGTCTGCATTCCCACCAGCAGTGTACCAGGGATCCCCTTTCTCCACACCCTTGCCAGCACATGTCATTTGTTGATTTGTTGATGGAGCCATTCTGACAGGTGTGAGGTGATACCTCATTGTGGTTTTAATTTGCATTTCTCTGATGATTAGTGACGTTGAGCATCCTTTCATATGTCTCTTGGCCATCTGTGTGTCCTCTTTGAAGAAGTGTCTATTCAGGTCCTTTGCCCATTTTTTAATTGGATTGTCTTCCTTTTATTAAGTTGTATGAGTTCCTTATATATTTTGGATACTAACCCCTTATCAGATGTGTCATTGGCAAATATGTTCTCCCATACCGTGGGCTCCATTTTTGTTTTATTGGTTTCTTTTGCTGTGCAGAAGCTTTTTAGTTTGATGTAGTCCCACTTGTTTATTTTCTCCTTTGTTTCCTTTGCCCTAGGAGATGGAGGTAGGAGGAAAGATTCCTTTTAGATAAAGAAGGCAAAGAAAGAACACAAGAGGTTTATTTTGTCTTGTTTTTACTTGTTTGTATTTGTGGTGTCTGTGGCATGTGAAGATGGGAATGTTTAGTAGATAATGAAAGATGTGGAGCTAGAGCTTAGGAGAGAGGACTAGGATAGAGACACGAATGCAAGAATCACTCAAATTAGTGATGTTGGTTAATGGTCAAAGTATAAAAAAGAAGAAGTAAACAAAGAGTAAGCCCTCAGGGATTGCCCACCTCAGTGGTTGCAACAAATAACATCATATAAAGAGCAATAACTGGGAGAGTATGTGGTGATATGGAAGTCAAGGAGGGGATTAATGATGTAAAATACAGCAGTGACATTGGTAACTAGATAAGCTTGTTGAATTTCAAATTAGGAAGTCATTAATAAAGCTGCTTCACTAGAATGGGTAGGGATGGATTAGAAGATGAGGAACATGCAGCATTCAAAATCATCCCTCACAGACACCCTAGCCTCTCTGTTTCTGGAGTGCCCTGGATCCTCTCCTATCTGGTCATGAAACCTTCCAAGGCATGTTTTCAAATCTGCAAAACGGAAATCTGAACATTTAATGAAAATGGTATATTCCACCAGTGACAAAATATCTGGGTTCAAATCCTGACTGTGCCACTTATTAGCTGAATGATCTTAGATATTTTACTATTAGAAATAATGCTGTGGAGGAGTGGCATCAGCACAATGACTGCATAGGAAGTTTTACCCAGGCCCCTGCTGGCTCCAGTGGCCTCTGGTGACTCCCATGACACCAGGCCCCCAGCAGGCTCCCATGCTCGCCTTGGCACCTGCCTACTCCAGCAGCCCCAGGCACCTACCAGGCTCCAGGCAGCTTCACAGCAGAGCTCCTTGCATGCTTCGGGGAACACAGCTTCTGTCTCACCCTGGCATCTGCTGACTCTAGCAGCCAAAGGTAGCTTTCATGACACCAAGCTGCCAGTGGGCTTCCCAGAACCCAGGTCCCCATTACCTCTCCCTCAAGCCTAAGCAGCCTGGTGTAAAGAGAGACACCTTCATCATGGGAGATGGAGTGTAAAGTGAGTGCCCAACTTTAGCATAGATCACAGAGCTTGTTTGCCCCAATACTAGGCCAACTCCCACAGCCCTAGTTGGCTCCCTGCAGGCTCCAGTGGCTCTAGGTGGCTCCAGCAACCCAAAACAACCACCATGGCACTAGGCTCCTGGTGGACTCCATGAACCCAGACCTGCACCTGCCAGCTGCAGTGGCTTCTGGAAGCTCTTACCACTTCAGGCTCTCAGAGCGCCCCTGTAATCACATGTTTCCAGCACACATGGGTGCCAGCCAGCTCCTGCTTCCCAGGTGCGTCAGTGGCCAGTGTAGCTCCAAGCAGCTTATTTGGCTCCAAGATCCTACAGGGCTTCTGTTAACCCAGGCCCCTGATTCACTCCAGTGCCTGTTTGCTCCCTTGAACCCAGGCAGCTTCAGTGGCCCCAGGTTTATGGGCCACTCCAGTATAGGCTGACACATGTGGCACCAAACTCCCAGTGGACTCTCGTGAACCCCAACAGCAGCCAGCTTCTGTCACACCTGGTGGCTCCTGGTATATTCCAGAATCAGCCAACCCCCATGGCCTTAGGTGTATCCTGTGGCCTCAGGCTTCCAATCTATGCCCATGAACCCAGGTTCCGGTAAGGAACCTCTGACCCAGAGTCCCAATGGGGTCTAGCACCAGGCTAAGTATCACTATCCCAGGTTTTCAACCCACCCCAACACCAAGCTGTTCAGTGACTTAAGCGGCACGGACACCACCAGACTGCCCACCCAAAATCATTGGACAGGTTGCCTGATGAAGGGCTTTGCCTGCCAAAGACAATTAGTAAAGACTGGAAGTGGTAACTACATCTTCAAATACACAGACATCAACCCAAGACCACAAGAATTAGAAATAATCAGGGAAACATGGCACCACAAAAGGAAACTAATAAAATTCAGTAGGTGGGAAAGAATGGGTATGGGGGAAAGATTATAGTGAGTTCTAGTTTCTAAATAGGAAGATTTTCTTCCTGTGGTTTTTATAAAATATGAATTCTAAAATTTCCCATTACCCTATTTTATTTTAGGAGAAAGAATGACTTCGGGTAATGAAAAAATAAATGGGGCCGCAGCCCCCTCACACCACAGGACCTTTGCACATGCTATTCCCTCTGCCTTAGTCAGTGCCAGTTTCCTTACTTAGTTAACTCATACGCATATATTTGAATTCTTAATTTAAATATGACTTCCCCTGGGAAGTCTTCCTTAACCTCTCAGTCAAGGACATGTTTCAAAGTGCTATGTGGCTCTTTTTCCAGGACTTATTACACTTGCAATTTTAAATATATTTATCTGATTATTTGATTACTATTTGATACAAAGTAAATATTCAATTCACATTTAGTGAGTATATTACTGAATGAATGTGATCTTCAGAAAATATGAGCTATAACAAATCAATTTGCCTGAGTTTTTTTAGCAATAAATACAGAAGGACTTTCATACATAGAGAATTATACTATTCAAATTACCACTCTAGAACTCCTTTTTGAGAAATTCCTTCAACATTTATAATGTGTATTTTTAATTTATTCATTCTTAGAGAATAAAAATGAGTCTTGGAAATAGCAAAAGTTATCATTTGCCTATTGTGCCTTAGAGAAGCCCAAAGTATTAGAAAGATGGCTACACAAGCAGAGTATCACCATTTGGGTCTCAAACTGAGCCATGTTCTTAAAACGAAACTTATGTTCTTATGTGGCTTATAACCAGCTCCTGAAGACAATTAGGAAAGGAGTTATACACATGATTAAATATTCCCACCAGGCTCCCCAAGTTCCTGGTTCTGTCCTTCAAAAACCTTATTTTCTTAGTGTTACATCTACTATATTTATCTGCTTCATTTGGGATCCAGGAAATAAATGAATGGTGAATATTAACATTTATGACAATTCTCTATATTTTGTTGATGTATTTGGAAACCTATAGTCCCTCCTATACTACCAACACCAACATCATTGTTCCTGACCCGTGTATTCCTCAAGCTACTCCAGCTTAGGAGTGATGATAGGATGACAGTAATAGTCATAAAGCATGGCTCTGTCTCTGTCCATTCTGTAGAAATGACAAACAGTCTCCTTCAGACGGCTTCCAATATTTCTGGGAACACACAGAGGGTATTTCCCATGTGCTCTTTAGCTACCCTATAGCATTCAGGATTCCCTTCCCCTCTCCCTTCCTCACCTGCTCTAACTCTCCTTGACAAGATATGCTGTTCCACTAGTGCCAAAAAATTAACAGCTATGCTGTTGATGCTCAGGAAAGGGGTTACTGATGCTGCCTGACAGAAGCATTGCTTCCCGGTTCAGTGTCTATGCATATCTGCATTGAGTCTGCCACTGTCCACTTTAAAGGGCACTGATATCTACAAGGGCACTGGCTCCATTGCTGCTGAAACCACTGATCTGTTCTTCCATTTCTGCTGGAGTCACTGGCACCACCACTGGTGACACAGCATTCTCAGCTACCTAGATTGGAATGAAAACAGTCCTTTTAGCTTTTACTTAATGTCATTGCAGCCTCTCAGGCTGTCTCAGGCAGGAGTCCAGATAGTCTGGGCCAATGGACAACCTGAGTTACAGTGCATGTACTGGGTTCAGAAACCCTCTCCTCTTGAACCATGGTGCACTGTTCTTTTAACCAAGCAAGGGTACCTCTCACTTCTTTTCAGTTAAGGTGCATTCTAACTTTGGGAGGTGATGGATATGTTTATGGCATAGATTGTGGCCATAGTTTTACCAATGTATGCTTATTTCCAAACTCATTAGGTTGTATACATTAAATATGCACAGCTTTTTGTATGTCAGTTCTGCATCAGTAAAGTGGTTCAAAAAATTAAATAAATAAAGTCCATTCTATCCCACAGTTCCTTTCAAATAAGCCATTTGATGGGCACATTCTACCAGGCGTGCTGTCCTGCCCAGATATACATAAATTCTCGGGGGGGGGGGGGGCGGGAATGTAGGCTTAAGCAAATATTTCTGCTACATATCTAGAGTTACATAGTGTCATCAAAAAGTTATTTTGGACCTGTGGAAGGAGGAGGGAAAGTATCCGATTAGTGAAATATATTTAACTATATATCTTTCAACATAAAACTTTAGTTTGGGGATGAGGGTGTTAATATAAGCAGTACTATAGGTTCTGGGGCCAAGGGAAAAAATGGTAGGTGATTTATAGGTGATAAAATTGAGGGGGAAAAGCAATTGAAAGAGCATTTATATAAATTCACTAAATTTCTCTTTTATTTTTCTCAGCTTTTATCTATTTAATTATACTCATTCATTATAAAAGAATGTAAGTCATTACATTAAAATTGTTATATTGAATAACTTGTTATGGCTGTGCTAAAATAAAATCTAAAGATACTAATAATAATAATAATACTTAATATTTATCTAGCCAGCACATACTACTTGCTAAGCATTATGATGTATGTGTGGATTATTTTGTTTTACTTTTACAAACCTTTGAGATAACTTCTATGTTCATTGTCATGTTACAGATGAGGAAACTGAGCCTTAGAAAAAAAATAAGTAACCTTTACTGGGACACAAATCTGGTAACAAAGAAGCCAGAAATCGAACACAGACAGACCACAGAGCCTATGCTTGTAACAGCCTCCCCCTTAAAGTTACTGAATACTACTGAGGCCTGAGGTGCAAGAGCAAAAGGTGAAGAGCTCTTACCTGATGAGCTAGAATGGGTGAAGTTCACATTTCCATTGTCCTGTGAAGGTGGGTTACCTTGTTACAGACTGATGTTTCCACTGGAGACAACTACAAAAAACATATTGAAAAATTATCTGAAGTAAGAAAACAATCCCATTTATAATTGCATCAAAAAGAATAACATACCTAGGAATAAAGTTAATGATGGAGGTAAAAGACCTATACTTTAAAAATTATAAAACAATGAAGAAAGGAATTGAAGAAGATACAAATAAATGGAAGCACATACTGAGCTGATGGATAGGAATAATCAACATTATTAAAATGTTCATGCAACACAAAACAACCTATAGATTCAATGTGATCCACTTCAAAATACCAATGGCATTTTTCACAGAACTAGAACAAATAATCCAAAAATTTATATGTAACCACAAAAGACCAAGAAGAGCCACAGCAATCTTGAGAAAGAATAAAGTTGGAGGTAACATGCTACCTGATATCAAACTATACTACAAGGCCATAGCAATCAAAACAGAAAGGTACTGGCATAAAAACAGGCATACAGATCAATGGAAAATAATAGAGAGCCCAGAAATAAACCCATGATGATATGGTCAGTTAATCTATGACAAACAAGGAAAGAATATACAATAGAATGAAGACAGTCCCTTCAATAAATGGTGTTGGGAAAATGACAGATACATGCAAAAGAATAAAACTGGATCACCTTCTTACACCATATATAAGAATAAACACAAAACAAGTTAATGACTTAAATGTAAGAGTGCAAACCATAAAAATCCTAGAAGAAAACATAGGCAGTAAACTCTTTGACATTGCTCTTAGCAATATTTTTTTCTGATATCTCTCCATGGGCAAGGGAAACAAAAAATGAACAAATGAGACTGCATCAAACTAAAAAGTTTTTGCACAGCGAAGGAAATGAAACTAAAAGACAACCTACTGATTGGGAGAAGCTATTTGCCAATGGTACATCCAATAGGGGGTTAATATCCAAAATATATAAGAAACTCATACAATCTAACAGCAAAAAACCACACACAATATGATTTTTTAAATGGGCAGAGGACCTGAATAAACATTTCTCTAAAGACGACATACACATGACCAACAGACATATGAAAAGATGCTCAATAACACTAATCATCAGAAAAATGCAAATTAAGCTATCGTTCATTTTAATAATGTTCATAAGGTTTAAAACTCCAAAGAACATGATCTTGATTAATAAGAGAGTTCCTAAATAAAATATATGTCCATACAGTGAAATAATATGCAGTAATAAAGTATAACTATAATACTGTCATGGAAGAACATACAAGACATATTAAGCGACTTGCACAACACATAAGCATATATAGAATGCCATTTATGTTTTTCAAAAAAACCCACAAAACAATACCATATACAATTGGTTCTGTTATCATGTTTGTTTTTAAAATAACTTGTTATAGCACAACTGATAATTAGTAAACTATTTTAGCATCACACAATGTTCATGATCGCTTAAGTACAATTTCATCCATGAGAAACTAGGTAAAACCACAATGAGATATCACCTAACCTGTCAGAATGGCTAACATCAATAAATCAACAAACAACAAGTGCTGGAGAGGATGTGGAGAAAAGGGAACCCTAGTGCACTGGTGGTGGGAATGCAGGTTGGTGCAGCCACTGTGGAAAACAGTGCAGAGGGTCCTCAAAAAATTAAAAATGGAACCAGTTTATGACCCAGCCATTCCACTTTTGGAAATATATTCGAAGAAACCCAAAACACTAATTTGTGGGGAGCCGGCTGGCTGCCCCTCCTGAATAGTCTCCCTGGCAGGGTGCTGCCCTGGAGTCTCTCCAGGGGCTCGCCGACCCTAGCGTCGCCTTAGAGAGAAATCTCTGGCACGTTGACCCGCAGGGTGGGTCGGCAGAGCTAGCACCTCTGCCTGGTAGGGTGCTGCCCTGGAGTCTCTCCAGGGGCTCGCCGACCCTAGCGTCGCCTTAGAGAGAAATCTCTGGCACGTTGACCCGCAGGGTGGGTCGGCAGAGCTAGCACCTCTGCCTGGTAGGGTGCTGCCCTGGAGTCTCTCCAGGGGCTCGCCGACCCTAGCGTCGCCTTAGAGAGAAATCTCTGGCACGTTGACCCGCAGGGTGGGTCGGCAGAGCTAGCACCTCTGCCTCCTGTAGCTTAGTTAAGATTACATAGTGTCCTTTGCTTTAGGGAGTAGAAACCCTGCACAAAGACCTTGACTTGGAGACAGAGTGTCTAGACAAACAAGAATGTTTGTGCAGAGCAGGAACTGGGTAAAAGGTCACTGTTTTGGGTATTGTGGTCTGGGTGCACTATAAAAAGCTTGTAATCAATAAACTCGGCGCGCAGCCCGGCTCAGCTCAGCTCAGCTCTGCCTTGGCTGTAGCCCTCCCGATCCCATCCTTTTCTATGAGTCTTTCTTTTCTAATCCTCACCCCCTCAATCAGGTCCTCGTTCGCCTGCCGGCTGGCCCCGGCACTAATTCAAAATTATATATGCACCCCTATGTTCATTGCAGTATTATTTACAATGGCCAAGATATGGAAGCAACCCAAGTGCCCATCAATAGATGAATGGATAAAAAGGCTGTGTTACATATATACAATGGAATACTACTCAGCCATGGAAAAGAATGAAACCTTACCATCTGTGACAGCATGGATGGACGTAGAGGGTATTATGCTAAGTGAAATAAGTCAGTCAGAGAAAGACAGATACCATATGATTTCACTTATATGTGGAATCTAAAGATCAATATAAAAGATCAAACAAAACAGAAACAGACTTATAGATACAGAGAACAGACTGATAGTTGCCAGAGGGCAGGGGGTTTAGGAGACTTGGAGAAAAGGGTGAAGGGATTGAGAAGTACAGGTTGGTAGTTACAAAATAGTCATGGGGATGTAGAGTACAGCATAGGAATTATAGTCACTAATATTATAATAACTATGTATGGTGCCAGGTGGACACTGGAAATACCAGGAGGGAAACACTTTGTAGAGTATATGATTGTCTAACCACTATGCTACACACCTGAAACTAATACAAATAATATTCAATGTAAACTGTAATTGAAAAGTAAAGTTTACAAAAAGGAAAAAGAGATTTAAAATGAAAAATAAAATAAAAAGGGAAAATATGTTTGCTTCTAATCATGAGATCTGTGATATCTGCATTAAAAGCCTTGATCTTCAAAGTGTCAACTAAATTCACAGTGTTATAGTCTTCTCAATACTTAGGAAATAAACATGTAGTTGGACCATTTGCTATATATCAAGTGGTTGTTTTGAGCTAAAGGTACTCAAAGGTGCTTTGGCTACCACTATCAATTGGGAATATTAAAGAAAATATAGAATATAAAGAAGTGGAAAGTTATACTTTGAACTCTCCATAGGCCCAGCACACAGCCCAGTAACAAAGTAAATACATTTCCAAGGCATTCAAAGTCAATAATTCAGCTCATGTTTTCCCTCTGTTCAGCCTAGTCTGCAACTTTGCCATCTGGCTTCTACTTAATCATCAACAAAACACCTCAGAGGAGGTTTTACACTTAATTACTACTTGCATTTTGATTAGAGAACTGTAGTTAAGAAGTGAAAAAGCAGAGAGGAATTGTAGGTAACAACTGATCACACCACCCCAAACCATCTGGGAGAGCTCTTCTAGTCTGTTTCAGGTAGTTACCTGACAGTTACCAGTGTGTTTCCATAGTTCCTCCCCCTCCTCTGTCTCCACTGGGACAGGGCAAAAGGGCAGAAATGCTAACCCCCTGTGTTGAACCTCCACAACACATGGATTTTTCTAATAGCCCCATTTACTTCTTAAGAGACTCACCCTAGTTTTGAGTACTCTTTTCTCCAAGAGTACCCTGGGAAACCCTTGGTGCCAGGGAAATAGAGCCAGCCTACTGGTCACCAGCTCAACATTCCAGCTTTAGTGTTTGTGTTTGGGTCTAAGACCAAATAAAGCTGCCCTCACGGTGCCACAACTTCAGAGCCCAGACCAGCCCCAGATGCCTATGCAGAGAGAACAAGGGCAGGAAGTCTGGAATCAAATGAGATAATGTATTGACATTTGTTTCAAAAAGTATAAAGTACTTTACAAAGTAATTTATTTCTATAATGAACACACAGATTCTTCCAGATAACGTGCAACATATGCTAATCAAACCATGAAAGAACTTAGCTAAACATGTGTGTACTTAGGTTTTTGTAATCTGTTCTCATTACAGATTCACAGAAAATCAGAGACCAGCTCATTACTATAGAAACATGCTCTGTGGATGAACAACATTGGCATCACTGTGGATCTTGTTATAAATGCAGAATTACAGGCCCCACCTGAAACCTACTATATGAAAGTCCCAGAAGTACTGCTTAACCTAATGGATATCTTTAGAGACCATCTGTCCTAGTGCTTCTCAGACTTTAACATGTGTATGAACTACCTGGGTACTTGTAAAAATTCAGTTACTGGCTGCCCAGTAGGTTTGGGGTAGGGACTGGCATCTTCCATAGGAGCACTATTCAATATTCAAGAAGGTCTTTTATGTTAGCTAACACTGTATGGTAAAACACACACACACACACACAACACCTTCAAGTTGGTACCTCTCTGAGAAGTATCTTTTTTTTAGCCCTTGGATAAGCTTGCTTTGGGGATGTGCTTGAGAGAAAACACCCAGGCAACCTCCCAGTGACCATACTTTATGACAGAATTTAGACTCACAAATAGATAGTTGTAATTTTGCACATTCTAAAACACCCCAAGTAGTGTGAAATTTTCTGTCTATTCAGTGTATTTATCCATAGTTTTACCAATAGGAATAACAGATCCTGGAGGGGAAAATATCTGATTTGGGTGCTTAGGCAGACCACAGTGTAATTAGCTGACGGACCACTGGCTGGAGCTCAAACCTTTAACATTGTTACGATTTTTACCATATTCTAACTGTGCTCTTTTCATTTCCTTTATCATAAATAATCTTGGAAGAGATCCAAAAGCATTTAAGAACACTGGACTCAAGAAAAAACACATAGTATTCTATATGGATAATACGCTCACAGTAAGAGCAATTTAAGACCTAATCTTCCAAAATTTCGAATTAAGCCTTCTCATCCAAGCTGGCCACACTGTCACACTGGGTAGGTCAGCGGTCAATAGCAAATAAACTTTGGCTATAATACAAAGATTCCTGTAGGCAGCAAGAGAAGCCCAATAATTTGGTCCCTGTTATTTTGATGCTAGATAACTAAGGTTATCAATTGCCCTAAATATCTCCATAAAACTGAACAGTCTATAGCAGGTAATATTCATTCATGTAATTGATAGATTGTTTCCATCTATGAGGGCAACACAAATACACATCTAAGAAGCCAATATATGTAGATAGCTAGAGATTTTTGGTACACAGGACTATACTCCAACCAATTGAGTCATCCGGCCACGGCTAATTCATTCTTTATTGTGTTGCTATTGTTATTATATAGGGGGGGGGGAAAGTAGGTTTACAGTTAGCTGTTTGTATGAAAAATAATACAAAAATTAATAAATAATAGTACAAGAATAAACTGTGTTTTGTGTATTCACAACTATAACCCTACTTTTGCCTCACCCTGTATTCTAAACTTATACACCATAGCCCAGAGTGGAATGAGGCAAACCAACGCCTCCAAAGTTAGCTCTCACAGAGATCCATGAGAAAAGGTTACCTTCTTGAATGTTAGCTCATGACACTTCCTAAAAATTAAAGATTTCTTAGGGCTTTAAAAAATTGTGATTTATGCTAATGGATCTGAGGTGTTTTTGAGGGGATGATAAAAATGCCCTAAATTTTATTGTGATGATTTTTGCACAACTCTTGAATATACTAAAATCCACTGAATGGTATACTTTTAATGGATGAATTATATGATATGTGAATTATATATCAGTAAAGTTATTACTTATTTTAAAATTGTTATTCAAACATCTTCAATAATGTATCTATATATACAATGCCACAATTTCAAATCTCTTAAAGGAGAGTCTTTCCTAAAGCATATTTTGAAAGTAATTGAGAATAAAAATATTATGTGTTATCACTTATTTCATAGATAATTAAAATATGTTGAAATTAACTTTGAGAAAACTCATTAGAATGTAATATCTACATAGGAATAGATCCCTTAAGGTTTCTATCCCCAGGAGTAACAAGGTATGAAGCAGCTCAGTTGAAATTAATTGACAGCCCGGCCGAGCGTGGCTTAGCGGTTGAGCGTTGACCTAGGATCCAGGCAATCGGGGTTCGATTCCTGGTCAGGGCACATGCCTGGGTTGTGGGCTCGATCAATGACTCTCATCATTGATGTTTCTATCTCTCTCTCCCTTTCCTTTCCTCTCTCTGAAATCAATAAAGATATATTTTTTAAAAATACTATCTAAAGGGTATTTTTTAAAAAAAGAAATTAATTGACAGATCATAGCTTTTAGTCAGAATTTTGAAAGTTATTTCATAGACCATAGAATATTGGAGCTTGAAAGGGCCTTAAGAAGTCTAATCCAATCCTTTCATTTTCCAATGAAAAAACTTAGGGGAGAAAATAGAGAAGTGACTTGTTAAAGGAAATATACATAAATTAATGATTGAATAATACTAGAACACAGGTTTCCAGACTTTTGATCTGAGACTCCTGCTAGGGAGATGGATCTCAGCAACACAAAGCCAGAAAGCTTCTATTATACTACGGTCATAAAATCAAAGCAAAGATGTGCTCCCTGCCCACGTCTGTACTCTTATCTCATGTTGCTCTTCTCCTGCTCACCATTCTCATCTCTCTGGCCTTCGTTCTATTCCTCTTGCATAACATAGAACTTTTTCTTTTCCCTTGTTGTTCCCTCTGACCAGAAAGCTCTTCCTCCAGATGAATCTCCATAACTGGCTCATATCTAATGCACAGATCTGGTTAAGTGACAATGCTTTAGAGAGGACTTTTCTCAATACCCTATTTAAAGTAGCCATCTCCCACCACCATGAGCGGATCCATCTCCCTAGCAGGAGGTTGTTATCATCATTATCCTGTTTGGACATTTAAAATTAATGTAGCTTTCCACCACTAGACTATAGCTTTATCAGAGTTCCTGGCACATAGTAGCTGCTTAATATATACTTGTCAAAGGAACAAATAAATCTCTGAAATACTTCCTGAGCAGGCTCACTATTGTCTAGTAACTAAATACTGAAATGCCCTACTTTCATTTCTCAGGAACCAAGAAAAGCCTAACCAGAATGTATCATGAGCACCACAGCTTGACCAGGTTGCCCTACCTGAGGTATCCAGGAATAAAAAAGATTTAGAGGGTTAAGCTAAATGAAAGTCCTTAGAGAATCAAGCTTGATACATAAGTTGATGTTGACAACTCTGTAGGGCAGGAAGAGCATAAAAATGGGAAACAACATCAAGAATCAGTAATAATCCAGAAAGATGTGTGGTAGTTCCTATGTAAAGGCTGAAAACAGGGTTTAACTTTATTGGTTTGGGGGCATGTAGTGTGTGAATAGGTAGGACTAAATTAAAGCTAGATGGTCAAGGCTTAAATGAATCATAATTTTAAAAAATTCATTTCCCTCCAAACTCTCACAGTAGACTGATTGGCATTATGAAATTCTGTTAAATTTAAGGACACCAGTTATGGATACTCCTTACCTTTGGCAGCAGTTTGACTATAAAAGTTCCATGGGAGAGATACCATATTTTATTCATCACAGCCCCTGGCACTGTGCTATGCACATAGTAGATGCTGAATAAATATTTGCTAATTGAATAAACAATTCAATGAATGGACTGTTGTTCAGCAGGAGCAACCAAGGCAGTACTCTAACATGTGCATGGGGAAGATGCAGAGTATAAGTTGAGTCAATCTTTGGAAAGATTTTTCCTTCTTTAAAGGTCAAGTTATATTCTAGTATATTTGGACACTGTATGCTAGCTGTGACTCATTCCTTGGCCTGCACCATCTTTGGGTGTCTGCCCTCCTTTTCCATCTGAGTCTCTTTCAATCTTTCTATCCAGTTTTCTAAGAGGGTGTGGGACTTCCTCACTCAAAAGTATTTTGCTTCCTGGAGAAGGCAAAGAGGACTATATATAAATGATCCATAGACTTAACTAAGCTATGAAAGTAAACACTAGTTGTCCTTAAGAACAGTGAATATCAAATTTGAAATAATACATAGCCCTTTAAAGGCCTGTCTGTGTTATAATGATGAAATAAATATTCTCATTCTCCCTTGCTCGCTCTCTCTCCTCCCTCCCTCCCTCTCAATTCTGAAACCCTGAGACACACCTAACAAAAAAATTACTATCCTTTGGAAGTAGTGATAGAGTTAGATTGTTTTTACTTACCCCCAGCATTAGGGGAAGTAAGAAAGTACTTATTTTAATCTATTTTCTTAAGATAGATCAGGTATGGCTCTCTTCCTGTATGCAAGTAAGTTTTTGGAATGAATTCAAAAGGACTGAGAATTCACACTGGTTACAGACACAACTCAAAACAGCCTTTAGGCCTTGATGGCCATTAAAAGGAGCAGTCCACTGGTAGGAATGGTGTGAAGAAGTATGCTAGCATGTGAGAAAGGAGAAAGGAAGATAATATATATTTATTGAGCAGCTACTATGAGAAAGCTTCACATGTTATCATACTCAATCTTCACAAATACTCAATGCTGTAGTTACCACTGTTACTTCCATTATACAGATAAGAAACTGATGTTTAAAAAAGTTAATGTGGGACTTCAATTTTCAGCCAAGATGGAATAACAAGAATGGGAGGGCTTTACATTCCCACTTAAAACAACCACAAAAACAAAAAGAGGCTAAATACATGAACAAACAGTTTTTAAAACACTATTAATCAATGAAGGACAGCAATAAGTGGGAGATGGGAATCAAATACAGTGAGCCCTGTGATTGTCCCAACTGACTATCTTAAGGTATTTTCTGAGCTATGTATACAGAGGGGGAATTGAGGCAAAGGCAGTAGACTTCGTGGGTTAAAGAGATGCAGCTGTAAGCCTGGAGAAGCTAATAAAGCTAGAGCTTATAGAACAGGCTACGAAAGAAGAGAGAGCTGCACAGAGAACTCTGGAGATCTACAGAGGGCTTCCCTTAAGGATTCAGCAGAGTAGTTATTAGTACGTGTATAAGGAAACTAACCAAGGCTGGAAGAGAGCCATCTGAAAAAAAAGAAAAAACTCTTTGCTGCTCACACAGGGCTGGAAATAGTATCTGTCCCCACCATCCAGACTGGAAAAACTCGTAATTCATGAGCACTGGGCAGAGTACATAGAAGGGTCATTCCTCAGTAGTGTTTAACAAATAGCCCTAGCTTAAACACCACTCCAAAACCAGCTAACAAATAAAAGCAAAACCTGAAAGGATAAAAATATTTCCAAGTAAATTAACTGCATCATAGAACAAGACTCAGGAATATTTATAGAAATACAATAATATCCAGCAGCCATCAAGGTGAAATCACAATGTCTGGCATGAAATCAAAGATTTATAGGCATGTAAAAAGGCAGAAAACATGATCCATAATGAGGAGATAAATCAATTGAAACTGACCCAGAAGTGACATATATGCTAGAATTAGCAGAGGACACTAAAACATTTTTATAGCTGAATTTTATATGCTCAAAAAGCTAAGTAGAAAAACAGGTGATATTTAAAAAGACCCACATCAAACTTCTAGAGATAAAAACTCCAATGATTGAAATGAAAAATACACTGATGTGATTAGCAAGATTATACATTGCAAAAGAAAGATTATTTGAATTAAAGGCACAGCAATAGAAACTACCCCAAAGGAAACACAGAGAGTAAAAACAAGAAAAAAAAATTAAAAATCAGAGCTATGAGATAGATTAATTGGCTTAATATCCATGTTTGAAGTCATAAAAAAAAAAGGGGAGAGAGAGATGAGTGGCAGGGGAAAAAAGTATTTGAAGAAATATTTGCTGAAAAAATTCCAAAATTGGTAAAAACTACAAATTCACAGATGCAATAAATTCTATAAACTCCAAGCACAAGAAACATGAACACTACACCGAGGCATATTATGATCAAATTGTTCAAGACCAATCATAAAGAGAAAATCTTAAAAGCAGCCAGAGAAAAGGGACTTGTTATATACAAAGTAACAAAGAAAAAAAACAAGGAAAAGAAATTGTGTAGCAGTATCTTTAGACTATTGAAAGAAAAAAATCTATCTACCTAGAATTCTACACCTGGAAAGAATGTTTTGAAAAAGGAAGGCAAATAGTGCAGTGAGGGCCAGGGAGGGGGGAGAGGGTATGGGGTGGAGGAGGTCAATAAAAGGGGACACCTGTAATACTTCCAACGATAAAGATAATTTTTTTAAAAGAAAGGCAAATAAAGATACTTTCAGGCATACAAAAACTGCAATTATTTATCACCAAGAGCCCCGCACTATAATAACAGTTAGAGGACCTCCCTTAGGCAGAAGGAAAACCATACCAGATGGAAATCTGAATCTACACAAAAGAATGAAGAGCATAGGAAATAGGAAATAGGAAATACGGGGAGGGAGAGGGAGAGATCTGCTAAAGATAACTGACAGTTTAAACAAAAGTAATAACGATGTATTGTAGAGTTCAAAACATGCATAAAAGTAAAATGCATAGCGACAATAACCTAAATGCTAGGAGAAGAGAAATGGAGGTATACTCTTGAAAAAAATTTTTAATATATATAAAACAATATAATATCTCTTAAAGGAAGACTGTGATAAGTCAAGGATGTAAACCATAAGTCTCAAAAGTACCACTACATAACAAAACAGAGTCAATAAGCCAAGAAAGAGAGATGAAAAGAAAAATAAAAAAGCATTCAATTGATCAAAAGAGAACAGAAAATAAGGGAAAAGGAAACAAAGAACAGATGGAGCAAATACAAAACAAATAAGATGATAAACTCAAATCCGACAGTACCAATAATCACATTAAATATAAATAATCTAACATTTAAAGGCACAGATTGTCAGATTGGATTAAAAAGCAAGATCCAACTAGAGGCTGCTTACAAGAAACACACCTTAAATATAAAAAATATTTAAAAATATGTTAAAAGGATTGAAAAAGATAGTTCATGTTAACACTACTCTCCCCCCAAAAAAACCTAGAGTGGCTATATTAATATTAGACAACATAGATTACAGGATAAAACAGGACAGAGAGCTTCATTTATTTGCTCAAGGTCACATACCTTATAGTATTTTTACCCAGAATTCAAGCCCTCATCTGTTTTATTTCAGAGACTACTCTTAGCATCATATTATATAATAGGACAACTTTTGTTAACTGCTTCTTGGAGACCTATAATTGAACACTGTTAAGAATCTCTCTCTCTCTCTCTCTCTCTCTCTCTCTCTCTCTCTCTCTCTCCCCACACACACACACACACACACACATATACACATACATACATACATACATACATACACAGGTCCAAAGAACACCCAGTTGGGGTCAGAGGAGAAATAATATGGACTCTGTTTCTGATTACCTGTATAAGCATGAGTACATTTAACTTCTTTAGACTACAGTGATCTCTTTCATCAAATTAGGATCTTGGATCATACCGTTCCCAAGTACATATGTGCAGCCATTGCCAAGACAGAATTTGACCCCAGTCTAACACTTATCTTCCCAATAGCACAGGACTTGGCACCAGATACTCACAAGACATTATGCAGGAGGCTGTACTACGTAAGAGGTTCTTAGGAATCCAGAATACTGGAAGATGGGGTGGGAGCTGGTGAAGCACTGGAGGGATTCAGGGGTCTGGAGATGAAATTGGAAAAGGTAAAGTTTATGGTCTTGGAAAGGGTCCTGCTAAGGTTGTACTGGAGTGATGCTCAATTCTGCTGTGCAGCAGGCCTTCTCCAGCCGGGACGATGACGCATTTGAAGTTCATTTCCTGACTCAGAGCCAGTCTCAGACTTGGATCAATGATCTCCCAACCCCCTCCAATCCCAATAGGCATTTAAGAATTAGGCTGATGATGTTGCAATACACATGGAGAAAACTCAGCTACACATTGAATAATAATCTTGAAATATGTTACTGAGTCTGACAGGCCATTTGAGTATTTTCTGGATATGTGTACAACAAACATCAGGCAAATTCATTCAACTGAAACCATGTTTGCCTTAAGCACAGACACAGAGATAGTATTTTCAAGATTTTTCCACAGCAAAGGCTGTTCAAACATAATATTTTGAAAAATCATTAGTCTTGCCTAGTGGATTCAAGTTTCTGTTCCAGGGACCGTTTTTATTATCTGTTGAACAGTACACGCTTTTGTTTCTTAGTTCTGTGAATAACCCACAATAGCTGTCTCTGAAGCAAGTCTTCCTTGTGCCTATGGCTGCCCCTACCTTTCTGGCACTGCTTCTCAAAGGTATCCATTGTTACCTTATTCCTGCTCCTGAGCCTCTCATCTTCCAACTTTCATGGAAAAAAATGAAAGGCAACCTAATCTATTGTTTTTACCAGTTTTTTCCCTGTATAACTGGGTGATGAGTAAGGAGGAGAAGAAATAGAGTATTTATTCTTTGAGCCAGAAATGCAAATCTTATTAACCTGAAATAACAGCACTGTGAGGGACCTAAGAGTTTACCTAATTCAACTATTTTCGTTTTGTAGATGAAGGCCCAGAGAGAACTTTTCTGGAGTCATATAATGAGTTTGTAGTTGAGCTAGGAGTGGAATCCAGGTTTCCTAACACATCAAAAGTATATATATTGATTTTTTCCAGTTCATCCTCACAAGTGATCCTCCATTTTCACTACCTTTTAATAATTGTTTCAGTGATGTCCATTTATACAGGCTGAGACAGGTTTAGGCAGACAACTGTGCATACATGGACATCACAACACAAAACCCACAATTACAAGCAACCTATACTTTGTCTCAAGGTTTATTATGACTGAAAAACTAGCAAGGAGATCTTGAAGTGTGAATGTCAGTTGGTCAACACAGATCTTATTTTGGAATAAATAAACAGGATCTACTTCAATATGTATGTACCTCCATTAAAGACAGCACCACAATTAAAAAAATAAAATCGGTGTTTTGGCCTGGCTATACTTCACTTTTCACCATTCACAGTTGATGTGCCCATTTCCCAAAAGAGTGGGTAAAACTAATTGGAAAAGTAATGCAGAAAAAGTTTTATTTTGTGATTTTATGCTTTACATACATAAATATAGACATACACATACATATATTTGTAGCTATGTATTTATATCTCACATTGAGTGAGAAATTAAAAAACCAAGTGAGGTCTACAGAACACTGCCATTTATATAAACTAAACATACATTCACATAAGATAAGAATATGCATTTTACAAAAACATAAATAGAATGATACATATCAAATGCATTAGAATGGCTGCCTATGGTAAGGGGAGGAAAACAGAAGTGGGGAATGGAGGTAAAAATGAAACAAATTAATGACTGAATGATTGAATACATACATACATACACACATGCACACATACATATATACAGAAGGCCTGTATAAATACAAGGCCTTGCAGGGACTAGTGGTGATGGTGTGCTGTAACTGAGGCATGGGATGAAGTCAACCCTCAGCCACTGAAGTCTGACAAAACAAATCAAAACAAAACAGAACAAAAACCAACTTTTTCTGCTTCTCTGTCTGGGGAAGAGATCTGGTAAGAAACATTTTATTGTTTCTTTTGTATAAAGCAGATGATGATAAGTTTGAAAGACAAAACTGAAATGACTTACATAGTAGGTGTATTTGTATAATTCTGGTCTTAATTGCCTAGATTATATGAGTAAATTACATTCCACTTGAGCATGACTCCAGTGTCTATCACCAATATACAAGTGGCAATGATATTTTTGTTAAAATTTAGAAAGTTAGATCTTTAACCAGCTACATATGTATATTTAATTTGATTGGAAAGTGAGATTAGAAGCTTTCCTTGGTTTTGCCATTTATGCTTTAACTAATTTTAGTCTAATTTGGTAATTTAAGTAATTGTTTTCAATTCGTTTTTTCTTCCAGTTGAGTGCTTGGCTACATCTCTGGTCCATATTGCATCAATAATGTTTTTCCTTTCGAAGTTGTTAAACAAAGAACACATTTCTTTTTTTTTTTATTTCTTTTTATTGTTGAAAGTATTACAGATGTCTCCTTTTTTTTCCCCATTGACTGCCTCCATCACCCCTGCCCCCAGGCCTTCTCCACACTATTGTCTGTGTCCAAGGGTTATGCATACATGCATATAAGTTCTTTGGTTCATCTCTTCCCACCCACCCCCACCCCTACCTTCCCTCTGAGATCCCTCAGTCTATTCCATGCTTCTATGTCTCTGGATCTATCTTGTTCATCAGTTTATTTTGTTCATTATATTCCACATATGAGTGAGATCATGTGCTACTTGTCTTCCTCTGACTGGCTTATTTCAATTAGCATAATACTCTCCAGGTCCATCCATGCTGTCTCAAAGGGTACGAGATCCTTCTTTTTTATAGCTGCATAGTATTCCATGGTGTAAATGTCCCACAGCTTTTTTATCCACTCATCTACTGATGGGCACTTGGGCTGTTTTCAGATCTTAGCTATTGTAAACTGTGCTGCTGTGAACATAGGAGTACATATATATTCTTTCTGATTGAGAGAACACATTTATATTAGAAGCATGTAATGGTATAAATTTCTATTCTGGGTCCTGAAACTCACAAGAGTCTTACCATACTGTGTTAATTAAAAGGAAACAGGTCCTGCCCTGGCTGGTGTAGCTCAGTGATTGAGGAGTCATCCAGCCCCATGCACCGAAGGGTCACAGGTTTGATCCCTGGTCAGGGCATGTTAGTGAGGCAACCGATTGATGTTTCTCACATCGATGTTTCTCTCTCTCTCCCTCTCCCTTCTCTCTCTGGAATCAATGAAGACCATATCCTCGGGTGAAGATTAAAAATAAATAAATAAACAAGTCCTTAGTGGAGACAGTCTTCTTCCTTTTCTAGCTTCCCAGCTATGCAATCTTCTTGGCTAGCATTTGAACTCTCTTTGGTTAGGAGAGGAGAGAAGAGAAACAGAGCAAGAAGGTCAGGTCCACAGTGGCTATAGTTATGTTTTTAATTAGATTTCCTGTGGACTATAGGAGATGAAAGTGTACAAGAAAAGGAAGTATACGGTGTAGTACAGTAGTTCTTAAGCATTGGGGCTTTGATGTCTAAAACTCTGGACCTGAATCCAGGTCTATCACTGGGTAATTCTGGGAAAGTTCTCTAAACTCTCTGAGCCTCTGTACCAGTAAAATGGAGATAATAATAGTACCTGTTTCTTAAGGTTGCTATAAAGATTGAGAGGATTATGTTAAACACAGTTCCTGACACACACTAAAGCACTCAACATAGGGTAGCTCTTGCTAATGCAATAGTAGTGATATTAGCAGCAGTGGTAGTTAGACAGTGATAGTAGTATAGTAAAAATCTCTGCCATAAACCTACAAGTAGGGTCCAAAATTCAATCTTGTAAATTGTAAGGTTGTGTTATTACAAGTTTAAATAGAATGACCAGGTGATAGGGTACAGCTAGCAGTTCTCCATTTTCAAGAGACCAATGGCACTAATAAAATGCATCTGGCTCCCAGATGCAGCTCTATATCTCTTAGTGGAAGTTGTCTATTCCATTTCATTACATTTACTCAGCCCTCAGTGCTCCTATGCTCACCTCAGAAAAATAACCCACTCTTACTTGAGAACCGAGCAGGGAGAAGTATGAGAGCCAACGACTAATTGAGTTACATTTGTGGTTATGACGGAATTTTGTTGAAGTAATACAAAAAGTAAAATATTTTATATATTTTAACTGCTTTGTTTTCATATTATATACTTATTTTATGGAACATGGGTAAATATAAATGTCTATCTGTACCTGGCAATGATATCCATTTATGCCAGTGTTGTTTTTGGCTTATTGGTTCTAAGAGGGCAAAGGCCTTCCTGTTACTTTTGATTTATGTAGCTGATTACAGACAGGCCTTAAGTAATGGTGGAAATAAATGCTCTTCGGTGCAGTCAGAATGGCTGTTAATAAATAAGACTGTTTCTTTCTCATAGTGAGGGTCAGAGGCTACAGTTTAAAAGATATCTGTAGCTTTCTAACGCTTATAGGAAATTTGGAATAAGACTTTCTTATCCCTCAGCCACCAACACAAGATACACCAACTTCATTAAGATGTTTTTCATCACCTTGGCTGGTTACGTGGGTCAGAACAAAACAGAAGCAAATTGACCTCATGCTGTAATAGGGAGACCCCTGCGGACATTCAGAGACAAGATGTCTAATATGCTTGGTCCACATTTTAGAGGTAAGATAACTAGATCTCAGTCACTATAAAGGTCTCCACACAGTTCCCACCAAATAAAAAATAACAAATAACCCTATGTGCAAAGAACTTATATGCACATGAGTGTTTTTTTTAATTTTCTACTTGATAATCATTTAGGCAATTTTTATTTTTTTCTATATAACAAACAGTGCTTCACTCTACTTGAATGTAAGTTCCACAAGAGCAGGGATTTTGTCTGCTTTGTTCAGCATATAGAAGAGTGCCAGGTACATATCAGGCACTCATAAATGTGTGTCGAATGAATGGCACAATGAATATTATTGTATATGCTTGCTTGGATGAGAGCTCATGGATGAACGCTTCTCTTTACCTAGACACAATACAATAACTATTTATACTTGTTGGCAGGGGCTGTATGCATTTTGAGTTTCATTAGGTGCTGCTGCTTAATTACCAGCCAAATAAGACATGCCTACTTACACTTCCACAAGTATTCCCTATACCTCACATTCTTACCAGCCTTTTGTATTATCAGATATTTTTTCATTTTTGAAACTTTTATGAATCATAGTGTCTTATTTTAAGTTTTTAATTTTTATATCTTTGATTAGCAGTATGAGGGAGCATATTTTCATGTTTATTGGCCAATTAAGTGTTTTTATTTAAAAATTTTCAGCTTTATCAGGATATGAGAAACACATTACATACATAATTTAAGGTGTATGACACGATGGATAGAAACATGTATATACTGTGAAATGATTACCACAATCAGGTTAGGTAACATATCTGCCCCCTTACATCACTACCATTTTTTGTGGTGATGACATTTAAGATCTAATTTCTTAAGAACTTTGAAGTATATAATACAATATTGTTAATTATACTCCTCATACTGCACATTAGATCTCCAGAACTTATTCATGTTACAGCTGGAAATTTATACTCTTTGACAACATCTTCCCATTTACCCTACCCCCAGCCCATGACAACCACCATTTTACTCTTTTTTTATGAGTTCAGCTTTTTTAGATTCCATATGTAAGAACATACAGTATTTGTCTTTCTCTGTCTTATTTCACTTAGCATAATGCCTTTAAGACCCATACATGTTGTCACAAATGGCAAGATTTCCTCTTTTTATAGCAGAATAATATTTCAGTGTGTGTGTGTGTGTATCACATTTTATTTATCCATTCATCTGATGATGGACACTGTTGTTTCTATGACTTGACTATTAGAAATAATGCTGCAATGAACACAGGGGTGCATATATTTCTTCAAGACAGTGTTTTCATTTTCTTTGGGTGTATACCTGGAAGTGGAATTGCTGGATTATATGGTAATACTATTTTTAATTTTTGAGGAAGCTCCACACTAGTTTAAAAGTGACTATACCAATTTCCATTCCCAATAACAGTGTACAAGGATTCCTTTATCTCCACTTCCTTACCAACATTTGTTATTTTTTGTCTTCTGGTTGATAGCCATTCTTACAGATGTGAAGTGATCTTTAATTGTAGTTTTATTTTAATTTCCCTGATGATTACTGATGTTAGTGATGTTGAGCATCTTTTGATGCACCTACTGGCCATTTATATACCTTCTTAAGGAAACTTTCTATTCAAGTCCTTTGCCCATTTTTAATCAAACCATTTGGGGGGATTTGCTTTGAGTTGTAGGAATTCCTTATATATTTTGGACTTTACTCATGTATCAGAGTTGGTTTGCAAATATTTTCTCCCATTCTGTAAGTTACCGTTTCATTTTTCTGATTGTTTTCTTTGCAGAAGCTCTTTAGTTCTATGCATTGCCACTTGTTTATTCCTACTTTTGTTGCTTGCACACTTGGTGTCATATCAAAAAAATCATTGCCGTCCAGCCGGCGTGGTTCAGTGGTTGAGTGTCGAGGGTTTGATTCCTGGTCAGGGCGCATGCCCAGGTTTGGGGCTCGATCCCCAGTAGGGGGTGTCCAGAAGGCAGCTGATTGATGATTCTGTCTCACATCAATGTTTCTATCTCTCTCTCCCTCTGCCTTCCTCTCTCTGATATCAATAAAAAGAATTTTTTTTAATGATAAATTATTTGGACCAAAAAGCATAATAAACTTTTTTTTTTTTTAATCATTGCCAAGACCAATGTCAAAGATCTTTTTCCATGTGTAGTCTTCCAGAAGTTTTACAGTTTCAGGCCATGCATTTTAGTCTTCAATCCATTTCAAGTAAATTTTTGTGAGTAGAGTAAGACAGGGGTTCAATTCATTCTTTTCCAAGTAAATATACAGTTTTCTTAGTACCAGTTCTTAAAGAAACTATTCTGTCCCCATTGGGTATTCTTGGCTCCCTTGACAAATATCAGTTGACTGTATATGTTTGTTTCTGGTTTAATTTTACCCAGCACAATACTTTTTTACCACTATAGTTTTGTAATAAAGTTTAAAAGTTTGTTCTTTCTCTGGATGACTTGAGATATTTGGGATATTTTTTTGCTTCATATGAATTATAATAATGTTTTTCCTATTTCTGTGAAAAATGTCATTAGAATTTTAATAGGTATTGCATTGAATCTACAGATACTTTTGCACGGTATGGACATTTTAGCAATATTAATTCTTCTGATTCATGAGCATGAGATATCTTTCCATTTATTTATGTCTTCATAAATTTCTTTATTAATGTCATGGATTTCAGTGTACCAATCTTTCACTTACTTGGTTAAATTCATTCTTAAAAGTTTTATTCTTTTGATTCAATTTTAAATGTGATTGTTTTCTTTTTTCAGATAGTTCATGGATAGGTATAGAAGTGCAACTGATGTTTGTATGTTGATTTTGTATTCTGCAACTTTACTAAACATACTTATTTGTTCTAACAGTTTTAGGTGGCATCTTTAGGGGTTTTTTATATATAAATTCATATTATGCGCAATTTCACTTCTTCTTTTCTGATTTGGATACCTTTTATTTCTTTCTCTTTCCTAACACTCTGGCTAGAGCTTACAGCACTATGTTGAATAAGAGTGATGAGAGTGATCTTGTTCCTGATCTTAGAGAAATTCTTTCAGGTAGGTTCAGTGTAGTTCCCTCTCACAAAGGAATCTCCCCATACCTGCCTATGAAAATATTATGCATAGTTCATATCTAAAATCTTTCCTAATCCTTCCAACTACAAGTTTCTTCTGAATGTCCAAATGCCTCTCTCTTCTTTTATTTGTAACTGTTGATGAGCTCTCTTTGGTTCCCCCACAAGATCCCAGCACAGGAAACATCATGAATAAAGTCACAGCAGCACACACTATGCATTGGATGGTATGGGAAGATCAATAGACCATTTGGGCTACAGCAGGGGCTTTCTGGTAAGAAGTAAAGGAGGATGTTTGCAAAGAATTCAGGTCAACAACCACACTAGAGCTTTGAGCAAAGTTTGAAGATCACAAACTTTTCAAAAATCAAAGTTTACTAAGTGATAGGCCTTTCAGGAAGAGGAATGGCAAAACTTGTGGTTCAAAAACAAATAGGGCATGAATAAAGAAGAGCAAATAATCCTGTTTGGCTGGAAATAAAGGTACGCATGTAAGGGAGTAACAGAAAATGAACTCAGAAAATAGGTGGGGATTCTATTGTGCAGAGTTCTAAAAACTTGGCTGGAGATTTAGGGAATAATTTGGGTGAAATAATTTGAGGGCATAGAAAAGAATTTCCATTTGTGAACCCTTGTGACCTAAGATATCAGTGGTGTCTATGGCAACACAATAGGATTTGAGTGGTGGCATTGTGAAGCTAATGTAAATAGGGATTAAAAACTATGGCCCTGACATCACTAGACATATATTAATACTAGACCTAGGAAACACCCCTTGTAACTTAAACAAGGTGGTTTTATGGCCAATAAAAGGAAGTACTTTATGCAGCAGGAAAAAAAAATAGAAATTCATGTGTAATAGGTCTATAACAGTTAAGTAGTGTCTGAATAAGGCATAGGCAGACAACTAATATATTTCCCACAAAATTCATGACATCATCAGGTAGCTCCAGAGTTGAAAGAATGGGCTATAAAGAGACCTTGAGATTAAAAGGATCTGGAAGCAGATTGGAAACAGAGATTAAGGACTAGATAGTCAGTTACAACAGGGATCCAGAAATAAATTGTCAGGAGGAGAGCAGGAAACTGGAATCAAGAGAAAGCAAAGAAGCCCATTAATCAGTCCAGCAAATACCAACATTGACAGGGAATTAGTAGGAAATGTAGCAGAGAATACACAGGAGTAAAAAATCCACAGAAAATCTGAGGAAGGCAGCTCATAGTGTTATTCCCAGCAATACATCTACAAGATCATACACCAGGACCAAGTGGGATTTATTCCAGGGATGCAAGGCTGGTATAATATTCACTAATCAATAAATGGGATATATCACATAAACAAAATAAAGGATAAAAATCACAGGATCATATCAATAGATGCAGAAAAAGCATTCCACAGAATCCAACACCTATTTTTGATAAAAACTCTCAGCAAAGTGGGAATGGACGGATCATACTTCAACATAATAAAGGCCACATGTATACACCTGAAAAACTAGAAAACATGTATTCGAAAAGATATGTGCACCCATATGTTCATTGCAGCATTATTCACAGTGGGCAAGACATGGAAACAACCAAAGTGTCATTCGATAGAGGACTGGGTAAAGAAGATGTGGTGCATATACACAATGGATACTACTCAGCCATCAGAAAGGATGAAATACTGCCATTTGTGATAACATGGGTGGACCTCGAGAATATTATGCTAAGTGAAATAAGTCAGTCAATAAAAGCTAAGAACCACATGATTTCACTCATATGGGGGATATAAAACTGAAACTTGTGGACACAGACAGCAGTGTGGCAGTTGCCAGAGGGAAGGGGTGGGGTGGGGTTAGGAGTGAAGGGGGTCCTAATATATGGTGACCAGAGAAGATATGATTTTGAGTGGTGAGCACACAGTGCAATATACAGATCTTGTAACACAGAAACCCACACCTGAAACCTATATGTTCATATTAACCACTGTAACCCAATAAATTTAATAAAGTATTATTTTAAAAAAGAAATTACAAGGGTTACTACAAAAAACAAATATATACTTTTTATTATATTACAATGATCTCGGCAATCAAATCTTATTTTAAATAAATGGTAGGTTAATGTGCATTTACCTTCTAAGATAAATAGATAAAATAATGATGAATTTTAAATAAGAAATTAAAGCTTGTTTTAAATGATTACTCTATATGAAGAAAGATTTAAACTGGAAATCTAAACTTTAACACAGTGAAAAATGAAGGTGAGAGGTGTTGATATGCAAAATAAAATGCCTTTTGTTGGAGGGAGAAAAAATAAATCCCATATATGGCCTGGCTGGTGTGGTTTAGTGGCTGTACATCAATCCACTCACCAAGAGGTTGCCAATTCAATTCCTGGTCCAGGCACATGCCCAAGTTTCGCACTCAATCCCCAGTAGGAGGAGTACAGGAGGCAGCCTATTGATGTTTCTCACAGATGTTTCTGTCTCTCCCTTCTAGGGCAAGGGAAACAAAAGTAAACAAACAAGTGGGTTTCCATTTTTTTTAAAACTGGGCAGAGGACCTAAACAGACACTTCTCTTCAGATGGCCAGTAGACATATGAAAAGATGCTCAATGTTACTAATCATTAGAGAAATGCAAATTAAAACCACAATGAGATATCACCTCACACCTGTCAGAATTGTTATCATCAATAAATCAATAAACAACAAGTATTGACAAGGATGTGGGGGAAAGGGAACCCTCATGCACTGCTGGTAGGAATGCAGATTGGTGCAGCCACTAGGGAAAACAGTATAGAATTTCCTCAAAAAATTAAAAATGTAAATGCCTTATGACCCAGCCATTTCACTTTTGGGTATATATCTGAAGAAACCCAAAACACTAATTCAAAAGAATATATGCATCCCTACGTTCATTGCAACATTATTTACAATAACCAAGATATGGAAGCAACCCAAGTGCCCATCAATAGACAGATAGATTTAAAAAAAAAAAAAAAAAAGGTGGTACATATATACAGTAGAATATTACTCAGCCATATACAAAGAATGAGCCCGGCCGGGCGTGGCTCAGTGGTTGAGCGTTGACCTAGGATCCAGGCGATTGGGGTTTGATTCCCGGTCAGGGCACATGCCCGGGTTGCGGGCTCGATTAATGACTCTCTTGTCATTGATGTTTCTCTCTCTCTCTCTCTCCCTCTCCTTTCCTCTCTCTGAAATCAATAAAGATATATTTTTTAAAAATAAAAATAAATAAATAAATAAAAATAAAAAGAATGAAATCTTACCATTTATGACAACATGGATGGACCTAGAGAGCATTATGCTAAGTGAAATATGTAAGTCAGAGAAAGACAAATACCATGTGATTTCACTTATGTGTGGAAACTAAATGAGCAAACAAAACAGAAAGAGACTCATAGCTACAGAGTACAGACTGATGGTTGCCAGAGGAGAGGGGGGGTTGGGAGACTGGGATAAAAAAGTGAAGAAATTAAGAAGTACAAATTTGTAATTCCAAAGTAGTCATGGGAATTTAAAGTATAGCATAGATAATATAGTCAATAATAACTATGTATAGTGCCAGGTGGGTACTGGAAATATCAGGGAAACACATTGTAGAGTACATGATTGTCTAGCCACTATGTTATACACCTGAAATACAAAATAATAATAAATGTAAACTATAATTGAAAGTTTAAAAATAAATAAAGCTTTAAAAAGAATGGAAACAATCTGAGTGTTCATCAATATACAAACGGATAAAAAGAAAAATATATATATGCAAATATAATTCAATCACAAAAAAGGAAATCATGACATTTGCAACAACATAGATGGATCTAAGGGCATTATTCTAAGTGAAATAAGTCATACAGAGAAAGACAAATATTTATGATTTCATTTACACATGGAATCTGAAAAAGCCAAACTCATAGAAACAGATTGTAGAGTGGTGGTTGCCAGGGGCTGAGGTGGGAGAAATAGAGAGATGTTGGTCAAAGGTACAAAATTCCAGTTACAAGATAAAAACAGTTCTGGGAATCTCATCCAGTGTAAAGTATGGTGATTATAGTTAACAGTAATATATTATATACTTGAAAGTTGCTAAGAGAGTAGATTTTAGATGCTCTTACCACAAAAAAGAAATGGTAAAAATGTGATGTGATGGAAGTGTTAGCTAATACTACACTGGTAATCATTTTGCAATATATAAATGTACCAAGTCAACATGTTTTATACCTTAAACTTATATAGTGTTATATGTCAATTATATCTTAATAAAGCTGGGGGGAAAATATGCACCTTTCAGGAAAAAAAAAAAAGAAAGAAAAATTAAAAAACCAAAAAACTCTGTTTTAGAGCAACAGATGACTTAGCAGCACAGATTTATTTAAATCAGCCCAAATGAATTAACATCTGAACTACGTATGTAACATACTACTAAAAAACATACCAGTGAAACAATAAGATGGGGCTATTTTCAATCTTGTTACATGTTCAAGGTTGATATTCCCACATATTCCAGTTACTCACCTTGCTTCAGTTTTCAGCCTCCCTTGAAAGAGGATCATGTGGACCATCTGTAGTGGGCCTGCTATAGCACTAGCTTCAGTTAGAAAAGGCTAAAGTCAGATCAAGATATTTTATGAACCAGAGTTCTTCAAGAGCTCTAAGACTGAATCAGAGGCATGCAAGATCACTAAGTCCGAAGGACTGAGAACTCAAAAACATGCCAAGGATCAACAGCCAAGAAAAGACTAGAACAAAATAGAAGGTTGTGGATGCATTGAGAAAAAAATTGGCCACTGTGGTAATAATAAAATTAAATTAAATTAAAAAGTAATAAAATAAAATAATAAAAATAAAATAAATAAAATAAAATAAAAATAAATAAACACTATTCAAAATGAAATACTTGATGAGATTTGCTGATTTAAAAATATAAGGTTGGTGTAGATGCCTTTGGAGAGGTTCTCACCCTAAGACAAGAGAAGGACTTTGGCCACAATGCTTACCTAGCCATGTGGTTAGCTCAACTAGTTAGAGTGGGCTAATATAAGATCTGATTTTTGCCTTATCAATAAATGATTTTCTTAAGTTGTTGATATTAATTAAGCATATATTATATGACAGGAAAATGATTCACATTATGTCATTTGGTCCTTACAACAACCTATGGGATAGATACAATTATTATCAGCATTTAAGAGGTAAGAAAACTAAGGGTCAGAGAAGTTAAATAACTTGCCCAAGGTTAATGGATAGTAAGTAAGTGGGGAGTCAGGATTTGAGCCTTGGTTTGTCTGATTTCAAAGTCCATGATTTTAGCTATTATGTATAGTTAGTTTTCCTTGGATTCACAGATTGCAAGCATAGCCCAGGGTGAGCTGTCTTACAAATATGTATCATTAGCCATAGCAGGATCTGAATGTGGGTGGCCCAGAGCAAATCCATCACCACCCAAGGGGAAAACACAACAATTAGGGCCAGGATCTGATGATGGCTTCTTATTGGGCTTATGTCATTTTGGCTGCCAAATTTCACAAAAGAATGCCAACGCCAAATTGTCATTAAAAGATTTAATTGGTAATTTGAAATAGCTACCACCCAACCTCTATTAAAAGCTAAGTACAGAAAAACATATCTATGAAGGTTTATATGTATTTTTGTAAGGGCATTGGGTTTTCTTATTTGTTTTCTTTTTTCCCCATTTCTCAGTTTCTTTTTAAGGAGGATATTAGAGAGAGATTTCTCCCTCATCTTACTATCAGGAATAGTGGTGTTTCTTCTGGGAACATTAGTTAGATTTTTCTTGTTTATATTTGATTTTATAACAAGCAGGTGATGGTGGGTCACTGTGGACCAAATATCTCAATGGCTTTCAACTCTGACTACACATTAGAACTACCTGGGGAGATTTTTTTAAATACTGAAATTTGGACACAACTTCCAATGGTTCTGATACAACTTGTCTAATTTGGGCCTGGAAATCAACATTTTAGCTCTCCCCAGGTGATTCTAGTGCACAGCCAAAGTTGAGAACCACTAATGCAGCTGATCCAGTTGAGATTTTCCCTCTTCGAGAAAAGACTTAAAAAGCTTAGAGTCGAAGTTGTAGTTGTAACTGGAACCCAAGTTTAGCTACCTAGCACCACAAAAACGAAACTCATGAGACAGATACTGGTGAAAAAGAAAAGAGATTTATTCAAGTGCAGGTCACCTGAGGAGATGGGGGACTCTTGTTGCAAAGCCCATCTCAACATCTCAGTGCAGGCAGAGGTTTTTATAAGGAGGGAGAGGCAAAGCTGAACAAATAAATCAAGGGGAGGGCGTTGAAAAGTTCTTTACGTGCAGGCTAGCACAGTCCATTACGATAAGGATCTCGAAACTGGTCAAGTAATGGTCTGGTGTGCGTCACCCTGGTCCTCATCATCCTGGTTCTATGTCATCCTGGTTTTACAGTTGAAGGTCAGCAATTCTAGAGCTGGGATGACTGAAGGTCGGAGTCTGCATCTTCTGAAGTTAGTTCCTAGGATTCTTATACAAAAATGCTGTTTATCTAGAAGCTACATATTAGTCAGAGACAGAATTTACAGAAAGAATGTCAAAAGAATGGTGAGACTTACACGGTCGCACCACAGCCATGGTGTAAGAACTCAGAGGCGTGCATTATTTTTATTAACTTAATTCCTGGCTCCATTTTATATCTCACTCTTGTTTTCCCCTTTTTGGTCTCTTACCTACTAACTAGAGTTTTTATTATATCTCAATATTTTATGTTTCAATAGAAACTACATTTTTAGAACATGTTAATGTATACAATCAATATATTGTATTAAAAATCATGATATTCTCAAGTTATAAAATATAGTTTAAACTGTCATGGTCACTGTCAGTTTCAAGAAAGAAATTTTGGAGTAATTGAACTGCTTCTGCAAACTATGTACTTCTGGAATCCTAGACAAGTCAGTTAACATCTCTGAATCTCTGGTGTTTTTATTCACCTTAAAAAATACTTAGAAAGTGGTGAGAACTGGATTAAATTTATTTTCCCTCTGCCAGTTATAAAATCTATGACTATCAGACATGATTTTGTCAATTTAGATTTTTAGTCTTTTTTTTCTCTTAAATTACAATTAGTGGAGAGCATCATCCCCATATGCCAAGGTTGTGGGTTTGATCCCCGGTCAGGGTACATACAAGAAGCAACCAATGAATGTATAAATAAGTAGAACAACAAATCAATGTTTCTCTCTCTCTCTCTCCCTCTTCCTCACTCTCTTTAAAATCAATAAATAAGAAATTAAAAAATAGAATAAAATAATTAAACTAGAATTAATGGAATCAGAACACCTATAATGACAACTTTAGAGTTACTAGTCTTAATATATGTGGTTACATTTTGAGTAATTCATTAAAATTCAAAGCAAATGTTTATTGTATTGAATCAATGAATCCAGAAGAGAATTTAATATAAAAAAAAAAAATCAGAGTACTGAAAAGACAGAAGGTATTACTAAGATATCACAGACATAGTAACATCAGGAAGCAGGAACACCTCCTCAGGCTGGGAACAATTAAGCCAGGTGGACTTAGTAGGGAATTCCTTGATGAGAAAACTCATTAGTAGTATTTGGAAAGGACAGATAGTGGTATAGGGGGATTATCTGAAGCTAATTTATCCCCTTCTTTTCACCTCCATTACTACAGCCCTAGCTGAAATCACTATCATTTTTGTCCTAACTCACTGAGTACCCCCTATCTCTTACCCCTCTTTGCACATTAGTTCACAAACAATTCACCCTCTATCCATGATCCAAAATTATGTATTTTTTACATTTCTTATACCTATTTTTTTTTATATTTTTATTATAGTTTACATTCACTATTATTCTGTATTAGTTTCAAATGTACATCAGAGTGGTTAGATAATCATGTATATTACAGAGTGGTCCCCCCAATCAAATTATACAACTTCCCAGCTTAAAATTCTTAAATGGCTTCTTTTTGCACTTGAAAAACAAAATCCAAACTTTTTTTCCATGGCCTACAGAGCCTGTATGACCCAAATCATGCCCATCTCTCTGATTTAATTGCATAGCATTTCTCCTTTGATCTCTGATTATCAGCCATACTGACCCTTTAGCTCTTCAGATATGCTATAATTCATTCTGCTACACTGTCATTACACATGCTGTCACCGCCTTTCTTTCCTGTATCTAGTTAATACTTATACATCTATAAAAATCTTAATTCAAAACTTGGTTCCTCAAATTAGATTGGGCTCCCTCCTGTGTGCTTTCAGAACAACACTTTTTTCTCATAGCATGCACCACTGTTAGTAACTACGTGCTTGTTTGACTAAATCTGTCTCTCCCATTAGACTGCAACCTCTTGGAGGGCTGAACCAGGTTCATCTTGTTCACTTTTACATGTCCTGCACATAGTGCATAGCAGGTGATCAACAAGTCTATGATATTTTTTGAGTGAATAAATTAATGGACTACTTTAAGGACAACAGCTGAGTCTGATTCCCCACTGCTCAGCACAGTGCCGTACTCAATAAATGTCTGTTAAAATATCAATGATCCTGAAACCAGAGCAAACTGGATTATTTTCCTAGTTATCCAATTGTCAGGGACCACCATAAATGTGTTTCTGAAAGCCTCTTCATAGATTTCGTTGGGGTGAGTAAATGACTCCGTAGTAAAGCAGGCCTTATATGCAGATCTTAAAGTATGAGTTGAGAAAAAAATTTTAGTTTCTAAAAGACTGCTCCAACATTCCCCTACCTGACCCATATTTTTCTGTGACTAGTAGCACAAATAAAAAATGCTTACTCTACGAGGCAAAAAGGATAAGATTGTGATGATATATTCCTCCAGTAAGAAGCATGGAGATGACACACTACTTATAAATTCTTTTATAATTTTTTTTTTTTTTACATAGAAGCCAAAAGGCCAATCTATGCATTTACATCTATTTGTCAGAGATCACATCATTGAATCAATTTCTCAGTGTACCTTTTCCCCAGGGTTCCTTGCAACACCTTCATAAAGATGCGAGGCTCTTTGCCATTTGAAAAAGAAGATGCAGACAATCTTGGAATACCAGAACTGCCAGACTGCTATCTTTATGTATACACCCAATTACATTTGGATCATTAAAAGTGATCACAACAAAATTAATTCACACTAGTGATAATACTCACTTTTAATTGAATGCTTACTCTATGTCAGGAGCTGAGTTAAGTGTTTTGCAGTTATCATCTGTAACCCTTACAACAGTTTTATGGGGTAGGCATTTCTACATATAGGAAACCTGAAGCTTGAAGATGGTAAGCTATTTCCTGGAGTCACAATTTGAATCAGCTCTTTTGTTACAAACACAAAAAGACAATGTTACTGCTTGTTGGTTTCCCAGTCATGTACTCATGTATTTTACAGTAATTTGACTCCTGCCTCACCCTCCTCCCCTCAATTATCTTATGCTTATTTTTTTGCCTCTCCTTGTCACTGCTTTGGGAATCTACTTCCCCAATGAATAACTATATCAAAGAATTATTTTGAACTACTCAGAGACATGATCTCATCATGGATGGATTTTAATTTCATGTTTTTGTCTTGACAAGGCAGTAGATTACATGTGTCTCTTTCACAGTAAACACTTTGGAAAAGAAAGAAAACAGTATGGTTCAATGGAAAGAGCTCATGTATGAGATTCTAGTTCCCAGTCCTCCACAGACTAGGTGTATTATCTTAGGCAAACCACTTAGCATCTCAGCTCCTTAATTTTAAATTTAAGTAAGCTGATTCTCTTTTAACTCTAAACTGTTCTGGGAATATGATTTTTCTTGTAACTGAATTTCACCTTTGAAATTCAAGAAAAGAGATAGGAAATAAAGTCATAGTCATCTTATTCTGGGCACTGAGTAAAAAAAGTTAGCAATCTTTTTTCCACTGCCATCTACACAACTCATAAGAAGGACTAAAATTCAGAAGTAATAGCATTCCAATATAATAATAATCCCTCCTCCCCTTTTCTAATCATGGCATGATGCACTTTAATTGCTTGGTAAATATAAGAGGATGGGAGTCATATAAAATCACTGTGTCTAGTACACAAAAATTTCTTAATAAACGTTTGTTGAACTAATAAATGGATACTGCTGAATCTATTTCATCCACATTGGATTCAAATGTCATATTCTCTAAATACATATTTGGTAGCTCATAGACTTCCATTCCATTGGCCACAATCATTCACAATATCTGCATATTTCTGACAGTTTTCGTTGTCTCTACTCTAGACAAAGGTCCATAAAGCTACAGTGTATTCAAGATAAGAGTGATCTAACATTAAGAAACAAAACAAAAATGAGCTCAAGTAAAAAGATATCATCTCTGTGAGGATAATACCAATGTTTATTTTGTTGAACATTATATCTCCAATACTTAGAACAGTGTCTTAAACATAGATTATCAGTAAACATTGTCATCTGTCTCTTTATTGATTATCAAGATTCATTTGATATGTATAAGAAGAATACTTGAATGAATCAAAGAAGAGAAATATATTTCTCTTTTAAAATTGTACACAGACGTTCTATATTATACAGCAAAATCAGTGAACTTTTTCTATAAAGAAGCAGATAGTAAATATTTTATGCTTTTTGAGTCATACAGTCTCAAAGACTCAACTCTGCCATTGTAGAACTGAAACAGCCATAGACAATACATAAAAAATGGGTATGCTGTGTTTCAATAAAACTTTATTTACAACAACAAGAAGTCTGCAGTTGACCTGTGGACATTAGTTCCCTGATTTCTAATATAGAGAAATTTGCAAATTAACTATAATTTATAATCTACTTTCTTTAACCTATACCCTCAGTTCCTAATATTTTGGTCTCAGAACCTCTTTATACTCTTAAAAATAATTCAGGACTCCAAAAACTTCATTGTTTATATGGGTTATAGCTATCAATATTTACTACATTGGAAATTAGCATTGTGAAATTTAAAATATATTTCTTTTTAATTCACTTAAACAACAATAATAACCTACTATGTATTAACATAAATAACATTTCATGAAAGGCGACTATATTTTTTAAAATAAAAATAGGAGAATGTCATTGTTTCACATTTTTGCAGCTCTCTTATATGTATGACTTAATAGAAGACAGCAGGATTTTCATATCTGCTTTTGCATTCTGTCAGTTGTTTGGCTGGAGTATAAGAAGAAAATCTAACCTTACACAGATATGTAAGTGGAAAGAGGAAGACATTGCAGATTCCCTGAAAGGTTCTCAGGGACCCCCAGCCCTCTTCAGATCATAGTTTGAGAACTGCTTTTTCAAATCTATGAAGTAGCAAGTGGAAAAATAAGTAAACAAGTGGTTTTGAATGTGATTGTATCTTGTCTACAGTACTCCTCCATCACTACAGCACTAATAATGCCACACCTCACTTATAAACAATACTTCAAGGGTTTTTACCTTCAGTACAATTAGCCCTCTGAAATGACCAGGTAGAAAGCAAGAGAGCATAGGTCCCTAAACAAGGCTCCAATAGTCAAAGCTTTAGATCAACACACAGTAATAGAAAAAGAGCTAAACAGCTAAAGATCAGAATGCCTGGAGATTAGGGGAAAAGAAATGCAGAGACAACCAACATGTATTGTTAACACTATGATTTGTTTTATGAATATGAGCTAATAACATCCACAAAAGAGGTATTATCATTCTAATTTTTCAGAGTAGGAAATGGATATTAAGAGAGGTGATCTACCATGTTTAAAGTTATACAGTTCTTGAGGGCAGAGCCTGTTTTTTCCTTCTATATCACACTGGCACCAGACATTCAGTCTATGTTTGGAAAACAGACAAGCCATGCCCTAGAAGTTAAAAAATTTAGAAACATTGGGAATTTCATTTGGTTTGGGAGGGGGGTCTTCTAATTGCTGAATAACTGACATCAAGGGGAATGGGCTAATTGTATCAAGATATAAACACTCACAACATGAGCCCTCACCTGTATAATGAGGACATTAGATTAAATGATTACTTATACTTTCTTCCCATTCTAATATTCTATAAGTTGGTAAGGCATAAATCTGATGTATACATAAAGTGTCTGATCAAGAACTCGTTATAGAGGCCCCACTAAGGTAGGAGCCAATATCAGGGCCTGAGTCTACAGCTATAAACTATTATGTGGATACAGTTGCTGAGAAGATGAGATAAAGGAATTATCATTTATTGGGTGCTTAGGGTGTGCCAGGCATTACCCTAGGTAGTGTTTTCTGCTGTTGATTTAGCAGGAAGAGAGATGTAGCTATCCAAGCTTTTTGTTGGCAAGAGTTCACTGAGCACCTACTAGATTCAGATAGTTTTAAACAGGTGCTGAGGAAGTTGAAAAGTGTAGAAACCAGAGGGAAGGTGGGAATGGATTAACCAAAGAATTTATATACATATATGCATAACCCAAGGACACAGACAATGGTGTGGTGAGGGACTGGGGAAGGGGGTAGGGGTGGGGTGAAAGGGGTCAATGGGGAGAAAAAGGGACATCTGTAATATTTTGAATTAAAAAAATTAAATTTAGAAACATCAAAAATAAAAGTTTGATTATTGACTTCCTGTCTGTTGTTATACTAATTATGTATACCTCTTTGTACTTTATGAAGAAATTTTGTAAATGGTAAATGTGCATTTGAGATAGACTAGAAATGAACCATTTTATTGGTAGGAAATCATATGATAGGTGAGTAATAAATTGAATTCAGACACAAGGTAGGAAGAAGCAAATTAAAAAGTGTCAATAAGTAGGGACAGGGAAGGATTAAATTCACCAATGCACAGAAGAAGAGATAGAGACACCTCTGCTTGTGAGAACCAGAAAAAGAATACATCCACTTAGAGTGTTGAGAGCCACCCTGCATTTATAATTCAGAGTCAATACGGGATATGTGCGTAAAAAGTCAATAAGAATTAACATATTTCTCAATGGTCAGAGAAAGAGAGTACAACAGAATCAAGATATAATTTCTCCAGGGGTCAAAAAAGGGGGAAAATTGTGGTATAATAGAAATTAAGAAAGTTACATTCTAGTCTTGGCTCTGCCACCTAGAAGTTCTATGAATTTTAAAAAATCACACACCCCATTTTAGGCCTCAGTTTTCTCATCAATAAAATAATTTTCCATGTAATTTCATGTTTATGATTTTTTACAGCTTCTGAAAAGAGGTTAGATTCCATAAAACAATCTACATACTTATAATGTATTGACTTGTGTGTGTCATATTTCATTGACTCTAAGAAACCATTGATTCTAAGACATACTATCATTCTGTGTGCCACTTTGAAAGAGAAAACACTGCAATTGTAATTGTAATTGTAAGACATCATCAATTGTAACGTCCATCTTGGTGTCAGAGCTGCTAAAATGTGAAAAATACACACTTCAGAATCCATGAAATATGGCCATTCATGCCAAGAAGTTCTTAATTTGGTAGGGAACTAATTCCTACCTGTAATTGTCAGATGATAAGTTATTGCTGAAAACTCTGTTGAAGCAAGAAAATGAAAGAGAATTGAACAGCAACAGCTTTGTTTACCAAGCTATACCTTAAAGAGGCTTCTAAAACTGTGATTTGTGATAGGAGGACACAATGATAAGGAAAGGGAGGAAAGGAGAAATAAACATAAGCATGGCACTATGCTAAGGCCATTTGAAAGCCTCATTTTGTCTGTTCCTAATTATAACCCTGCATATTATTATGACACTATTTGATATTGTGGGAAAAGTGGGGGCTTTCTATTCAGAAAGACCTGGCTTCAAATCTGGGTTCTTTTATTTGCTGTGTGATCTTGGATAAACCACTTAACTTTTTGAATGCCAGTCTCATCATTTGTAATAAGAGGAAAACTAATACCTACCATGAAAATTTACTGTAAGGATTAAAGAATATGTGTGAATCACCTGACACCTAGTAAACTTTCAACACATATTAGCTATTATATATTAAAGGTGAGAAATAGGCAACAGGAGATCAAATGACTGTATCTAAGATCCCGTTCTAAGAAATGGAGGAATTATGCCCTGAACTACTTCAGTCTGTCAGACTTCCCCCATGCCATACATAAAGTTAGGAGACTCCAGCATGCCAGGCCCTTGACATTTTTCATCCATATTGCCTACCCTGGAGTGGTTCACAATGGAAATACAGATATGAAGGGAATATGAGAAACAGCAAGAAAGGAGTAATGACCTGAGTAGCCCAAGATTCACGATGCCTGAGTTTTCTTGATGAAAGAGAATTTTAAGCCCAGCACAGAAAGAGGTAATGACCTGGATTTTTAGAAAAGATAAGAGAGTGTTCAAGCAAAAGCAAAAAGGCAGACAAATCTCAGAAGGAAGGCTGGGATGGTTGGGAAAAGATTAACCAAAGAACTTGTATGCATATATGCATGGACCTTGGGGAACGTGGGGTAGGCAACCAGTTGATGTGTCTCTCTCACATCAGTGTTCCTCTCTCTTTCTCCCCTCCCTCCCTTCTACTCTCTCTGAAAAAGCAATGGAAAAAATATTCTCTGGTGAGGATTAAAAAAAATTTAGAACTATGCAAAGAGGACATAGAGATTGCCAATAGACACATGAAAAACTGCTCAAAGTCACTAATCATCAGAAAGATGAAAATTAAAACTACAATGAGGTATCATCTCACACCTGCCAGAATGGCTACCATCAATAAATCAACAAACAGCAAGTGCTGGCGAGGGTGTGGAGAAAGGGGAACCCTAATGCACTGTTGGTGGGAATGCAGACTGGTGTAGATACTGTGGGAAACAGTATGGAGGTTCCTCAAAAAATTAAAAATGGATCTTCTGTTTGACCCAGAAATCCCACTTCTGGGAATATATCCTAAGAATCCCAAAACATCAATCAGAAAGAATATATGCACCCCTATGTTAATAGCAGCACAATTTACAATAGCTAAGATCTGGAAACAGCCCAAGTGCCCATCAGTAGATGAGTGGATTAAAAAAGCTGTGGTATATTTACACAATGGAATACTGTACACCTGCAAAAAAAAGATCTCATACCCTTCGGGACAGCATGGATGGACCTGGAGACTATTATGCTAAGCAAAATAAGCCAGTTAGAGAAAGGCAAATATCACATGATCTCACTTATAAATGGAATCTAAAAAACAAAAAAACCTGATGAACAAAATAGGTCCAGAGGTATGGATGCAAGGAACAGAATAACAGACCTTGTGGGAGGGGGGGATAAGGGACAGGAAGAGATTAATCAAAGAACTTATATTCATATATGCATAGCTCATGGACATAGACAATAGCATAGAGAAGGCCTGGGGGGGGCAGGGGGTGGAGGGGGCAAAAAGGGAGAAAATGAGAAATATCTGTAATACTGTAAACAATAAAATAAAATTTTAAAAATGAAATAAAAAGACAAAAAAATTAGAACTATTTGCTCACATCAACTCTTCAAAAGGAGGGAAATCTACAAACCCTTAGAAAAAGGACTCCAAAGACCAAGGGATTAAAAGAAAAGAAACTGCTCTTTTTAAAATATAATCCCACTTTCAAGGAGGGACTTGAAAGGCTACTTTTGTGAAATGGACTCACCAGCTGAGAAGTCCATGACAACAAAAATCCCACACAGTTGTCTTACAGTGCACACCTCCATGTTAACACATTGGGAGAATCTCACTTGGTACAAGTTCTAACAATGATAAATTCTGTCCGAAGCCTCTCTGATTTGCATGATGGCTTCAGATCTAAATAGTGCTTAAAGGTAAACATATTGTGTATGTTTGAAGTAACTGAAGAAAAAATGTCAAAGCATGCTGTATATGGTAAAATATAGAGAACAATAGAAACAAAACTTCAGAAAAAAAATAAGGGAAAGGAGGAAGGAAGGAAAGGAGGGAGGGAGGGAGGGAGGGAGGGAGGGAGGGAGGGAGGGAGGGAGGGAGGGAGGGAGGGAGGGAGGGAGGGAGGGAAACCATTAAAACGAAAGGGGTTAAGCAAAAAAAAACCACAACTCATAGACACAGACAACAGTATGGTGATTACCAGGGGGGAAGAGGGGTCTGGGGAGGTAGAAGAGGGTAAAGGGGGAAGAATGGTGATGGAAGGAGACTGGACCTGAGGTGGTAAACACACAATATACAGATGATGTATTATAGAATTATATACTTGAAACTTATATGATTTTATTAACCAATGTCACCCTAATAAATTCAATAAACACTTTTTTAAGTCAGAGAGAGTTAAGTCAGAGATTAAAAAATACAATAACAAACATAAAGATTTAAATTTACCTATTAGAAAGCAAAGCTCTTCACAAGGAGTTAAAAATCAAAATAAGACCATGGGAAAAATATGAATAAATAATTATTAGGTAAAAGCACTTATTCTGTTCTAAACAGCATGCAAAACACTGTATGTACACTAAGTCAAATATTTTTCATAACAGTCTATATGCTGGGCTCAATTAAATCATGAAGCATGAAAGTATGATGTAATTTGCTCAAGGCCACAATTAGTAAATGGTAGTCAGATTTTTAAATCATGTTTAGCAAATGCATAAGGAAAAATAAATAAATAATATAAATAAGAACAATAATAAGGTGATTTAATAGTTAGATATTGAACATTGTACCTTACACAATAAAAGTCCAACCTCCTTCTGATTGATTTGACTACAATCATTTCCCCAAAGCACAAAATATATAGATCACATTCTCTGACCACAAGGCAGTAAAAGTAGAAATAAACAACATTTCAAGAAAATTTAATTATGTAAATAAGAAATGCACTTCTAAGTAACTTATTGCTCAAAGAATAAAATAAAAGATACTGTAATTATACCAATGATTTAGAAAACTAATTACCAATGATTTAGAAATCCAGTGATTTAGAAAAGTACAACATATCAAAAGTATGGAATATTCCCACAGCTGTACTCATAATAATTCATAGCTATAAATGTTCTTTCTATTAAACATGAAGAATGAAAAAATATATTACTTAGACTTTAACTCAAAAAGCTAGCAAAGGACAAAACAGAGCCAAAGAAAATAGGAATAAAGAATTAGTAAAGATTAAATCAGAAACTCATGATTTAGGGGACAGAAGAAATAATAAGCACTACAAGGGGTAGTCCTGTAAAAATTCCAATAAAACATATAAAGCTCTTGCTAGTCTAGTCAAATGTAATATAGAGAAGGAACAAATATATGATAAAGGTGATATAAATATAGCTATGCTGGCAATTAAAAGTTAAATGATAAGCTATCTAGAAAAAGTGGTAAATGCACAAGGAGAAATATTTAAAATAATACTGAAACTATAAAAATAGTTTAATACATATAAATAAATTTAAATTTGTACCTTATGCCTGCTCATAGATAGGAAAAGTCAATCCTTAAAATAATCTACACATTTAATACACTTTCAATAGCAAAACTGAAAGGATATTTTTGGAACCAGTAAGCTGATTCTCAAGATCAAACACAAAAAAATAAGCACATATCCAGGAGGATACACAGGAGAATACCCAAGATAATACCCACAAGGGTGACAGTGAGCCTTACCACGTATTTTGAAATGTATTATAAATCTCAAGTAATTAAAACATTTTTTTACCATGAATAAAGAGACAGATACAGTAGTAAAATTTCAAAGGAAGTCCAAAAATAAATGCTAAAGACTTGGAAATTTTGTATGAAATATGATGATATGATATTTAAAATCAGTGGATAAATGGTGGAATATCAAATCATTTGAAACAGATGACTAGCTACTGAAGAAGAATAAGGCTATATCTTTGACAAGATAACTTCATCCTTTATATCTGCTGGTCTCCAGCAGCATAGTTGGTAACTATGAACTCTCCACGCCATAGCATTGGGTTGTCACAAGCCACCAAAAATTCACTGTACACCATAAATTTTTTGGCAACATCAAGAAGGGAAGAGGAAAAATCATGCCTAAGGGGCTACCTTGATTTTTTTTTTTTTCTTTTTGGCAGTAGGGATTATTACTAAATCATTGTATTAGTCAGTGTTCTCCTGAGAAACAGAACCAATAGGAGATTATATATATACAGAGCTGACTTTTTAAATTTTTTTATTGATTGATTTGGGGGGGGGGGATTTGTTTGACTTATGCATTCATCGGTTGATTCTTGTTTGTGCCCTAGCCCGGGATGGAAGCTTAGCATACTGGGAGGAGGAGCTAACCAACCGAGCAACCCAGCCAGGGCCATATAGTTGACTCTTGAACAAGGCAGGGTTAGGAGCACTGACACCCACAGTTGAAAATACGTGTATAACTTTTGACTCCCGAAAGCTTAACTACAGTCTTCCCTTGGTATGTGTGGGAGACTGGCTCCAGGACCCCTGCAGATACTAAAATCCATGGATGCTCAAGTTTCTTATATTAAATGGCTTAAAATAATGCAGACAGTCAGCCCTCCACATCTGCACATTCACAACTGCTGCTGAAAATCATTTTTGATAGCAGTTGGTTGAATCTGCAGAGGCAAAACTCAGGGATTAAAAGAGCTGACTGTATGCTCATCAAAAAAAATCCACAAGTGGAACAGTGCAGTTCAAACCCATGCAGTTTAAGGGTCAACGGTAGGTCCATTTACACTAATAAAACAGAGCAGCTGGTCTTAGCCAGTTAACCAAGAACAATGTACATTACTGGACTAACTCGCACTGAAGTGTGACTAATTTTCCCAGAGGTACCTTCATTTTTTAAATCTATGTCCTATCGACCCACACCATTATGGTCAATTAATATTTGACAAAGGAGGCAAGAACATACAATGGAGAAAAGACAGTCTCTTCAATAAGTGGTGTTGGAAAAATTGGACAGGTACATGCAAAAAAAAAAATGAAACTAGATCACCAACTTACTCCATACACAAGAGTAAATCCCAAATAGATAAAAGATTTAAATGTAAGTCACGAAATCATAAAAATGCTGAAAGAAAACATAAGGAGTAAAGTCAGAAATTTCAAGTAGAGGAATTTTTACCAATACATCTCCTAGGGCAAGAGAAACAAAGGAAAAAATAAACAAATGGGACTACATCAAACTAAAAATCTTCTGCACAGCAAAAGAAATCAGCCTCAAAATACAAAGGAACTCCATGGTATGGGGGAACATATTTGCCAAGGATGTATCCTTATCGAATACATCTGATAATTTCTAAAGTGTACAAAGAACTCATACAACTAATCAAGAGGAAGACAAATAATCCAATTAAAAATGGGCAAAAAACCTGAATAGACATTTCTCCAAAGAGGACATACAGATGGCCAAGAGATATATGAAAAAATGCTCAAACTCACCAATCATCAGAGAGAAGCAAATTAAAACCACAATGAGGTATCACTTCACACCTGTCAGAATGGCTCCATCAACAAATCAACAAACAACATGTGCTGGTGAGGGTGTGGAGAAAGGGGGACCCTGGTACACTGCTGGTGGGAATGCAGACTGGTGCAACCACTACGGAAAACATTATGAAGGTTCCTCAAAAAAAAAATTAAAAATGGAACTGCCTTTTGACACAGTGATCCCACTGCTAGGAATATATCCTAAGAATTCTGAAACACTAGTCACAAAGAATATATGCACCCCTATGTTCATAGCAGCAGCTATGAGTGGATAAAAAAGCTGTAGGACATATACACCATGGAATACTATGCAGCTGTTAAAAAGAAGGATCTCGTACCCGTTGGGACAGTATGGATGGACCTGGAGAATATTATGCTAAGTGAAATAAGACTGGCAGTGAAAGACAAACATCACATGATCTCACTTATATGTGGAATCTAAAGAACATAATAAACTGACGAACAAAACAGATTCAGTTACATAGAAGCATGGAACAGACTGACCAATTTCAAAGGGAAGGTGTGGGTGGGTGGGTGGGTGGGTGGGGAGAGATTAACCAAAGAATTTCTATGCATAAATGCATAACCCAGGGACACAGACATTAGTATGGTGAAGGCCTGGGGCAGGGGTGGGGGTGGGGTAGAAGGGGCCAATAGGAAAAAAAGGGGGACATCTGTAATACTTTCAACAATAAAGATATATATACACATATATTTTTAAATCTAGAGGAAACAAGATGACGGCGTAGATAACAGCTATACCCGCCGCCTCCCACAACCACATCAAAATTACAACTAAAACACAGAACCACCACCACTCAAAACCTCCTGAAATCTGGCTGAACAGAAGCCCTACACCCAGGGAACTGAAGAAGCACCAAGATGGTAGGAGGGGCGGAGACGCAGGCGGATCAGGGCTGGATCATGGAGATGCGGCCTCGGGCTCACGACCGCTGCTGCGGGTTAAACACGGGAGGGACATCTCGGTGGTGGAGGTTTCCCAGAGGAGTGAGGGGTCCCAACCCCACATAAGACCCCCTAGCCCAGGGCTTCAGGGCCAGGAAGAGAAATCCCCACAACTTTGAGCTTTGAAACCAGCGGGGACAGTGGCTGAGGGTCCCGGAGGCTGCAGGAGCCCCCAGGCTTTCCTCTTAAAGGGCCCGTGCACGGACTCACTCAGATGGGTTCCCTCTGAGCCCAGCGCCAGGCAGCAGCTAGAAAGGAACCTGGGACACTCGGGGAGGAACTAACCTGCCTGAAATCCAGACGAGAGTTGGAGGGGCTGCTTCCTCCCAGGCAGAAGAGCTGGCAGAGGCCACTGCTCCTGTGGCGAGTCCGCCCCGCACACAGCTGGTAGGCAAGCACCATATGTGAATCGCCGGCACCTGACTCACACCTTTGGCCCCTCCCCGTGATTCCCAGAGGCCCCGCCCCTCCCCACCTGCAGCTCATCCAGGCCATTTCCAGGGGCTTTTCTATGCAAGTGGCCTCTCAAGCCTCATGCTTAGGACTTTCCTAAAATCTCTCAAACAAGCAGCAGCCTGCCCCATATGGCTTGATAAGTGGCCCAGGCCTGGCACTAGCGACAACTGCATTGGTTCATAGCTCGGCCTCTCCTGGACAACGCCAAGCCCAGCACAAGTAGCAGCCAACTACAGTTTGCTGTGTAGCTCATGCTGGGTGGCCCTGGGGAAGGCACTGGCACAGGCTGACTTTGCACCTCCCAGGAGGCCCCAGAGACAGTGCACCTGGTGGTCAGACTTGACCATGCTGGATTACAACCCTACCACATCCACGAGTGACACACTCAGGGGGCACACTTGGTGAACACCAAAGCTCCACTAAAGTAAATCCTGCTCCATAGGGGTGTCTCCAGCACAGCAGTTCTCTGGCTGTAGTTGCAGCTGGTCCTCACAGCTGATTGGCCTGGGGGTCAGTTCCTCCCGGGGACGCCAACAGCAACCAAGGCTCAACTACAACGGGACAGTGCACACAGCCCACACAGGGGAGCACCTAGAAGGCCCAGCTCAGGTGACTGGGGAGGCTGAGCCACTGGACCCTACAGGACACCTACTACACAAAGCCACTCTACAAATTCCAGGAGACATGGCAGCTCTACCTAATACACAAAAACAAACACCTGAAAGCAGCCAAAATGTGGAGGCAAAGAAACATGTCACAAAGGAAAGAACAGAAGAAATCTCTAGAAGAGGAACTAAATGAAATAGATCTAAGCAAGCTAACAGATACAGAGTTCAGAATTTTGGTTATAAGGATGTTTAAGCAGACTGTTAGGGAAATAACTGAGAAAATTGATAGCATCATAAAGTACCAATTTGAAATGAAGGCTACAGGAACTGAAATGAAGAATAATTTACCAGGAATCAACAGTAGAGTAGAGGACACTGAGATTCAAATCAGCAATTTGGAACATGAGGAAACAAAAAACACCCAACCAGAAGAGCAAAAAGAAAAAAAGACTCCAGAAATATGAAGATAGTATAAGGAGCCTCTGGGACAACTTCAAGAGGCCCAACATTCGTATTGTTGGGGTGACAGAAGCGGAAGAAAGAGACCAAGAAATTGAAAACCTATTTGAAAAAATGACAGAAAACTTCCCCTACCTGAGGAAAGAAACAGACTTATAAGTCCAGGAAGCACAGAGAGTCCCAAACAAGAGGAACCCAAAGAGGCCCACAGCAAGACACATCATAATTAAAATGCCAAAGGTTAAAGACAAAGAGAGAATCTTAAAAGCAGCAAGAGAAAAGCAATTGGTTACCTACAAGGGAGCACCCATATGACTGTCAGCTGATTTCTCAACAGAAACCTTGCAGACCAGAAGGGAGTGGCAAAAAATATTCAAAGTGATGAAAAACATAGGACTACAACCAAGATTGCTCTACCCAGCAAAACTATCATTTAGAATTGAAGGTCAGATAAAGAGCTTCGCAGATAAGAAAAAGCTAAAGGAGTTCATCACCACCAGACCAGCACTACAGGAAATGTTGAAGGGTCTTGTTAAAGAAGAAGCAAATGAGCAAAAGAACCTGATGAACCAAATAGATCCAGAGACACTGACGCAGGCCACAGACAGTCATATTTCAGAGGGAAGAGAGAAGGGGGGTGGAGGGTGGGAAGAGATTAACTAAAGACGTTATATGCATATAAGCATAACCCATGGACACAGACAATAATGGGGTGAAGGCCTGGGGAAGGGGTGGGAGCAATGTGGAACGGATCAATTGGGGGGGGGGGGGGAATGGGACACCTGTAGTACTTTCAACAATAAAGATAAATTCAAAATTAAAATATATATATATATATCAAACTTGAATTGGAAATATCATTGTAAACTAATGTTCTAATATATATATGGCATAGTTCTGCCCACTGCTAAGGTCTTAGAAAAAATGACACCCGATAGCAACAATCTTACCAGGCACCAAGATCCTGGTTTCTAAATTCTGTCCCTCACTCAAAGGAACTCCGAACGTCTTTGGAGAAATGACTGATTCCAGGGCCAGGACAGAGAAAGTGAAGGTGATCTGAAATATATATTATTGTTCCAAAAAGTAAGGAAGTATTCACAAAATTATGGGATTGTACAAAAGGGCATAAGCCCAGCATGAGGGGCTCCCACTGGCTACATTTGAGACAATTTCAGCATCAAAAAATTAACTGTAATTGGCCCTGGCCAGTGTGGCTCAGTTGGTTGGGCATCTCCTGTGTACTGAAGGTTTGCTGGTCAGCACACATGCCCAGGGCCAGGCACATGCCCGTCTTCAAAATGGATCCCAGGTGGGGGGGCAGGCAGGAGGCAGCCAACTGATGTTGCCCTATGTTTCACTCTCACATGGATGTTTCTCTCTCCCTTCCTCTCTCTCTAAAAATCAGTAAAAATATTTTTTAAAATGTTGAAAACAGTGAATAAATTAATTTAACTTTATGATTCTAAAAAGAAATCATAAAAAACTAATAATAAATAAAATAAAATAATAAAATAAAATTTATGTCCTCCTTCCCTAATTAGGTAGTACGACAAATTAAAGTGCAAGTAGTAACACTGTAGGAGGGAGACAAAATCAAGGGCAGGAAACCAACCACAGGTGGACTGGGCTTCCTTGAGAATTTTCCCTGGAGCCTGTTCTCCTAAACTGTCCTACTATTTACAGCTGAACCTGAATAATTCCTCAAAGTTCTGAGATTCTTTTCAATGTCTCCCAATGAATGAATAAGATACTGAGAATAAAAAACAGCCTGGGAGTAGAAAGTCAAGTCTCAGAGTCCTCTTGTTTACATGTTATCTTTTGTAAGTTGGTTATTTCAAAGTCTGGGCTCACTGCAATTTTGCTACAAGCTACTACACTAGAGTTAGGAATTCTCTTTATTTTTAAATTTTTGTGAACATCTTTGGCTAAAAGAGTGTTTTGATTTCCTACTGCCCAGGTTTGTATGGATCATATGTATACATTATATAAAGGGGAAATGCTAGTAAAGCTAAAGCAAACAAATATACATTGAGAACAGGACATCTGCAATGCAGGGAAACTAACTGAACCAATTCCTTTCTTCCTGTCTGGGTGGACATGGGGGTGGGGGAATAAGGAGAGTGATGATAGTTTGGTGTCGATAGCATTTCATTTCTTTGGAAAGGGAAACAGGGATCAAGGAAGGATAAAGCTATACTTCCTGTCTATTAGGCAACTTGTGACTTTTATTGATGCCACTCTACCCAGATTCCTGGTATCCTAGCCTCTTCACTATTGCTATTTTTCATAACACGCTCACTTCACTCAGTGACTGCTATGAAAAAGATGAGGTGATCAGGACCTGGCAGACAGCACATCATCAATCAAAATTTGTTTTTGACTGGAGCAGGGTAGGTTGCCAAGTCTCTGATAAGCACATTCGAGTAGGACTTGAACAATTCATTTATTTTAAAACAAATTCTCTTGCACTTCTCTAAAATGTAGCTTATCTTGTCTTAGGTATTTTCAAAAGCCAGTGTACTTCTGAATATGTAACTTCACTGGTATTTCTATTTAGCTGAATCCATTTAAGCTCTTTTCTCCTGTCAGTTCCTACAGTATTCAAATATAGCTTGAAAAAATTCTGCTTTGGGGAACCATTTTTAAAAATGAAAACTTGGTCAGGAAAAGGGCACTGACACTATTTTGATTAAAAAAATAATAATAAACTAACAATATCCCAGTGCCCAAGATTAACAAACTCAGGTTGGCAGAAAGATTCAAATAACTTCTGATAAACTAAAAATCAGCATATTAAGACTGTAAAACATTGCAATTAACTTCAAAATATAAAATAATCATTCTTCCAGGCAAAATTTATCCCATTGACAAACTACTATAGTATAATCTAGATTACCTCTAAGCAAGTTTCCCTCTCTTTTCTTCCCTCTATCTCTCTACACTCATACACACACACACACACACACACACACACATCTGTGTTATACTGAAAATTAATGGTCAAAGTTACACGTTAGTTTCTACTGACTTTGAGAAAGTTTAATGTCATGGTGTTTATAGCAAAAGTAGTTTCAGGTCATGGTGGGCATTCAGAGCCTTCTTTGCCATTTCTGAAGGTAAATATTTTTCTCTAACTTTTCAAAGTTATTCTTAAAATATTATGCCTTCCTGTCTATGAATTTTCTCAAGTACAGGCAGCATATTTCAATGAAGACATCTTATTTCTGAAACTACCTTTTGCCTGATTCTAACTTAATCTGAATTGATTTGTATGAAAGCCAGGTAAGCAGACATTCTGAACTGAGAACTATTTCAGGAAAAGAGGAGTGAGAAAATAGATTTAACACTTGAGTCAATAATCACAGGGATGCAAAAGTTGACATGGAATTGAGCTGAGAAAAGTTCTAGTTTATCTGAATTTTTTTAAGGACTCCTATATCATGCAGCAATACTATTTATTACATGACAGATTTTTCTTGAAAGCAACATTGCATTTGTTGTCACAAGTGTAAATTTCCAAAAACAAAACACAATGGCCCCATAAGCCCATCAGAATGAGAAGAAATATGGTCAACAATGAAGCAAACATTTTGGCTCCACACTAAGCTAGACTTTCATTAAGAATTAAGTCCTGTTTGACTTGGTTGTGGATCAGACTTACTAGTCTAACAATCTAAGCAAAGGCAGACATTGTGAATAGTTTAACCAAAATGGGTTATTTGCTATGTTGGACCATTAAGACAAAATCTCAGATAACAGAGCTCCAGGTCCCCATGATCATATTATTTATTCTGTCTTCTTTGCCTCTACTACAGCATTTCTCAAACTGATGTTTACTGGCACTATGCTTAAGAGATAGTCCTCAAAGAATGTGTTCTTTGGCCACCCACAGTTGCTATCTTCTAATCACTCTATTCCATGTTGAAGATTCACCGTGCATACCAACATATTTAAATTTCTAAGAATTCTTTCAGTAAAGAAACTCGTTTAGCCTAGCATTTGCCAAACTTATTTTACCATAGAAGTAATATTCTCTAGCTTCTGGAAATACTTCTGACTGACAGCACTCAGCTGGCGGTCCTTTCCAGAAATTGCCATTAGCTGGAAGGAACTGCCTTTCCTCATTTCATAACCCCTTCCCTGGAACTGTATGTATTTAAGGACTGGTCAAGGCAAAAGTAGAAAGACTTGATAACTCATCACAATGTGGGACAACTCTAAAGGAATATCCCAGTTTCAGAGCCCACACTGGAGTTGGCTGAGGCCTTTGTTGCAACTGTTTCACAGCCCAACTTCTCTTTCTACTCACTGTTGTTTTCTTCCCTTTAAAAAAAATCCTTCCCTTCTTTGCTCCTCCCTTGTACAGTTGTTGATCCTGAGAGCATTGCCTAGTAAACATCATGAATACCTACATCCATCCCATAGTTTACTTTTGGAAAAACCTAACCCACAAAACATTTTAGGACCCTTAGGTCTAATGAAGATTCTTGATGCAAGGAAAGAGGGAATGTTCTCCAAAACCTGTGTGGAAAGAAAACATCGCACACACGGGAAGATTTATAGAAAACATAATGAGTGAACAATGAACCTCCACTTACTTTATTTTAATAAGCACAGGATTGGAGTGCCATCTGAGGAGTGATAAGCTATATGAGAAATCTATAAAGACTGCTTGTTTTAAGGGAACAAATAATCTGGCCACCTCAAAGAGATAAAAGCTTTAAAAACTGATTTAAAATCACAAGTCTCCATCATTATCATCTGAATTACTGGCTTCTTAACTGGTTTTCCTTCCTCCAACCCCGCTCTCTTTCTATCCATTCACACCAAGCATCTAGAGTGATGCTTTTAAAATATAAATATGATCATGTCACATCCTTAATTAAAACCCTTCAATTGCATGCATTGCTCTCAAATTTCTTAGCCTGAATATAAGGCCCTTTATGATTTAAATTCTTGAGTAACTCTTGACTCAGTATTCCAGCTCTATTGAATTTATTTTGGTTCCTTGAAAATGGCATGCTCTAAAATGACTCTGGGCCCCTGCAGACTCTATTACCTTGGCCTGGACAGCTCCCCACCAATCACATTCACTCACCACCTGGGTCCCAGCTTAACTGTCATCTCCTTCAGAAAGCTTTCCATGGCCACCTCCCATCAAGTCAGGGTTCAGTTCCCCTGTCATATGTTTTCGTATCACTCTATAGTTCCCCTAATTTAGAGCACAGCATAATGTAGTTGACTGTTTAATAATAAGCCCCTCCTTCCAATAGGCTGTAAGTTCATCTGTGACAGCAACTATATCTTACTCATAGTGCCTATTTAACTATGATTAGCACATGAATACTCATTAAGTATGAATTAAATATATGAATAAATATCTAGCTCCCTAGCATTTTCTGATCCTAAAAAGGTGATGCAGAAGTTGTGACAAAGGCCAAATCAATGTCCAACTCCTATCTCTTCTTAATAACAGTAATGTTTTGAGGCTATAAAAAACTAATGCCTTTCTTCTCTATTCACTCCTGACATAATAATCAATGCACCAGCTCAACTAAAGTACTACACACACACACACATATGTAAAGTACTGAATATATATGTGTGTATATTTGCACACATGTATATGTATATATATATACACTATCTATATAAATGCAATATACTAAGCATCAGGTGTATATTAGATGTGATTTCTGCCTCTAGGAAATTTGCAATTTTGTTGAGTCAAAAGTAGAGAATATAAAGAGTTTTTGGTTTAGATCAGCAGTTTCTGAACTGGATGTCATAAGAAGCTGTAAAGTGCATTACTAATAATTTGTTACTAAGAAAAAGTATCAACATATGAAAATTATTTTTAATAAATCAGAGCAATTTTTTTAAGTTAAGTGCTTTAATAATATCACTCACTCTTTGCAACCCACTATGTTTTCTTGAGTGGGAGAGAAGGAGGAAGTTATTGCTAATTCATTGGAAATTATTCATAATCCTGACTTAACCATGAAATTTTGTCTCATAAGTGTATCCATCAATCATGTGTAATACATGGGGGAGGACCTCTGGTTTAGATTGTAAATTCAATAAATATTCATAGACTGAGGAAAGCAGTTTGTTTTTACCTTTATTTTATTTTTTTCCATCACCATTTATCCCTTCTATACCCTCTTCCACCTCCACCCACACCTCTTCCCCCCAATCACCACACCCACACCACTGTCCCTATCCATGAGTTTCTTTTTTTTTTTTTTTTGCTCAATCCTTTCACCTGCCTCCAACACCCCCCATACACACACATGAGAGCTGTCTGCCTGCTCTCTATCTATGAATCTGTCTCTATTTTGCTTGTTAGTTCCGTTTGTTCTAGACTGAGGAAATCAGTTTGGAGTAGAGGCATATAGGAAGGCTACAGATGCAATGTTTGCCCTACTGAGAATCTATCAAGCTTGAAATTTGACTATAGCAAGAAATTGATATGTATAACTTGTACTAGTCTGGATATGTAGGTTTAAAGTAGGGAATGGTTTGGTTTAACCACAATAAATTTTAGCAGAAGTTCCTTATATATTATTTCACTAAATATCCACTAAGATATTTAGTGGAATTTTTCATGTTGTTCTAAAATTGACAACAAAGATTTAAAGATGGAGAAAATAATCTCTAAATACTTCTTAGGAGACCCAAAAATAGTTGGATGCAGACACTGTCATAAAGGCTTAAAAGTGTGGAAGAACTGACCATGAAACCACTAGCCGCTGCCCCAAGCCTCTACTCTTTGGCCAACCCATAGAAGACCAGGGGACTGGGAGCTGAAAGTGAATCAGAGTTGTCAGGACTGCTAATATAAAAAGAAGTCATTTCCCTTCTCTTCATATGAGAGAAAGGGTGAGAGTTACTCCTTTCCAAAGTCCCTGCAAGAAAGTGAGTCTGTTATCTCATTTCCTCACTGAATACTTGCCAAGCTATGAACTACAGGCACATCTCTGCATCTGTAAGAATGCAGTAAATCTTGGTGAGGGAAATCTTGAGAGAACTTGATGTATTTCTCTATGAATGAAATTATATGCGAACACATAGGTGTTGCCTACTTATCATCTGAAGATTACTGAAAGTAACAGGTTTCTATGAGTAGCTTGCAACAGAGGAGTAAGAAACACTATGATAGTCTTCCAGGGAATAGGCTAGCCCTTAATGCTGGAGGACATGGAAGAGGACTTCAGCAGTGCCCACGGCCTGTCATGAGGAAAACAGAGATTACAGAAGAAGATGGAGAGCCAAGGAATGTAATACCATGACCAGAGGAAAGGTTAAGGGTATCTACCATAAGCAAGACCTTTTTCAAGAAGCTAAGCTAAGGCTAAACACTGCCCTACCACCACCACCACGAAAATGACACCAACCATCTTTCTACATAGACTGCTGTATTAGCGAAGGCCATAAGTAAGAGAGGGAACCAGATAAAGCCAGAAGGAATCCAGGCAGGCCTCCTTATCAGCACCAGATGACCAGTTATATAAGAAGAAACCTGCCATCTCTCCTATCCCCCTCTCAAACCCAATGCTAGAAGAGTTTATACTTTTAAAAGAAAAGGGATCCTAAACTCATTTTGAGATTTGCCTTCTCCTCCAATTGCATCCTGTCACTCTCCCCTTTCTAAATCTTTCAAGCACAAGGCTAACCAGCAAAGGATGGGGAGAGAAATTAATTGCAGACATGAGGTTGCAGGGTTAAACTGAATAGGGCTGAACTGTTAATTTTTTTAAAAGTACCTAGGAAGTTGTATAAAATTCCTATAAAATTATTAAGAAAAAGGGGGGAAAAGTCTCCACAGAATAGAATGAAATCATGGATGGGAAAGTAACATAAATGTTTCACATTTGTACTCCACAATATGAAGACTGCTAAAACAAGTTACCTCATGCTCCATAGTGTAACACATGTAACAAATGCACAATACACATGGGCTGGTTGCTAACGAAGAGAGTGCTTAGCTGGAAGCAGGGCCCAGGACAGACAGACTGAAGTAGCAGGACAGACAGACTGAAATAGCAAAAGGCAACACTCCCTTAGAAAAGGTTCTGTCCCAGCAGAGAAGGAGGAAGATGGGGTAGGAAGTGGGTAGGGAGGAAAATAAAAGAATAAAAAGAATGAAAACAATATACAATACAATGTAAATTGTAAAGTAATTAAAATGTAAGTATAGCCCGGCCGGGTGTGGCTCAGCAGTTGAGTGTGGACCTGGGATCCAGGCGATTGTGGTTCGATTCCCGGTCAGGGCACACCCCCCGGGTTGCGGGCTTGATCAATGACTCTCTCATCATTGATGTTTCTATCTCTCTCTCCCTCTCCTTTCCTCTCTCTGAAATCAATAAAGATATATTTTTTTAAAAAAGTAAGTATAAAGACAGATTAGGGTGGGTTAAGGGCAATGCTGCCTAAGGGAGGCATTAATGAGGGGACTGAAATCAGCCGAAGAGTGTCTGTCAAATGAAGGAGCAGAACAGAGAAGACTACATAGAGCAGGCAGCATATATATCATCACTTTCCTACATTTCAGTGAAAGTGCATATGAGCATATGCATAATAAAGGAAAAAAATTTTTACATGCATACATAGCCTTGTAAAATTATAAGAAAAGGGAAAAAAGGCCTTATACAAACCCCATAGAATGCTGTGAGAATTTGGGGGTTTCCGTGATTAGAAATAGAACAGATTGTATCTGCTTAACTGGGCAAGAGGGGCAAGAAAGAATACCCCCCTAAAAGCTGCATATACTCAATGGACTAGCAATTTCCCTTCAAGTTGGAATTTATCTTACAGATAGACTCATATAAGGACTAAAACCTACAAAGATGTGCATACAAAATACAGAAAAGAGCATGAGAATGTGATGCAATATAAAACCTATGCAGAAAAAGAAATATGACAAAGACACAGACAGTAGGCCAGGGAGGAAGAGAGGGAGAGAGAGGGGGAGAGAGGGGGAGGGAGGGAGGGAGAGGGAGAGAGGGGGGGAGGGGGGGAGAGAGAGAGAGAGAGAGGTGTCTTACGAGTTGGGGTTCCATTTTCCTTGCTGTGGGGTTCCATGCTGCAGAGTTTTATACATGGAGAAAAATGTGAATCCAAGATATGGTTTATGATTCTATTGTCCTGAGTTAATTATTATTCCAAGAAACTAGTAACCCCTGAAATTCAGAGAAAATGGATGTTGCCTGCTAATCACCCATTCTGCTTCCTACATAGAAATTGTTTCTTTAAAAATAGATGTCAGAGTTTGAGCAAAAAAAACTTTAACCTCACAGCAAATGCTTACTAGACCCTAAATCATATAAACAGACCCTGCACCTCTGGCTGTGTCTGCATGCCAAATCTCAATATCTGAAAATATCCAAATATTCAACTGTTTCCAGTCTTCACCCAAATGCTTAGTGTAGATCCAGAACACATGCGTTTATTGAGTACCAGAATCCCATGCTGAGTCAGAGTGGAGAAACAAAAGAAATAGAAAATGTGATATTTGAGGAACTCAAAAGATACCTCAGGAAGCCTAAGCCAATGCTATGCTTTCTACCCCTTCAGCAATCTGCCTCACTGTAAGTAGCATCTCACACCTGCTCTTCTTAGAAGTGACATAACATATGTAATCTCTTAGTTCAGTGCCTAACACATACTGAGGGATCATTTACCCAGCTCATCTCTCTGATCCTAAACATCACTTGACCCTCAAGGCCTATAAGGAAGTCTAAACCTTGTGGTTATTTCTCCTCTAGTTCTTTGCTATCTAACCCATGGCTCATCAACCAGTAGCATGGGCATCCCTGAGTCAGCATGTACAAGTGTCTGATCTGTTGCTTTGCCAAACAGATAACAGTATATTTATTTGATTCCATATTGTACAAAGAATATGGATTAAAAACAGGAAAATTCAAGTTACAAATAACCCTACTGCCACTCCTGCTATTCACAATTACACAATTAAGCAGTTTAGTAAGTAGTGGTTAAAATCATGGGCTCTACAAAGAGAAAAAGGTAAATTCTAATCCTGCCTCTGCAACTGAGCAGCTCTGTGGCCTTGGGATCCTTGAGCCTTAGTTTCCTTGTCTATGAAATAGAAATAATAAGAGCACCTACCTCATAGAAGTACTGTGAGTCTTAATGGAGATAATTTATGTAAAACTTGTAGCCCTATCTAGAACAAACTAACAGTATTAAATATTGTTGTTGTAGTTGTTACAAATTCTTTGAATATATGAGTTCCAGCCACTATTTATTTACTAGTTGAAGATGTTATTGTCATAGTTTTTTTTTTTCAGTTGGAGCCTTATTGCTTTTTAAATGTTTTTACTTAAAAAGTTTTAATGTTGACAGTACTGCAGGTGTCCCCCTTTTTCCACCCCTTTGCCCACCTCCTCCCACCCCCACATCTCCCTCCCTTGGCCTTCGCCACACTATTGTACAGCCTCATTGCTTTACTAAAAATACTTCTTTCTATGGTGCAACATGCAAAATGTTTCACTACCATCATTAGACAAGCCACCGGGGGGGGGGGGGGGGGGTAGGGGAAGCAGCATTGGAACAAAGATTTGCAAGAGACTAATACATTGCTGACTTCACTCAGCGTCTTTTTAAACTCTTTTGGGGGGGTGGGTCTGGCTTAGTGATCAATAGTCACGTCACAAATGAGTCCTGCTGAGGAACAATACTTCCTGGGTCCAGCTAGGCCACTAGTATCACGTTTGGAGTCTTTATTTAAGTCATTATGCATTTTCCATGATGTATAGATTTCAACACAAGTACATTTTGCTACCAAAGTCTTTTGCTTAAATTAGCAAAAGATTGATTTAAAATACTAACAAGTAAATGGTATCTTAATGAGCATCACGGTAACTATATGACATCCTAAGTCCTATATCCATAGAAACTTAGGTCAAGAAGCTGATTATGATCACAAATAAATAGATATTAGCCATAGGTCAGACTTCCTTTCCTTTTTTTTTCATCTTGTGACCAGAATAGTTCCATATAAACAAAATAATTCTTCTTTCTTATCTTCCTGCCCTTCCTGCCATATTAATTCAGATTTGACATGTCCCCATATACTGTTTATTGCAAAACAAGATGAGTGAACTGATTCAGATCAAATAGTTGACTTTTCACTGAAATCCCAAACTGGACTTTTGAGAGTTTTTAAATAATTTTAGTTTTATGCATTTTGTAGTGGTTGGAAATGTAAGGGATTTGGAGTTTATTTGAGTTAGTGCAGCAGAAACTTTATGGAAATCATTTTGTTTTTAAAAACTACAGAAGGAGTTATCAGTGTAAGTGTAAATAAATCTACACATATTTTATAGCTCTAATGATGTTTTAAGTTCCCAGGTCTGCAATGTTGACAACACAAAATATTCAATTACACAGAAAGAAAAAGATCAAGATAGGGACAAGATTGGAACTATGGGTCCCTGGGTCCCACCTATAAATAAGATTCTTTTAGAAAAAAGGACTAAGTTTTTGGTCTTTACCATTTTTTTCCACAACCAAAACCAACAATGACAAAAATGTGAATAGGAAATTGACTGGAATTATAGTATTAACAGTTTTACTTCATATGTTGTTTATGTACATTTGAGTGGCCAGACACACGTATCTTGAATCTTAATTCAAATAATATAAGATATGTGCCTTCAAATGGTTTACTATGTAAGACTGGACAGCCCAGATAGGTCAAAGAGTTATAATAATTTGGGAGACAATGTCCACACAGCTTGTTGCCTTACTCTGCTTTTTTTTGGAGTAAAAATGTGATACAAAGTTGGTTTGGCCATAGAGAAATCCTGTAACTTAAGGGAGTTCCACACCCCCCTTCAGCCTGGATAAGTCGTCAGCATCAATAATACTATCATCTTTGCCATATTCACAATAGAACTTCAGAGATTATTATTCACATTTCAAAAGATGCACTTTTGTACGTTACCAATGAATTCTGTATTGGCACCTCCACAGTAGTTTTCATAGACCAGTGTTCCTCAAACATTAATGTAATAAAAATGTCCCGGGGATCTTATTAAAAATACATATTTCTGGACTTCACCCCCAAAAGATTATGATTCAGTACACCTAGGGTGGAGCCTAGGATTCTGTGATTCTAACAAGTTTCCAGGTGTTGATAATGCTGGTTCAGGGACCACAATTTGAATGGCAATGGTCTGAAGTTTTTGTGTGTGTGTGTGTGTTTTCTCTCTCTAACATCTAATCTGATCTTCACCTTCAGGTAATGACTTCCTTTGTGATAACTGAGGTCATCTAACATGAGATGATGTTTCAACCTCAGAAACATCCTAGAATCCTAATTTTTTTCTTCCTTCTGTCCTATCTCAGGTAAGAGAATTATTCTTCCTCCTTGTCAAGTAAAAATTTGTCAAGTGGGTCAACGATCAACCACTGAGCAACATGGGCTGGGCAGGGATCTTGTATTTTGAATGCAACCATAAAACAGTATGCCTTTCAGAGGGACTTCTGATTCAACATGTTTCACAATTTTTGTTGTGAAATATACATAGAGATAGAAACTTAGAAATAAATCCGCTTAGTAACAACTAAATAGTATCTTACACAAATACATGTGAAATTAGGTAATAAAATATTTCAAAGGAAATGTATATAACAGTGTTTGGCATACATAGCAAATTATTTTAACATGTTATTCAACTCTCTGTCATTAACTGTCCTTGTCAATCTGCTTATATTTCTAATGTATTAAATTAGAGTCATTGGATTTTTGTATCCCACGCTTCTTTCATTTATCTTTGGCCTGGCATGAGTACTGTACCAAAATAAATAATGAGTAGGGGCGAGAGAGAAATTTTGTTGGAAAGTGTATTTTCTTAAGTTTTGTCTCAAAATTTTACAATGCTGGTGAGGAGAACAATATGAGAAATAAGGACTGTATGCACATATAAAACCTCTGGTTTTATCATAAGTCTAACTTGTTTTGGAGCTCCTTCGCTGCACCAGAGATGAGACTCTGTAAGTTTGTCAAGCTAGATGGAGTCAAGTCATGGTTGGAACAGAACTTATCATCTCTGGCAACTGATTGTTACAATTAGAAACTTCGTTCTCTGACCATATCTGATCTCTGTATGTCTGACTTCTGACTTATCCCGCTAGTATTACTGAACTTGGCAAGAATCAGCCTTTTATTCATGTGCCGAATTGGGCTCCTCTCCACTTCATGGATTTGTACCAACCTTGATTTCATTCCTGGGTTCAAGTTTGTGACTTAGTAGCTATACCTCATCTGCTTTCCTGTTTCCATTTCAGCGTAGACACTTTCTGACATTCCTGGGTTCCTCAACTTCAAGCTTGGTGGTACTCAACCTGGGCTGCACATTAGAATCATATAGAAAGATTTGAATATCTATCAAGCCCTGGGCTCTACCCCCAGTATTCTAATTTAAGTGGGTCTTAGATGGAGCCAGGCATTGAGTTTTAAGGGCTCCTCAGGTGACTCTCATCTGCAGCCAGGTTTGAAAACTACCATTCTAGCTTCTGTTTCTATTCAAAATAACTATGGATTCTACTTACGGAACCACCCTATCTCCCCCTCTTGGCACCAGGCCACATTGCTTTCAGTGGTCCCTTGGACTTCATTAAACTGAGGTGCCAGCAAGAATCAGTTAGATCTAAGATAGTAATCCATTTATTTAAAAAGCATGTAATAAATATTTACTATTCTCTAAATAATCAGAGAATACTAGAGTGTTGTCCCTTTCCTCCAGAGCCACACATGCTAATGGAGGGGGCAGTGATGAGACACATAATTATAGCAATATGATAAGAGCTTTAATAAGGGTATGAATGAAATACTATGGGACTGCAGAAGAGGAGGTACTTATCTCTCTGTAAAAGTCTTAGAAGGCTTCCTGAAGCACATTTGAGTCTCAAAGAGAAAGCAGAAGTTTATAAGGAAGAAAAGAGAAGGTAATAGAATTCCAAACAGAAGGAAAACCTAAGTAAATACACAAAGATATTCTGTACAAATATACAAGGATGGTTCAAGTATTTTTTATTCAAGAACAACATGAATTTTAAGAAAAACCTAAGATTTGGGGAGTATATTGTATTCTTTTAAAAAAGAAAACAAAAACAATATTCATTGACTGCACTGTTATATCATTTTTTGTAAACAAAACTAAATCACCTTGATGGCCCAACAAAAGAAAAAAAGACTAATAAAACTATAATAGCAAAAAGAAGAATGAACCTATGACTTTTATTTTATTTTAAAAATATCTTTGTTGATCTCAGAGAGAAGAAGGGAGAGGAAGAGAGAGAGAGATAGAAACATCAGTGATGAAAGTCATTGATCAGCTGCCTCCTGCACGCCCCCGACTGGGGATCGAGCCCGCAACCCAGCCATGTGCCCTGACTGGGAATCGAACTGCAATCTCCTGGATCCTAGGTCGACACTCAACCACTGAGCCATGCCTGGCAGGGCAATGACATTTATTTTTAATATCATTTCAGATTGATTGCAAATTCTGACAGTCGGGCAACACAAATACTTTTAACAACCTTTAGGTTGATCGGTCTTTCTGAATGACTGTTGGTAACCAAATTGCTGCATTTCTTCTTGGTTCTTTCCTCTCAGATATGAGTAATTTATACTTGGGATTAACTGACTCCAGCACCCACCTAAAGATACAGTCTTCTATCTTTAAGGTACAGGGCTTGGGACTTTAACACTGTTGAGTGTTAAAATGCTTGTTTTGTAACAAACTTTAAAATTTTTTCACATATTCGTCATTTTTACTATAGACACACATGTTACTAGAAGTTATGTTGTTTTGTTACTTTGCCTTAATCTCTGGAAACCACATGCAACACAATCTTACAAAATGGCACAGGGACCACCAATTGAAAGGTGAATGAGACAACAGTGAGTTTCATAACTTATCAAAATCCTTGCCAAGCTTTTCCTGTTCTTTACCTTCTAACTACGCTTAGGGATGTATTACATTAAAAAATCCAGAGCCAAAAATTGGAAAGACTGGCTTTAACAACCCAGAAATGTCCTCAACAGGTCTTTTGTGTTAGGTTAGTGCAAGATGAGCTAGACTAGAGAAAAAAGAAATGTCTTCTTCCATGGACCCAGAGTTAGTGGATGCTTGAGCAGAAATAATACCTAGGCCAATATCCAAGTAGAGTCACAATTACCCAGAAAGATGCTTTAATTGCACAAAGGGTTTATGATAAAACATAAGACTAGAAAAGCCAGGAAAGTATTATAGAAATTTTAAAAGGGTGTGGCCAATTGAGTGGGGATATTATGACAACCCTAGAATAACTAGACCAGCTTTTAAAGAAGTCAAAAAAACTTATGGCCTAAGTTTCAAAGATATTAGAGGAGCCAATGAAACTGGTTATTTTCAGTCTCTTCTTCCCAAATGCCTACCTGACCTGCACTTTCTTTTTTATATATTTCATTTACTCAGTAATTTTTTTAATTTACCTTTATTGTTGAAAATATTACAGATGTCCCCTATTTTTCTCCCCACTGACCCCTGCCGCCACCCCCCACCACCCCCTTAGGCCTTCCCGGCACTAATGTCTGTCCATGGGCTATGCAGGTATGCATATAAGTTAACTGATTAATCTCTTCCCACCCACCCACTCCTGCCTTCCCTCTGAAATACATCAGTCTGTTGCATGCTTCAATGTCTCAGGATCTTTTTTGTCCCAGTAAATTTTAATAGTTAACAACCATTGGAATGGCTTAAAGGGGTTATTAATAGCTGACTACATTGTTGGTGTGCCCGGTAATAAAGTGTCTTCGATCATTTTTCCCCGGGTGTAAAAAAGGCTGTTTTCTTTCCTGCTTATGTACATTTCAATGGAAAATAAAGCGATATCTCAAAGGTCATAATAAACTAAATTCTCTCAAACAACTCCTCCATAGACTTTCCAATACAATAGGGTGAAATCTCATGATTCTTCATATATGCATTAACCTGTTTTTTCTTATCAGTAACAATGATGGTAAAACTTACAATTATATTTTTCTCTTTCCTAAAGGATTTAACTATCTGCTTCAAAAATAAAGAAATATAAAATTGCAACTTTCTCGGGCTCAGCTTAATTACATTGGTTCCTTAAACCACAGCTTTCAATGCTGTGGAAGGTGTAGTCAAGTATTTTTACTATTACCAATAAAGACAATACTAAGAACTTGCTTTGCACAGAGTTTTATAACTTTTATAATGTTCTAGCAAATATTTTATCTCCTTAGGACTACCCAACAACCCTGTAAGGTGAGCAAGCCCAGTACATTTGCCCATTTTATAGAGGTAACTAAACCCCAAAACAGTCTGTTGCTCTGTCTTGTCTTCAAGGTCTGTGAATAAGGAAAATTCAGATCTTAAGGCTAAGTTCAGGAGGATATCAGCTCACCGAAGAGCTCTCAGAGAAACCTGGGCAAACAATCATTTCCTGGGCCTGAGAGTTTGTTATTTTTAACTGTAAGTCCAAGTGCTTATTATGATCAAGAAAGCTTCAAAAATATTAAATTTGATAATCCACATAAAAAAATTAGCACAATGCTTGATGCATAATACATACACAATAAAAGCTGCTATTAATTACATATACTATTTACACTATTTATTACTAAATTAATAACATTGTCACTGGGATTCAAAAGCTGGTGTTTCAGGACACCTTTAAAAGAAATACAAGTTTACTAAGGAGAGGAAAACAAGATGGCGGCGTAGGTAACAGCTGCACCCGCCGCCTCCCACAACCACATCAAAATTACAACTAAAACACAGAACCACCATCACTCTGAGCCCCCTGAAATCTGGCTGAACAGAAGCCCTACAACCAGGGACCTGGAGAAGCACCAAGACCGGTAGGAGGGGCGGAGACGCTGGCGGGTCGGGGCTGCATCATGGACACGTGCCACAGGCCCACAGCCAGTGCCGCGGTTTAAACACGGGACGGAATCTCGGCGGTGGCGGTTTCCTGGAGGAGGGAGGGGTCCCAACCCCACTGCAGGCCCCTAGCCCAGGGCTCCAGGCCAGGAAGAGACGTCCCCACAACTCCGGGCGGTAAAACCAGCGGGGACTGTCCCTGAGGGTCGCGGAAGCTGCGGGAGCCCCAGCAGCTCCTCTAAAGGGCCCGGCACGGACTCACTCGGACGCTCCCTCTGAGCCCAGCTCCGGGCAGCAGCCTGAAAGGACCCGGGACACTCAGGGAGGAACTAACCTGCCTGAAGTTGGGGCGAGAAGTGGAGGGGCGGCTTCCTCCCAGGCAGAAGAGCTGGCAGAGGCCACTGCTCCTTTGGCGAGTCCGCCCCGCACACAGCTGGTAGGCAAGCACCATATGTGAATCGCCGGCACCTGACTCACACCTTTGGCCCCTCCCCGTGATTCCCAGAGGCCCCGCCCCTCCCCACCTGCAGCTCATCCAGGCCATTTCCAGGGGCTTTTCTATGCAAGTGGCCTCTCAAGCCTCATGCTTAGGACTTTCCTAAAATCTCTCAAACAAGCAGCAGCCTGCCCCATATGGCTTGATAAGTGGCCCAGGCCTGGCACTAGCGACAACTGCATTGGTTCATAGCTCGGCCTCTCCTGGACAACGCCAAGCCCAGCACAAGTAGCAGCCAACTACAGTTTGCTGTGTAGCTCATGCTGGGTGGCCCTGGGGAAGGCACTGGCACAGGCTGACTTTGCACCTCCCAGGAGGCCCCAGAGACAGTGCACCTGGTGGTCAGACTTGACCATGCTGGATTACAACCCTACCACATCCACGAGTGACACACTCAGGGGGCACACTTGGTGAACACCAAAGCTCCACTAAAGTAAATCCTGCTCCATAGGGGTGTCTCCAGCACAGCAGTTCTCTGGCTGTAGTTGCAGCTGGTCCTCACAGCTGATTGGCCTGGGGGTCAGTTCCTCCCGGGGACGCCAACAGCAACCAAGGCTCAACTACAACGGGACAGTGCACACAGCCCACACAGGGGAGCACCTAGAAGGCCCAGCTCAGGTGACTGGGGAGGCTGAGCCACTGGACCCTACAGGACACCTACTACACAAAGCCACTCTACAAATTCCAGGAGACATGGCAGCTCTACCTAATACACAAAAACAAACACCTGAAAGCAGCCAAAATGTGGAGGCAAAGAAACATGTCACAAAGGAAAGAACAGAAGAAATCTCTAGAAGAGGAACTAAATGAAATAGATCTAAGCAAGCTAACAGATACAGAGTTCAGAATTTTGGTTATAAGGATGTTTAAGCAGACTGTTAGGGAAATAACTGAGAAAATTGATAGCATCATAAAGTACCAATTTGAAATGAAGGCTACAGGAACTGAAATGAAGAATAATTTACCAGGAATCAACAGTAGAGTAGAGGACACTGAGATTCAAATCAGCAATTTGGAACATGAGGAAACAAAAAACACCCAACCAGAAGAGCAAAAAGAAAAAAAGACTCCAGAAATATGAAGATAGTATAAGGAGCCTCTGGGACAACTTCAAGAGGCCCAACATTCGTATTGTTGGGGTGACAGAAGCGGAAGAAAGAGACCAAGAAATTGAAAACCTATTTGAAAAAATGACAGAAAACTTCCCCTACCTGAGGAAAGAAACAGACTTATAAGTCCAGGAAGCACAGAGAGTCCCAAACAAGAGGAACCCAAAGAGGCCCACAGCAAGATACATCATAATTAAATGCCAAAGTTTAAAGACAAAGAGAGAATCTTAAAAGCAGCAAGAGAAAAGCAATTGGTTACCTACAAGGGAGCACCCATATGACTGTCAGCTGGTTTCTCAACAGAAACTTTGCAGGCCAGAAGGGAGTGGCAAGAAATATTCAAAGTGATGAAAAACATGGAACTACAACCAAGATTGCTCAACCCAGCAAAGAATTGAAGGTCAAATAAAGAGCTTCTCAGACAAGGAAAAGCTAAAGGAGTTCATCACCACCAAACCAGCACTACAGGAAATGTTGAAGGGCCTTCTTTAACAAGAAGCTAATGAACAAAATAATCTGATGAACTAAATAGATCCAGAGACATTGACACATGCAACAGATGATCATATTTCAGAGGAAAGAGGGAAGGGAGGTGGTGGGTGGGAAGAGATTAACCAAAGAAGTTATATGTATAACCCATGGACACAGTTAATAACAGGGTGAAGGCCTGGGGGGGGGAGGAAGAGGAGGGGATCACTTGGGGGGGGGTAAATGGTATACCTGTAATACTCTCAAAAATAAAGATAAATTTTAAAAGTAAAAAAAAAAAAAGATTAAAATTCAGAAGACCAAAAAAAAAAAAAAATTTCTAAGGATATGACTGAGCAATGCCCAACATCTGGATGGACACCAAATAATTTAATCAAGTGCATTCAAGCTCTATAAAACCAGGGTAAAAATCCACGCTCCAACAATCATGTCATGGAGTCAAAGTTATGTCTCAATAGTGGTGTTATTTTTCAGAATCCATCCTAGAAGAAAAACAAAATTCAAAATATAGGAAAATGTTTATGCCCAATAATGCTCATTACATTTTGTATATAAGCAAAATGTTGGGGGAAAGCTAAATATATAAGAGAAACAGGCAATTGTGCAGGCATTAAAATATCATTTAAAAGAATATACAACATAGGGAAATTATTACTATGTCATAATTCTAAAAAACTCTCTATAAAATTATACTCCCAGTATTATCTCACTTAGATATTTGATACATCTGAAAGAAGTATGCTAGAATATTGATTATGGTTATTTATTGAGTTTTAGAATGTACATAGTTTCATATTTTAATACTTTTAAAATTTTACCAATTGCCCTAAAACACAGAGGAAAATACATGTTATTTCTTATATACCTGAATAAGGTGAGTGGTCATACTGTTTCCTGTCATGAACACCACTTTGCATGTCTGTCTCCATGATACAAATACCTACCTGAGTGATTCTCCCAGTTCTGTGATGCTGGAGCTACATCTTCTATCACCACTGACCAAGGCCACCTCTTTGGGCTTTATTGAGGGGCCACAAGGTTCAAAGTAAAATATGGCTCCAGTCTGAGTATTGCAAAGAGAGATACATGGAATATTCAGCAATTTGACTAACTTTTTTTTATAGAGCTCTCTGGTGATGTTCAGATCTGCACCCACCATCTGAAGATTTGGGCTGTTGTGCTAAGCACACAGATGGTCTCTCAGTTGTCTGCCTTCCTGATTGCTACCAATCAAAATCTGCTTCCACTAAAGCCAAAAGCAAAGCCAGTAAACTGGCTGCTTACTTATTGGGATAAGATGAAGAAGAAGCTGTGATCATGTCCTATGCACACTTGTCCTCTTCAGTTAGTGCTATCTGACTCCAGAGTAAATAAACTAAATGGAATCAAACAGAACCATTGAAGGAAATTGCCTTCAGTTGATACTTTATGTTGCACTGTCTTGTCTTCAAGGTCTGTGAATAAGGAAAATTCAAATCTTAAGACCAAGTTCAGGAGGATGTCACCTCATCAAAAAGCTCTCAGAGAAACCGGGGCAAACAAAAACTAGCACAGTTCAATCTGCATTATTATCTAGCTGCATTTCACACCTCCTCAGTATTGGTTTCTTAAAGCATGAGAAAGATACTCCTTCTTATTTATGTCCTTGCTGGATTTCTGGAGAAAAAATATCAGCCTATAAAGAATTGATTTAAGGAATATGGTTGCATTTGTTAGTGTGGGAAAGTAGTGAGGCAGGAAGAAAATCAGGTGCTTAGATTTAGTTGGTACAGCTCAACAAAGGATGAAAAGAGAAAACTGAAACCCAAGGAAAGGGAAGAGTGGATAATGAGGAAAGAGAAATGGAACAGAGAATGGAACAAAAATAGTTTACAGAGCAGCTTAGCAATAGTTAGCAGAGCAGCTGGAAAAGAGTCCTGTGGATCTGGAGAATGTTGCTGCTCAGGGTCCTGAGGGTTTTCAGCCATTCTAATTTACACTGTCTCAAGTGGCTGAAAGGGGAATAGAATTTTAGTCCAAGTTGCAGATGGAGGGTAGATTAAAAAGGCAAAAGAAGGGTGAGAAATGGAACTTCTCACTCAGTAAAGCAGAGAAGGATGTACGCTGCAAATAGACTGGAATTGGGTCATTCACATCACCTGCACTATTGTCATTCTATTATATTTCATCTGCCTTCATAAAGCTGACACCTCAAGGGCCCTTACTTTACCTGTAGCAAGATAGTTTTGTTTTGTTGCATTCACTCCAAATGGCTAGCATATGATATTGTTCATGACTCAGTGCTGAGGAGAGAAATCATGCCTTGAAAGAACCTTCCGGTGGTTGCATATGAGTCAACATGGCACAGGCTGGCAGCTGGGACAGTTTGCAACTTGGCATGGACCAGGGGCTAGGAAGTGCAGAACCTTAGATTTCATTCTGTAAAGAATATTTACACTGGAGTGTCGTTTTCATTTGAAACAGTTGCTCTCTTTCAGTAACCACACCCAATTTTAGAAGCCATCAATCATCTTTGTTATTTCTCCCCATGAAAGTGTGATGACCTAATGTGGAACTCCTATAGAAGGTAAATTCTCATAATAAAAAAGTAAAGTCTGAATAAGTATTCATAAAAATTAGCTAAATTAAACCTAAACCTGGGGTTGATACTTCTCCCAGCATTAGACTCCTCTATTTTGAGAAATAATATCCACTCTGCTTCTCATAAGCAGTGTACTTTGGGCACATTACTTTGCTTTTCTAGGTCTCAGTTTCCTCATCTGTAAAATAAGGAAATATGAATAGATGAGGTATGGTTATATGAATGAGTACATAGTTATGAAATAGCAAAATAACATTCTGATTCTTCTTTTATGTGGATTGATGACAAAACTAAATAAAATGGAGAGATTGCAGTCAGTGTGGTTCTTGCTTTCAAGTACATAACCTGTGAAAGGGCATCATTATCCATGGTCTGACCCTTGCTCCATCTTAGGCCACTTCCAAATATTGACTCTATGCTCAGTCATATTGATCTAACTATACTACACTAGATACAGTGCAGTCATGAGAGGAGCCTACCCTAAAATTCATGGCTTAGAGGACCAGAAGGAAATATGGGATTCTTGTGGGCAAGCTCACTCCCAAGAAAAAAGAGGGGGAAAGGTACCAGGCTATATATACCTGGTTTCTCTTGGATGGTTTGGCTAGAATGAAGGTGGCGCCAGTTAAGAGTTTTATCTTTGTATTCTCTGTTGAAAATCAATAAGAAGTGCATTTTCAGCAAAGTGACTTCTGTTTGCCCACTTATTTCAACTTTTTGGTTATGAACTGCTTATTTCTAAGCCTGATTGTTCCTACTTTTTAAAGCTACAAATCCCTGTGACTAAAGGGAACTGTTTGCCAAGCCAGAAAGTAGAGAGAAAGGAGGAGAGCATGAAAATAATTATGGCTTTTTTTCTGTTTGTTTCAGGGCCCCGCACTGAGTAGGAAGTGTACATTCCAGCAGTCTTACCCTAGAGATAATTTGCATTAGCACCTGGGCGATGACGTAAGGAGATTAGTAATCAAAAGCAGTTTAGTTCTGAATCAGTTTTGAGTCTAGGCTTTACACATTTTTTCTAGTGAGTCAAATGGCTATTTAATCAGCACCTTTCTGTTGAAGAGTATCTAGAATACTGCTGACTTTGATTATGCTTAGTTCCGGAACAAACTTTAGAGACTTCCTAGTTTGACATTCTCAGTTGTCATAATTCCTTGTTAATCACTGTTTCTGTAGCACCAAGTACAGTGCCTGGCACATAGTAAGTGCTCAATATTTATTGAATTTTCAAGTGAAGAAACTGACTTCTAAGATAATTAGGTATAAGACTAGTTAATAGCAGAACTGGGGCCAGAGCTTATGTCACCAGCCACCCAATCTTTCCACATCTGCTTTCTAGTTAAGTAATTAAATTAACTACAAGGGACCATCCTTAGCTTAAAATGAAGAATGTCACTATTTCATAATGCCTTTTAAAACTATTCATGTATTTTTAAATCCTTATAAGCATGGTTACTTAGAATGTAGTCCATAGTTTGAGTATGAGCAGATACCCAATGATAATGCTTATCACTCCTGCCTAATAAGCTTAGAGTTCTGGAGGCAGGCAGCCCAGGTGGAAATCTGGGCTTAGCCACTGAACCAGTCTTGTGACCTTGTACAAGTTACTTAACCACTCTGACCGAACTTCTTCCTCAGAGGGTTGAAGCAAAGAGTAAAATAAGGAACACATGTAAAGTGCCTAGAATTATGTATGATACATAATAAATATAAGCTATTATTATTTTTCTTGATATTATAGTTGATAACTCAATCTATAGGACTTTGGCAACTTCACATTTATTCTTCTTGTTTATTTGAAGTTTGAGGAGCGCCATGATGTAAATAAGCTTCCTCAGACTTGTTTCTCACTAAAAGGTTGTGAGATAATACTTCGGTACTGAAGTTACAGGATTTCATATACTAGCCAACGCACATCAAGCAGCCCCTCACTGGATTATTTGTATGAATCTAGCCCTGGAAAGTGGGACACAATAGCTAGAGCTTGTCCAATGGATTAAAATCTCATACTTTCTGCCTTCTTAATTACTAACAGAAACTCCAAAGGGGAAGGAGATTCATCAGACCCAAACTCCTTTGGGTTTGATGTTTGAGAGAAGAGATTTGTCTGGATGTCCACTTTGTGGACAGTCAGCCACGTCCAAAAGGAAGAAGCACTCAAGTAATTTTGGCAGGTTTCCAATATCAAACCCAGGTAGGTAAAAATTTAGCTTTCCTTTTCTTAACAAGTAGATAGAAAAACATGAGAAAATTCTAAGAGATGTAGAAATTACAGCAAGATTTAGGATACATGTTTGTGAAACAATGGGAAATAAATGAAATTAGGATCAAGAAAAGCCATGATGTATTTACTTGTCTGACTCTGATATCTGGATGGCTGAAGGCTAAGCGGAAGAAATTTCCAGTTAAATTGAACTCATCTTTTTTATGACAGGACCCACAGATCATTTTTACCAGATTCTCAGAAAGGCTTTGAAGTAATACCAGATGTGGCTATCACAATTGAAATGTAGTAAACAGGGTGGCTTTGTCCCACTTAAAAATCCCTTGATTGCATGTAAATTTCAATACCTGATCCTGCTACTATTTCACCATTATGTTCAGAAGTAATTACTTCCTGAAAGGAGGTATGGCTCACGTCTCATATTCTTGTAACTATGATGAAGTTTCCTGCTCAGGTCCAGTATTCTTCTCTGAACTTCTCAGAGGATGACCATGCAAAGGAATAACTACACTTTACTGATGTCATCATTGCCTTCTCAAATATATGAAGCAACTATGTAAACTGCTATACCTTTTCCTAGGCAATGGTTCTAGGCTCTGTTCTCCAAGAGTCTTACTCTAAGCAGTCATAGAGGCTACTGAGACTGGTGGTAAGAACATCAGACAGAAAGAAACTTGGTTCAGGTCTTGATTCTTCTACTTACTGAATGTTTGACCTTAAGCAGATAATTTATTTTCTGCCTCACTTTCCTCAAAATGAAGTCGTTGTTTTGGATAATTAATAAGGCACAAATTCAATACACAGATGGTGTATTACAGACTTATGCAGTTTAAACTTTTAACAAATGTCACCCCAATAAATACAGGTTTTAAAGGTCTTTTCTAGTCTATTATAAAATGAGTGTCTAAATTTTTAAAGAAGAACCCTGGCCAGTTTGGCTCAGTGGTTAGAGCATCAGCCTGAGCACTGAAGGGTCACGGATTTGCTTCCCAGCCAAGGACACATGCCTGGGTTGCAGGTTCAATTCCCGGACACATGGATTTTATCTCTCTCTCTCTCCCCCCTGCCTCCATTCCACTCTCTCTAAAAAAAAAAAAAAAGCAATAGTAAAAATATCCTCAGGTGAGGGGGTTTTTTTGAGAGTAAATTTTTAAAGTGGACATTGAAATAGTGAAATCTTCAGAGTTCTGTACTAGACTATGGGAGAAGAGATTTAGTTGAAATGGTGCCTCTTCAGCACCTATCAAATCACTAAATCTAGAAAGCTACTTAAATGTAGAGGCAACACAGTGTAATGGAAAGCACGTGGGATTTAAAGTTAAACAGCATGGGTTTGGACCTTGGTTCATTCACTTAGCATTTCTTAATTTTTAAAAAGAGATCAACAACAACAGTGATAATAATACTTAAAAATCAAATGTGTTAAAGCATAAGAAATCAGGAATACTTCTGTTTATGATGGAGTGACTAGTACCAAAAGGCCCCTCTGCTCTTAAAAAAACAACTATAAAACTGAACATAATGTAAAGCAACTGTTTTAAGGTACAGAACAGTAGGCAGTGCAGAACTTTGATTACTGAGAAAAAGAAAACATACAAAAGCAAGCCTCAAATTCATGTCAATTCTCTGCTTTGGAACAACTTCCAGAACAAGACACAGGAAAATAAAGACCAAGAGGACCACAGTAGTCCTGCTGAGCTGATAGAACAGATACTGGAGTTCAGGGAAGGATACCAAAGAGGAGGGAGCTGTGCAGTAGGGTTCACAGATGACTCTGCTGGACTTTTCCATAAGTCATTAGCCAAGACTTGGGCTAAACACGTGCAGGGCAGGACTATACAAGACCTAGCAACAAAAGATTGTTATGGGGCTGAGAATGGAACTGAGATTCTAGGGGTTGCACAGTGCTCGGAAACATTGGAGTTCCACCCCAACCAGAGTGAAAAGACCTCAGTAAAATCCCCAGCATTCAACTAAGAACACAGAAAGGCCATGCATTAGGAAAAGGACCATGCTATAGTTACCCTGGACTACTCTGGGGGGGGGGGTACTCTAGACCCACCCTACCAAATCCTATAACCAAGCTGTCACAAAAGCAAGAAGACCTGCCAGTAAAGTAAAGGAAGAAAGCGTACATAATCCATTCCTAACAATATATCATCCAAAATTTCTAGCAATACATCAAAATATTTTCAACATAAAAAGAAAATATGAACCTAAATCAAGTAAAAAGCAATCAATATGAAGAGACCCTAAGGAAGAACAGATTTTGGTATTAACAGACAAGGATTTTAAAGCTGCTATAAAAAACAAATTCAAAGATATAAAGGAAAATATGATTTGAAAAAGAGAAATGTTTAAATAAGAGGACAGCCTAGGCTGTGTGGCTCAGTGGTTGAGCCTCAACCCATGAACCAGGAGGTCACAGTTAAGATTCCTGGCACATGCCCATTGTGGGTTTCATCCCCAGTAGGAAGTGTGCAGGAGGCAGCCAATTAATGACTCTCTCACCATTCTCACCATTGATATTTATATATCTCTCTCCCTCTCCCTTCCTCTCTCTGAAATCAATAAAAACATATTTTTTTTAAAAAGTTGAGGCAATAAATAAATAAATAAATAGAACAAGTTTCAACAGAAAAATAAAAACAATATAGAACCAAATTAAAGTTCTAGAAATTTAAAGCAAAGTATCTGAAATGAAATAATTCATTAGAAGAGCTTAAAAGCAAACTGGAGTTAGCGAAGGGCTGAGTAAGTTTAAATACAAATTCATAGAAAGTATTCAACCTGAAAAATAGAGAGAAAAATATTGAAAAACAATTTAGTGAACTTTTTTTTAATTTTTTTTATTATTTATTTGAGAGAGAGGAAGGGAAAGGGAGAGAGAGAAAGAAACATCCTGCACGTCCTCCTACTGGGGATGGAACCCGCAACCTGGGCATATGCCCTGACTGGAATTGAACCTGTGACCTCTCAATGATGGGAGGCCACTCAACCAACTGACATACCAACCAGAGCTAGTGAACTTTTGTGTGTTAATACAATGTTTGTGAGATAATGCAAAGCTCTCAAATATACATGTAATTGGATCCCCGGGGGCAAAAAGAGAAAGAGGATGGGGCAGAAAGATTTTTTTGAAAAAATAATGTTGAAACTTTATTAAATGTTGAAAAACAACAATCTAAGAACCCAACAGCACTCAGTAGGTGAATTATAATGAAAACAACGCTCAGACATATCATAGTTAACTAGCTAAAAATCAAAGATGGAAACTCTTGAAAGCAGCTGGAAAATAATATATTGCACACAAGGCAATAGCAACATGATATAAGATCAATTTATAGTAAAACTAACTGTGTTTCTATATAGTAACAAAAAAACAATTAAAAATAAATTTTATAAATAATTCCATTTAATATGCATAAAAATACTTAGGAATAAGTTTTCCAAAATATATACTAGGCCTGCATGCTGAAAACTATAAAATATTTCTGAAAGTAAAGAAAACCTAAATAAATGGAGAGATATGTCATGCTCATAATCAGAAGACCTAATTTTCTAAAGGCATCAATTCTCCCTAAATTGATTTGTAGATTCAATGCAATTTCAGTCAAAAATTCAGCAAAATTCTTTTCAGAAATGGCCAAGCTTATTTTAATATTAATATGGAAATACAAAAAACCTAAAATAGCCAAAGAAATCTTTAAAATGAAAGAGAAGTTGGAAAGTTTATACTACTTTATATCAAGTCTTATTATAAAGCTACAGTAATCAAGCCATGGATGGTGTGGCTCAGTTTGTTGGAACATTGTCCTGTACATGGAAAGGCTGCCAGTTCAGTTCCTAGTTAGGGCACATACCTAGGTTTTAGGGAGGCAATCAATCAATCTTTCTCTTTCTCTTTCTCTCTCTCTCTTTCCCTTCCTCTGTCTCTAAAAAATTCAATAAACCTATATTTTTAAAAGATACAGTAATTAAGAAAGTGTAGTATTGGTAAAAAGATATTCAAGTAAGATCAATGAAATAGAATAGAGTCCAAAATTCCAAAATAGACCCATTTATGTATGATTGAGTCCTAACAAAGGTTTCAAAGTAATCCAATGTGGAAATGATAATCTTGTCAACAAATGGAACTGTATCAACTGGATATCCAAATGCGCAAAAAAAAAAAAAAAAAAATTATCTTTACCTCACACCATACACACAAATTACATAACTTGAAATGGATCATATTCCTGAATATAAAAGATAAAGTTATAAAATTTCTAGAAGAATATATAAAAGAAAAACTCTGTGACCTTCATTTCTTAAGACAAAAGCATTCATTGTAACAGAAAAAAAAAATGCTTAGTTGAACATAATGGAACTGAAAAACTTCTGCTTATAAAAATACATCAACAAAAAAAATTAAAATGCAAGCCTTAGATTGGAAGAAAATATTCACAAAATATATATGACTAAGTACTGGCATTCAAAGTATACAAAGGACTCTTCCATCTCAATAGTAAGAAGACAAGAAACTAATAAAAGGAGGGGATGAAAAAGACTTTGAACACTTTACAAAGAAGATATATGGAAGACCAATGAGCTGATGAAAAGATGCTCAACACCTTTAGTCTTCTAGAAAGTGTAAATTAAAGCCAAAATGAGGTTAAAATGCATGGCCACTAGAACGGTTAAAATTAAAAAGTGACAATATTGTCAGTGAGAATGTGAAAAAAATTGGAACTCTTATACATTGTAGATAGGAGTATAAAATGGTACCTCTTTGAAAAAAATTTTGTAAATTTTTTTATCGAGTTAAATGTATGTCTACCCTATGACCCCAGTAATTCCATATATTGGTATTTTGTGTATGACTACAAAAAGATTTTCATATATTTACTAGTTCATAGTAGTTTTATTCATAATAGCTAAAACCTGGAAACAACCCAAACATCAGTCAACAGAAAATAGATAAATTGCAGCATAGTCTATAAAAAATATAAATTAGAAATAAAAAATGAACAATAAAAATGAACAGAAATTTAAAATGAACAAATTACTGATATATGCAATAGCATGAATGAATCTCCAAAATTCAGATTAAAGAAAGTAATACTATATAATTTCATAAGTACAAAGTTCTAGAAAAGGGTATAAACTATTCCATAAAGATAGAATCAGATTAGTGGCTACCAGAAGGTAGGGGTTACAGTGGGGGCTTTGACTTTGAAAGGGTAGGAGGGAACTTTCTGGGATGATGTTCTATATCTTTTTTACATTTTTTATTTATTGGTTTTTATACAGAGAGAGGAAGGGATGGAGAGAGAAAGAGAGCAAGACAGAGAGATAACAATTTGTTGTTCCACTTATTTATGCATTCATTGGTTGATTCTTGTATGTGCCCTGACTGGAAATCGACCCACAACCTTGGCTTATAGGGATGACACTATATCCAACTGAGCTACCCGGCCAGGGCTTCTATTTTATATCTTGATAGTAGTGATGTTACACAAGTGTATACATTTGTCAAAAGTAATTAAACTGTACATTTCAAATGGGTGCATTTTATTTGATGTAAATTTTTCCTCAATAAAGTTAATTTTAAAAGGAAAGAGCATTCTAGGTTTTAGAGATATGTATTCTCCTCTCTTCCCCCTGGAGCAGCCTGAGCATGCTGTTAGGCTGAAAAGTGATAGCTTTATTTGTAAGCAAATATCAGTTTTGACCTTGATGCCAAAGATAAAGTAGTATGCCCTCGAGGTACTTGATGGATAGGGTGAATGTGTGTCAGTCAGAAAAGGAGCAAAAGACACTAAAAAGGCAGAGGTGAAAAAGAAATAAGAACAGGGTGGGGCAGTAAAGATTTGAAAGAGGAATTTATGCATTCCAGGCAAGATCATAGACCTGGAAAGGGGTGTGGCTGTGCATAATCCATTAAGACGATAATCTGAGGGTGTGGGTTGGTAGAAGATCCGGAGGAAATGGCTTGCACTGATACAGAGGCTTTGCTATGAAATGCCTTGGATATGGAGTCTGGAGCCATCTCACCAAATGTGTGCTCAAGAACTGGATTTGTAGCTTGGCCGGGTGTGGCTCAGCGGTTGAGCATCGACCTAGGATCCAGGCGATCAGGGTTCGGTTCCCGGTCAGGGCACATGCCCCGGTTGTGGGCCAGCTGATCAATGACTCTCTCATCATTGATGTTTCTATCTCTCTCTCTGAAATCAATAAAGATATATTTTAAAAAATAAAAAAACTGAATTTGTATAAAATTGAACTTGTGTAAACCCTTTAAATAGGTTCCTGAAGTGCAAGAATCCCTTAGGCAATACCTGTGTATCTCTCCTTGAAGTAACTGAGGATGAATTTACTAACTCAGAATTTGAGGCGAATCCCACTGATATTTCTGACCTATTGAGGAGAGAAGGCTACTGTTTGAACATAATATTCAGAAACAACAAAAAAATGCAGGATCTTTCCTCTCTTGACCACTGGTTCCTGCTTTGACCCAGTGTAAATTACAAACCATCTAGTTGGAGCACCCACAGCATAAACAAATCACCCTCTGACTATTCCAGTTGATTTATACTATTTTGCAAATGACCCTTTCTCTTCCTTCTCAGATCTCTGCAGTGCTATCTGGCAAGTTCCTTGTCTTAAAACCTGCATGAGGTAAAAAGAAAGGCATCAAAATCCCATTGGACACTTACTAGCTATTTCTTCAGAGTGTCTTCAGGAATCTTGGGAGGGGTATTACACTATATTGGGGACAGAGACTGAAATGTCTAGTTCAAGTGACATTTAGGAATTTTCTAGTTTTTCATTATACTCAAACTCCTGGCCCCTCTTTCTATATATAACTGGCAATTTTGCTGAATGAGTTCTTTTTGTTTTCTTTCTTCCCTAACAGATAAGAATGATGTTTGACAGTACAGCAAATAGGGGCAATGTAAGCCATGGAAAGAGCATCAGCTGCAGCCAAGATGACTTGGGTTCAAATTTCCACTTCAGCTGGGTAGCTCAGTTGGTTAGAGTGTCATCCCAATAAGCCAAGGTTGCAGGTTCGCAGGTCAGGGCATATACAGGAAACAACCAATGAATGCATAAATAAGTGGAACAAAAAATCAGTGTTTCTCTCTCTCCCTTTCTCTCTTTAAAATCAATAAATGAAAAAAATTTTAAAGCTATTTATTTAAAAAAAACTGCCACTCTGCCATTCATACTTGCTGTGGGACCTAAAATAAGTCAATTAATTTCTCTGAATATCAGTTTTGTCATCTCTAACATGGTGATAATAATACTTAGCTCAAAGGGTTGTTATGATGATCAAATGAAGTAACATAAATGTATGAAACCATGCCTGTCACTTAGCATTGTGAGCTATTGTTATTTATTGTGAGTTCTTACCCTACTTGGCTTCTTGGGAGCATTTTATCCTATTATTTTATCCTATCTGGAATTCCAGACTCTCCTCCCTCATCTAAATCACTTGTTACAGTGCATTGATCCTAAGTAAGCTTACAACTAATGGTACTTATTCTTATTAATAAATCTTATTATTATTAAATTGGATTTCTGAACACGTGGTACAGAGCAGACATTAGGATGTTAGTGGTTCAGAGACACGTCATCTGACCAGTGTTTTCAAATGAGGATTTGGAAATCTCAGATATTTGTTTGAGGACTGAGTCAAAGACCCTGAGTCTTAACTCAGAATCTAGGCCCAAGAAGAGATTTTCTCTGTGCTTAGACTGAATAACTGCTTAAGCTTTGATTAAGTGTCAACAAGAGAAGGATTCTATCCATGCTTTTTACCTCAGAGCGTTTCCATATTAATCTCTGTTGATCTCTCCCATCGTGAGTCACATTATCTGTTCCTTGATATTTTATTCTTTGCCTTACCTAATCATGTCTTGACCTGCTCTTTCCCTCTCAAGGGAATCCCTTCACACCTTATTCTTGGCATCTGTCTTACCCAGAAACAGATACAACTCTTTCTATATCCAATCATATTTTTCATCCCTTCAAAATTGCCCTTATCTAATATCTTTCCTGTCCATAACCTACTATGCCTAGTTCAAGTCTCTGTGGGTTCTGGATTATGCTAGGTGCTGGAAAGATTGTAGCAGATGAAATGTCTAAGAAAATCCTTGTCCAAAAAAAGTTTATGATTTCTTTAGGGAAATGGGACAAACATGAAAAATAAATTTCATAGGCACGAACTAATTCAGCATCCTATGTTTACAGAATACGTTACTGGGCCCCCAAGATACAGGGTAGCCTAAGAGCTCTGGGTGCTTCTCTCCTAATGAGGACACAGAATGGACATGGCAACAAAAGCAAAGCAACATCATTTAGTGTCAAATAGAAGTATTTGGATGAATCAGAGCACAGGAATAATCACCAAGGGTGACTGATCAGGGGATGCTTCTTGGAGGAGGTGGAACCTGATTTAAACTTGAAGAAGGATATAGTTTAGGGAAATGGCAAAGGGGAGGAGGGTGTGTAGGGCATTCCAGACTGGGGAGCAGTGTGAACAAAGGTGTGGTGTCAAGAATGCTGTAAGGCCCAGCCGGGCGTGGCTCAGCGGTTGACCTAGGATCCAGAAGGTGGTGGTTCGATTCCCAGTCAGGGCACATGCCGGGGTTGGGGGCTCTGTCCCCAGTCAGGGGTGTGCGGGAGGCAGCTGATCAATGACTCTCTCATCATTGATGTTTCTGTCTCTCTCTCTCCCTTCCTCTCTCTGAAATCAATAAAAAATAAAATGTATTTTTTTTAAAAAGAATTTTGTAGGCTGTTTGGAGACAATGAATACTTTGTTGAGCAGCAGATCAAACGTAAGATTTTACCTGGCCTTGGATGCAAACCTAAGGAGCTTATATTTAATCCTATGGCTGTGTTTCACAGAGTTCTAGGACTTCTCAGAAGAGATCCCACATTAGAAAACAGACACTTCAATTTGGTGCGGGTGGGGAAGAGGGAAGGTAGTGAGTGGGATAGCTAAGAAGGCAGATATCTAGGCCCTCTATTTCTGTGTAAAACTGATCCCACCTTTTCTGATATTTATTGAGGGATTGTACAAGACTCTATTTTGAAGAAAGTCTGCTGCTGCTGAAAGAACTGGACAAGAGTGTGATGATTAAGGGGGAGGGAGATTGGTGGAGGTAGAGAAGGATATAGGGGCAATAAAAGGTGATGGGAAAAATAAATAAATCACTATTTAAAAAATAAATAAAATGTAACATTTGGTGTAAAAAAAAAAAAAGAAATTGAAAATCCCTGCTATAGATAATAAAAGCCATTAAAGAGTTTTGAGTATAGAATATTAGAATTGGCACCTAAAGAGTTTATTTCATCCAGTATGTAACCAAAGCAGAAATCCTATTTAAACATCCCTGATAGTCTTTCTTTAATAACTATTCCTGTGACAGGAAAACCACAACTTTACATGACTTTACATTCTACTCTTTGATACCTCTAATTCAGGAAATCTTAACGTGGAATCCATAAAGCCCTTAGAGGTAGCATGAATTTTGATGGGAACAACAACAACAAAAAATTCTATATCTTTATTTTCCCTAATCTCTAATTGAAATTTACCATTTCTTCTGTTATGAATGTAAGCAAAAAACCCTAGTAGTATTATCAATAATAAAAAACACACAAGTATTTTCAATCCACTTAAAAATCATGGCTGATATCTTCAATTTTTAATATTTTAATAATATTTCAATGTAATTTGTTTCCTGTGTAATCTTAGGCATATTATTTTATGCACTTAAAAACATTATTCTGAGAAGAGTTCATTGGCTTTACCAGATTTCCAAATGGGTCCAAGGCATAAAATAATGTTATGAAACTCTGCTTTATGTTTATGCAGATGTTTTCTATTCATCCAGAATTTATCTTACTCTAATATCTTCCCACTGTTCCCACATTTCCCCTCTACAGCCACATAGAATAAGTCTAATGCTATTTCCATGTGACAGTCTATCAAATATTTAAAGACAGCTATTATATGTCAATAGGCTTTTCTTCTTGAGCTAATCATCCCACATTTCATCTGTCCCTCAAAAGATATGCCAGTGGGTCCCTTCATCATTCTGACCAGCTTCCACAACGTGCTCCACGTAACAAATCTTCTTCATATCTTTCTCTTAAAGTATGGTGGTTGTACCTGAGCAAATATCTAGAAAGGGAAATTTTAAAGATAGGACTTGGACTCTGTCTCAATAGTCTTAGTATTTCCTATTCCCTCAAGCTATAATAAGCTGAGTCCAAGTACTGAGATATAACCAAATGTGGTCATTTAATTCTTCCCACTTATGAACACCCTGGGACCCAGAAGAGGTGAATCTATTTAAGGCAGTGTCCTAAAGTGGTTAAATGGGGCTACACAGGTCTATGTTTATATCCTGTTTCTTCTAAGTATTAGCTGAGTGACTTTGGGGAAATATTTATTCTCTGAAACTCAGTTTTCTCATCTATAAAATGGATGCAATAGTAGTGCTTATTTCATGAAATTGTGTTGATTAAATGTGGTAACATATATAAAGTGCTTAACAGAGTGTCAGGTATATACATGCTAATGTCAATCAAAATAAGATAAGCATTACTCTCTCATTATCTCATCTGGGCCCTGGGCACCTCCTTCTAATCTTCATTTCACCATGGTTTCACTTCCTTTTTCTGGATCTGTAATTTGAATGTGTTTCCCGTCAAACCTCACTTTACTCATTTCATAGCTTGGCAAAGATCCACCTCCTCCTCAGAGGCTCAGTCTCTCTTGAATCCCTACAGGGATTTTATGGAAACAAGCCACCGAAAATGAAAATGATTTTTAATTAGGATTTCTGTGGAAGTGTGCTCCCAAGTATTATCAGCCTTGGGAGGTTAGGGTTACATCTCTAATAATTAACTTCATCTTAATTTAGCATTATAAAATCACACCTTCAAATCTACTTATTGAACCTATTTATCAGTCTACCTCTCCCCTCCTCATCATAGAGAAAGTCCTAGGAAAGTCATCAGAAATACAACAGAGGAAGAGATAGGAGAAGATCTCCTAGAAGTATACAATTGGGCAGGTAAGATAAGCTATACAAACATATTTTCAGCCTGTATCACTTCAAGGTAACAAGTTTCCTAAATTTCAATTCCACCACACAGAGTAGCACACACACACTTTCATTTGCTTTAAAGCTTCCTTTGGAGTTAGATGTTTTCTTATCATAGAGTCCCAGGGTTCCCATGGAAATCCTGTATTGCATTGAATTATCCTCACAGGGTTATTCTCACACATAAGGTTTGCTTTTCCAAACAAAACAGTCACAATCATTTTATTCTCTCCTCAGGTTGTATCTCTTCTGCAGTGTGTGACACTGTGCTGAAGGCATTCTCCATGTTTAGAAGTGCCTATAATCAATCAACCAAGAACTGAATGTCCCCTCTGGGCTCAGGCTTGGTTAGGTGTTGAGGTGAGAGTGGAGTGGGAGTGGTATGGGTGGCAAATGGTAAGTGTTAGAGAGTCCTTAACTTCCAAAATGGTTATAGCTTCATTAGGGAAATAAGGCAAATATGAAAAATTAATATTATACATATTATAGGCAGTTTCCTTTTCAACTTGAGTTATCTTTGTGTGTGTGTTCTCTTTAAGTCATAAACATAAGTTAAAATCTAATTCAAGCATCCTTACTTCCTTTTCTACCCAGGTTCCTCTCACTCTCACACTCTCACACTCTTGTTCTCACTCTCTCTATATCTCCTCCTCCTAACCTCAATTCACAAAAATAACAAGTTGCTTTGATATATATTAAATTTTTAAAAATCTATGAGCATAGAAAATATAGTCAATAATATTGTAGTAAGTATGTATGGTGTCAGGTGGGAACTGGAAATATCTGGAGGCACACTATGTAAAAAATATGATTGTCTATCCACTATGCTGTACACCTGAAACTAATACAAAATAATACTGAATGTAAACTGTAATTGAAAATTTTTTTAATTAAAAATCAATCTATGGTGAATATCAGCCCAAATTGTTCTGATTCCCTTATCACTCCTATTGAAACTTACCCTCCTTGGTGTGTAAAACTCAGTGAGTTAGTAGGAAGAAAGTAAATTGCAGGATTTAAAATTTTATTACTATATTTTAGGATACATCTATCTTTTTAAATAGTCTTATTAATTCAAACAAATGAATCTGCTACTTTTGGAGAAGACTTATTGGAGCCTTTCAAATCCCATCATCAAGAAATTTCTTCTGGTTAAGATCATTCCAATTCCCTCTTCTAGGTTGTCTCCTACTTGTGGATACTTAGCCAAGGCTCTGTTTAGTCTTTCATATGGGTTGCATCATTCAGCACAATGTAAGGGTCTTGTGCTAACCTAGGCATTTATCCATAAAACATTGGACCCATTAGATACTAAATAAATGGTTGTTAAATGTAGAATAAATGACATAAGCTATTACACATGAACAAAATAGACCTTTACACAACTAAAAGTGTACATAAACAGAAGGTTAAAAAAAAGGTCTTGAAAGTTGTATGTTACCCAGAAAGGTTCAAGAGGCATTTGGAATGTCTCTTGTAAGTCACCTAGAGATAGCTTCTTGAGGTAGGTAGGCCTCACAGGAGCTGCAAACTTAAAGACTGAAGAATCCTGGGAACATTCCTAGCATATGGTACAGCTTGGGAAGAAGGCTCAGGGGTGAAAGTAACATATTTGGGTTTGAAAAAAACAAAAAGTATTTTGCCAAACATGTTTTTCCCCTCAGTGTTCAAAGTAAAAAAAAAAAAAAAAAAAAAAAAAGGAAATGCAATCCATATGGTTTGGATTCATTTATACTCAATTATGAAGAGCTTCAAGACAATTTCTAACCTCTTACATTTTTAGACTCTTTTTCTCCCTAAAGAACAGGAAGTCTTAATTTTCCTAGCTTAAGGGAACTTGAAAACAAAACGATTTATGTTGGACTTAAGTATGAGAGTTCATGAGTTTAAATTCAGACAGACTTGGTATAAGCCAATGTCCAAACTGTTGCCAGTGATGTTTTTCTGTACTCAGAACCCTCAATGTGATATCTTTCAGAGCAATTCTGATTTGATTTTTGTCTTGAAATGGAGAACATACTTTGAAATAACAAAATACAGGGTGTTCAGAATTTATAACCGGGTTACTGATGATGGCTCCAGCCCAGTTGTACATCTGAACAAATTACCTCCATATGTGAGCATAGCCCCGGTTTTTTCATGTCTTACATCTGCAAGGGGAAAAAAATCTCAGAATATGTTAGTAAACAAGCATACTATTTGATTTTTAAGCCTTATGCAATCAGTTTGATCCAAGAGAACTCTTCAACACAGAACTAGCATTTTTACTAACTTTCCTCTGAGATGACTAATTTTTAAATTTTTATTTTTTCACCACCAAGAATTGCCTTATATGTTGAGATACACAGTTCATTATTTCTGCTATAGGTCATATGAAGGGTACTAATTTAAGAAAGTAAAAAAGAGGGAAAGGGCAATCAAAGTGGAGAATCAGACCAGTGATGGAACCACAAAGACATTATTTAATTTGTTTTGTTTTTGTCATAATACTCAACCTTAGATGTTGAATTTCAGCTATGCCATTCCATCTTGCCCCTCCACCTGATCTTCATTTTCTCACTTTTTTTTTAATTTATTGATTTTAGAGGGAGAGAAAGGGAGGAAAGAGACAGAGAGAGAGAGAGAGAGAGAGAGAGAGAGAGAGAGAGAGAGAGAGAGAGAGAGAGAGAGAGAGAGAAAGAGATTGACTGTCTCCTGCACACCTTGACCAGGAATCAAACTCGTGATGTTTGGGTACAAGGAATGATGTTCAACAAACTGAGCCACACTGGGGAGGGCGTCCACCTGATCTTTAAGGAGATATTCAGCATTCTAATTTGCTCCTGCATCTCCTTAATTTCCTTTCTGTTGTGATTCTTCCCAGTATGAAATCTGCAATCAGCAAGAAGCTAACCAACCTTAGGAAGTTGTGACCACAGGAAATATGGCAGCCTATTCCTTCTTTGTGAAACATACCATTGTCAAAGCCATACTTCTATATTCCCCACTGGCACCTCAGTCACTCCTATGTTCAAAGAACTTTAACTTAATCTCAAGTTTTAAGTCCCTTGAATTGGTGTAGGCCAGTTGTCACAAAACAGACCATTCTTTTTCTCTTTCCCACTAGAGCAGCTGGGTCTGATTGTTGTGCCTGGTATCATTCCTACTGTTTAGAAATAGGCAGTAGAGATGCTTAGATGTAGGTCTCCTGGCACCCAGATATTGTCTGTCATAACTAAGTCAACAACCACAGTTCACCATGTGTGTTATCTGCTTATATTGGCTGAAGGGATTGTTTTCTTAGAACAGTCATAGTTCTGCCTTTTTAGTGAGCCTGGGAGGGGGGTAGGGGTACAATGAAGTCTGGTTGTGGTCAAACAGAGAATGATCAGTATTAAAAGAAGGGTAACTAGATTAGTGGCTTGGCACTGGACCAAAGTAAGTTGTAATAATATCTGATGTGAATGGAAGCACATAAAACATTATTAAAACATGATTTAATTCATTTAATCTTAGGAACAACCCTTTGAGGTAGTCCCCATTTTTTATCTCCAATTAATTTATTTTTTTAATTTATTTTTTTATTGTTGACAGTATTATATTTATTTTTACCTTTGATCCCCCCTCCACTGCACTTATCTCCAATTTAACAGTGAGGAAATAGAAGCTCAGAGTGGTTCAGTCCCCTGCTCAAGGTTGCATTGTTAGTAAGGTATAGATATGGGACTCAAGCCCAGGTCTCTGACTCCAAAGTCAGTGTTCTTTGTTTTATTCTACAAGACACCTGTGATGACAATTTGTTCCAGGTGTTTTGAGGGATGACACAGTGAAAAAAAATGTTTTTATTGTTTTTTAACGTTTTGCTGTCAGGACACAGATCTCTTCAGCTCCGTATAAGCTTTTCCTTTCTTTAGTGAAATATTCCACTTTTTTAGGCTTTTCACACTTTTGGAACAAATGCTTCCCAAAAGTTGTGTATTTATCTCTCTCATCACTCACTTGTGGAAAGAATTTAGCTTTAAAAGATCAAGTTGCCTAAGAGGAAGATAAATGACTGGCAACAACCACAAGTCCTGAAGATTACTATTGAATATGCCATCTTAGGAGTCTTTATAGTGTATCTCAATATGAAATAATTACAGAAAAACGAATGCACAGGGGAATATTTGGCACCTCATATCTCTTTGTTTCAGCTCCCAGATCTGCAGAACACCACACTCTTGCTTGGCCCCAATGGAGCCCTTGAAGGGTGGGTGGGAGGAAAAACTTTGGACAGAATTCTCAAGGATAATCTAGTTCAAGCCATTTTTTTTAAAAAGGATGAGGGAGTGTGGTATAATGCCTCAAAGATAGGCTTTACAATCAGATCCAAGTTTAGGTTCAGTCTCCAGCACTTCCAAGTTTTCCAACCTCTTTGAGCTACAGTTTCTTCATCTACAAAATATGGATAAAAATAGTAAGTACCTTATAGGATATTAGTAAGAAGGTGATATGTGTATATATTGTTAGAGGAGGTCATTGAGAGGACATGACCTCCAGTTGACCAGAGAGCCAGACCTGGGCAATCAGAGGTTCCTCACCCCTTGCCTGTGGTTGGAATGTCCACTCTTCCCACCATTCCTAGAGTGGAAGCCATTTTCAAGGACACAGCCTTGAGAGAGCAATGTGTTGTTGAGACCTCTATGTAAACTTTTAAGATTCTAATGGGTGGGCCCAGAGTTCTACTCATCTTGTAGCTGCCCAAGAACAAGCCTCATAAGTATCTTCTCTTGCTTATTAAACTGCCACCTAACAACGTGGAGTGGTCTGCCTTGTTCTTCAGTCTCTCTTTGCCCTCTGTGTATAGGGGCTGGTTTCAGATTTCACCTAGAAAGCCTCTGAGGTTGCAAATATATTTATGTATGTGTGTTTATATATATGATGAAATAAACTGGTCCTGGTTGAGCTTAAATAGAGATAAGGACCAAAAATCACTCAGGGACCTCCTGTTATAAATGATTAGTATGAGAAGGCCTAGAGGAAATGATATATTTAGAAAACTAATGGAAAGTATAAAGCAAAAAACAAGGAACTTTCGTTGCTTCTACATTGCTGACGGTGTTATTCTAATCTGATGTTTATTTATAGAATCCTGAATTAAGAAGAAACTTGACAGAACATTTAAATTCATCCTTTCTCAAGACATAACCACACCTAACCCAGCCCAAAAGCCTGTGAATAGTTGAACAACTGGTTATTTTGCTGCAACTCTGAGGTCACTCTAATTGAAAAAGAAGTCTTTAAGTTTGGAAATATAATAATTACTCATTTAACCAACATTCCCTAATACCAATTATGTGTATAGTACTGAGGGAACAAGGTTGGAGGGACGGGTCAGCCATAGTTTCAACATTCAAGAAATTTATATATAGGCCACAGAGATAGATGTGTAAGCAGATATTTATAATGCAGTGAGAAAAGTGTCATAATGCAGGTATGTATATTCAAAAGAGGGAACAAATAATGATAAATTGTGAATTAAGGAAGGATTCACTTAGAAGATGAAGTTTGAGTTAAGTGACAGGATGGAGAAAACTTCTCCAATTAGAGGTCAGAAGAAGGCAGGAAGATAATAAGCAGAAAAAGCATATGCAAAGGTACTGCAATTTAAAATAAATAAATAAATAAATAAATAAAACAGCACACTTGTGGATATACAAGTATTTCAGGAAGGTTGGAGCTTAGAGTACAACATGATGGAAGATGGGGGCAGGGAGTGACAGGAGATGAAGTTGAAATGCTAAGCAGGAGGCAAACCAGGAAGAGTTGCTTTTTTTTTTTCATTTTGTTTTGAGCATACCAAAGGGGTTAGACATTATCCTAAGGATGCTGAAGTGTTTTAAACAAGGGTGGGACAAAATCAAATTTGTGCTTTGGATCTATCACTCTCATTGCAGTGTGGATAATAGATTGTAAACAACAAAAGACTGAGTCAGAGAAGTCAATTAGGAGGATGTTGCAATAAAGTAGGTGTGAGATTATAGTACTAGCAGTGGACTTGTAGAAAAGCATAAAGCACTGCCCAGGTGCATAAGTTTTCTTATCTTATCAGAAAGATAGAAGGGCAGTAAAGTAGTCTCAGGAGACACGGTGAAGTCTCAAAGCCTTCACATTAGGTGTCTATGCAAATCACATCCTTCTTGTCTAACCTCCCCTGAGTAAACAGAATAAGTAGGTTATTGGGGCTTCAGCCTTTTTGGTTTATCAAACATGATTAATAGTGTATTTATTCCCAAAAGTACACACACTCTGGGTTACAGGACTCAAAAGAAAAACAAGATAAGATTAATGTGACATTGGTTCTCACCTAAACTTTGACATAATGCAAGCCATTGTGTTCAGGTCCTCACCAATATGATTTACGTAGCTAAAGGTGCAGAGATTTTCACATTCTTCCCTTGGGAAATTCCCTTCATTCACCTACTGTTGACAGTGAAGTGTAGTATGCAAGGTGAATCAAACCACCAGTATTTCCTACATGCCTCATAGGTACACACCCCTATACCATTTCTGGCAGGAAATAAGGGGCTGATGAGGGTGTGGGTAGAGAGTACTGAATCATAAGATACACTCCTTACCCTCAAGAAGTTCACATTACCCCTGGCCTGTGTGGTTCAGTGGTTAGAGCACTGGCTGGTGCACTGAAGGGTCTCAGGTTCAATTCCCGGTCAAGGGCAGGTACCTGGATTGCAGGTTCGATCTCTAGCCCTGATCTGGGCCTGTGCAGGAGGCAACCAATCAATGTCTCTTTCTCCCTCTCTCTCCCCTCTCCCTTCTCTCCCTTCCATCTCTCTAAAAACCAATGGGAAAAAATATCCTTGGGCGAGGATTAAAACAAAACAAAAAAATAGAACCTCATGCTAATCGAGAAGACATACTGAATATACAAGGAAGTGAAAATATCTACAACATAAACCAGAAGTGTCCTAGAAGCCTAGGAAAGGTTGAGTTCACTGAGGGCTGACAAAGTCAAAGAAGGCTTCCTGGAGGAGACAGGATGTGTGTGAATTTGAAGGGTGAGTCTGAGAAGAGAAGAAAGGAGATTCTACCAGGCAAGGGTAATGATGGGAGTGAATATGTGAACACACATGGGTGTGGTTGGTAACAGTCATACAATAACAGAGTTTATTTCCTTCAATAACACATTCACTTAGGGCAGGATAAGTCCTTTCTGGCATCTATATTGTCACTTTAAGTGGGACAGAACAATCTTGAGAGAGAGGAGGTGGAAAGAATGTCCTATAAAATCTTTCCAAAGTGGTCTCTGTGATGCCTTTTTCTGGCATTGGTGTTGGTGTTGGTACAAAATAGGGACAAGCCTGAAGAGAATAAGTCAGAAATAAAACAAAGAGAGAGAGGGAGAGAAACAAAGAATATTAATATGAGTGGGCACTTACTGAGCACTGCCATTTCCATCTCTTGTATCGCTTAGTCCCCTCATTAACCCTTTGAGGTATATAGTATTATCCCAGCCTAGAGATGAACTGAGGAATGGAAACATCAAAAAACTTCTTTAAAACCATGCAGCTAGTTGGCGGCAAAGTTAGAATACGAAACTAGGTCTATCTGACTTAAAAGACCTTGTTCATTCCATTAATCCACATCACCTTAGAACTAAGTGGTTCTTTAGCTGTGGACAGCACACTGAAGTTGTACCCATAGGAGATTAGTTCAAATTTTGGCTCTGCCTCTTACTACCTGTGTAAACATTAATCAGTTTTTCTGAACTTCAATTTCCATATATATGGCAACAAAATATCTATCTTAGTACACAAGATTGTTATGATAATTATATGAGATAATAGATAAGAGAGCAGTTTGCAGAATGTGAACATCACATAAATGTGCATCATATTGTGGTTCACGGAAACTGAGAGTATGCTTGACTCTGCCACTTATTACCTGTGCAATCTTCAGGTAGCCACAGCTTTCCCCTGACATTCTCTACAAAGCTGTAAAGACAAAAGAGGTTACCCAAACCCATCCATTTAAACATCTGTAAATGTTTATGATTACCTACTTTCTGCCATGCACTGGGCTAAAACCTAGGTATAAAAAGATGGCCACTGCTTTCAAAGAACTGCTAACCTAGTTGGAGATACAGGCTAGGAAACAGATAAACATAAGATGAAACTTGTTTTTATGGGGATATATATAGATATATAATGCAGTGAAGCTTAGAAAAGTAAACTCTACCAATGACTTGAGGAAGTCAGAGAAAAAGTCACAATGTGTAAATTTTAACCAAGGCTTGACCAAAAAAAAACAAAAAAAATTTGCTCAAGGACCAAGAAGCAGGGTGGAAGAGCTCACCCAGCTGTAGTGTATAGAATAAGAAGATCCTGGATCTAAGATGAAATTCCAATATTTAAGGGATACACATAAATCAAAGAGGCTCTAAAGTAGACTGAGATAAAGGTAGAACACAAAGAAAGAGCAGTATTATGACATTCAAAAAGGAGAGAGGTAGTCAAGAGTGTCCAGTGCTATCAAGAATCAAATAAGATGGGACCTGAAAAATATCCACTGGATTTTGCAACAAGGCGGTCATTGGTGACTTTGGTAAGATTCCGTTAGTGAAGTGGTTGTGCAGGATTCCATATTTAGTAGGGTCAAAAATGAATAGGAATTGAGGAAGTGCAGATTGTAGGTGGAGAATATTGTTATTCTAGAAGTTTTGATAATAAAAATAACTAAAGTAGTGTAGAGAGATGTTGGGTTCAGAGAAGTGTTTGCTTATCATTTTGGTTTTTAAAGGTCACAGAGATTTGAGCATTATATCTTGAAGGGAAATATCTAATGGAGAGAGTAGTTGGAGATATAGCAGAAATAAAAGACAGTTCATAGATTGAAGTTCAAAAGCAAAGGTATAAATATGAATACAAGAAGAAAGATTCATTTTGACAGGGGAAGAGAAACCTTTTCACCTAAAGTTTAACAGAAGAAGGTGAAGCTGAGTACAAAATAATTGTGCAGCACCCACCATGTACAGGGGCCTTTGCATATACTGTTCTCTTTGCTTGAGATGCTTTTTTCTGCCTATCATTAGGCCAAATTCTTACTCATCATTGAGACTTCAGCTCTAATGTCATTTCTGCAAGGATGTCTTCTTCTACTCTCCAGAGACAAGGCTAGATCCTCCTGCTGTATGCTTTCATAGCACTTTTGAAAGTTTATAATCATACATTCATTAACGTGGTCATTTGAATACCTTTTTTACGCACCATACTGTAAGCTCCGGGAAGAAAGAAGTCAAGCTTTTTTCTGCTAACTTCATTTTCTCCAGTATGTAGTACATAGTACTTCACATAAAGTAGGTATATTAATAAAGATATGTTGAACATCTTAAATGTATGCAATTAATTGTGCTAGGTGCTGAAAAAAAATTTTAAATCCTTATTTTGTTTCCTGTAAGGAGCAATTCCTATAAGGGAACTTCAATCTAGCAGAGAAGATAAGCCACATATCAAAATGATTATAAAGCAGAGATGGCAGTTAGTGTAAATAACAGTTTTTTCATAAAGTGGAAAACATCCTACCCAGAATCAATCACTGCTTCTTCTTCACTTTTCATTGCACTTTTCTAGTGCTATCTTTGGCTTGCAGTTTATTAGCTTAGTTCTCCAGTTTTCCTGTCCACTCTTTACATTTCTTTTCTGCTTAAATCAAATCAGAGTCAGTCTCAGTTGCTTTCAGTTGAGAGTCCTAGTACATGTGATAATTTTCACTTAGACGTTGAGCCATTTGACTCAAGAGTCATTTCAAAACTATATTTCCTGTGTAATTTGTTTTTTATCAAATGCAATTTTGAAACGTATTTGATAGAAATTTTAAAATTTGATCTAACAAGTAGATTTTTTTGCATTTGCTTTTGCCTATTCAATGGCAGATAAGATTTTTGCTGGAGATTTAGGTTATTGAACTGTTCAATTTGCTTAAAACTACTGGCTGACTAGCATAATTACAGTGGTTTAAGATAATGCTGGTGTCAAAACAGATTTGGTTATTTTTTTCTATAAAATAAAGAAATTACTAGACTCGAAAGCACAAGGGCAGCTATACTTTTACATGTTTTACTAGTCCAAATGAGTTATGACTTTCCACAAGGGCACAAATTTTAGCATGTACTGAGGCAATTAGGGAAAGCAACAAAGAAGCAGCTGTTAGGAATCCTAAAAGGTCTATCCCAAAACCCTAGGATCCAGACTGGCATTACCATGCTTCTGAGAAATAATTTGGGGTATTTGGGGGCATGCTAGACTAGAAATTGGGGATTTTCAACATGTCACTGGAAGGCCTAAGTATAACATGGGATTTAGCAGCTCCTGTCCTTGGTGAAATCATGACAGAACTTTGTCTTGCCATTGCCAGCAATTTCCTTAGAGTCTTTGAGTCAAATTTTGTAGGTGTCACAATGACATTGAGTCTGATATTATCTGGTCTGGTGCATAGAATACCGTGAGAATGGTGTCTAGGAAATAGTGTCGGTATTTTCACCAAAATTGCCAGAAAATGCTATATAACATTATAGCTGATAAATTATAGCTGATAAACCAGGAATTTCTAATTTCACCTAAACTATGTAAAAAATGTTCCCCCTCTTACATTTCATCTTTTTAACCTGATAAAGAGCATGGGCTTTGAAGCTGGACACACAGGTTCAAATTCAAGTTCCACCACTTAGTAATCACATTCAGGTAAGCCACTTACCTCTTTAATCCTTAGTTTCTTTATCAGACAAATGGGAATAATGTCATTTCCTCAGAGAATTTTTGTAAAGATTAAGTAAAGCAATGTATGAAAAGTCACTGGAACATAGTGTCTGGCTCATAGGATAGACTCTTCAAATGTTACTGTTCTTTCCTTCCTTTCAATAATAGGGATGTAATTTAAAGCTTTACTTTCCATTTACTTTCATTGTACAGGGAGGGAAAAAGTAAGTTTACAGTTGTGAATATGTGGAACAGTTTATTCTTGTATTATTAATTATTGTATTATTTTCCAAAAGAACAACTGTAAACCTACTTTTGCCTACCCCTGTATTTTGGGAGCAATTTTTTTTGTTCTTTTGCTATGACATGAGCAATCTTTTGTGAAATGTATTCAGATTTCATGTAGTGGTATCTAATGCACATGATTCTGGATTCTAGAAAATTATAAAATGAGGACTTCTATTTTTTATAATAGCAAACAGACCATAGACAAGACCAAGATTTGGGAAGTGTATGAATAAGAATGACTTCTGTTGCTTTGTCAGCATGTTATCAGAAAATAGCAAAGAAAAGTACTGGAGAAGCAAACCAGTAACATGGTCCAGAAAGTTATGATAAGAAGGTTCTCCTTGTGATGAAGAGGTCTCCTGGGAAAGAACAGAGGTTTTAATATAAAATAAGGCTTGGGAGAAATTAACATATGCTTTATAAAGTGAAGATGTAATATTTCCCTAATTTTCTAAGCATTATACTTTGCATTGAAAAGTAAAATGGTCTAAAAATATTTGGGTATCAGTTTTTACATAATCTTAATATTTCACATTTTGAATTCTGAAGATAGTTGAAAATAAATGATCACAATCTTAGAGATTTTCAACACAAACTAACTTTTTTCTGTTCTCTTTGATTTTTTACTTTATAGTTTTAGAGAAAAATTTTTTTTTTCATTTTGAAGGTAGTGCCATGGCTGATAATTTAAAAACATTTATTCATTTAGACTTTAATTATGCCTTATATTTTTATTTACATTTTTTCTTTAGTAATTCGGAAAATAGAAGGACATGAAATATTCAATGAAAAAAAGCTACGTTACTTAGGAACACTTCTCCAGACCTGATGTTCCCTTTTTGCAAAGTGAGCTCATTTAGTTACTAAGGACCTCTTTCTAAATCCTTACTTTGTTGCCTGTGGGGAGATGGAAGGGCATGGTTGACTGGTAAATTTGCAAAAAATAACTGGGCATGATTGGCTTGATTTTGCTCTCTTTTCCTCTTGGGAGTAAGCTTTCCTATAGACAACATAAGTTCTCTGTTCCTCCAGACCATTGGTTATACACGTGCTTACACCTGCAGGGGGAGGCCCACCCCAAATCCGTTCTCTCCGACACTGGGTGGGCATATTTGCCTAATTCTGGGGATTCATGGGCAGGGCCACTTGGATACCAAACCTAAAGACAGATCCTCACACTGGACCTTCCCAATAATGAAAGTAATATCTGGGTATCTCTATTATAGTCTTTGTTTTGTTTCTCAAAATATTTATAACCTGGGGTAGAAGAGAGTTGATATTTGCTAGGTGCCTTTTCTCCCTTTCTCTGGAGACCTCGTCTGTAAAACAAATGTTTTTTCTAAATATTAATTTAAAAAAACACTAACTGAAAGTCACATAGATCTGAAGCAACATGTTATATTTAACATATGCTCTTTTAACATTTGCTTTTTTAATGTTTCATGTGTTGCAACTTTATATCTACTAATTTTCTCCACATTTATTGATTAGGAAATTGGGATTTGAAAGTTGCAAGTTCTTTACAAACTATGACTAATGATAACCCTTTACTTAGTGAATTATGGGGGAAAAGCCAAGTCAATGAAACAGCTGAGGAAAGGTTGGTATACAAGAAAAATTAATTTCACAATTCGCAAAGAGTTTTGAACAGCATATGATATCTGGCATCCAAAAACAATTCTCCATGTCATGATTAAAGGAACATTTTTGAACCATAACCAAACACAAATGCAGCATTAAATAGAAATCAGATGGTCACCTTTTAACCTTAAAGGGAGTAAAATGCAGTGTTTTACTTTTTTAATTATTGGTAAAATAAAGACAACCAATGGAATGGAACTGTTTTAAAATGTTTCGTGACTTCTTTAGTATTGAACATTAAGCAAGTTAACAGTGACTATTCAGTATTTCACAAAGGCCAAAATAAGTTCCTAAATCAACATATTCTGATATTAGCACCAGAGATATACTTGTTTTTATTTCTTGGATTGTAGACTGTGGATAGGGCCTAATAGGAGTGACTGTAGAGTAATATGCGTGTCTCTAATGTCAGAACAAATATAATCATATTAATATTGTCTCTTTAAAGTAGAACCTCATGTATTTATTTCAGTGATGCTGCCATTCAACAAAGTGTGATCAGAGTCCTCTTTTAAATTGATAAATAACCACAACAGAGTGTCACATTTTAAGTACACAGATCAATTAATTTTACAGATGCATACACCCATGTAACCACCCCCCAAATCACTTTAAGAAACTCAGAAAATTCCTCTGTGTTCATTACCAGTCATTACTCTTCCCCAAAGGAAACCTTATTTCTAAACAGTATCAACATACATTAGTTTTGACAAGTTATTGGACTTCATATAAACAGAATCACATATTATGTAGTCTTGGGTATCTGGCTTCTTTTGCTCAGCATTATGTTTTAAAAGTAGCCCGGCCGGGAGTGGCTCAACGGTTGAGCATCGACCTAGAATCCAGGTGATCGGGGTTCGATTCCTGGTCAGGGCACATGCCCGGGTTGCGGGCTCGATCCCTAGTCGGGGGTGTGCAGGAGGCAGCCAATCAATGACTCTCTCATCATTGATGTTTCTATCTCTCTCTCTCCCTCTCCTTTCCTTTCTCTGAAATCAATATATTTTTTTAAAAAAAAATATTTAAAAGTAATCCATGGTCTTGCCCACCTCACTCAGTCATAAGGTATTTCAATCCTCAAATCAGAAACTGAGTGAAACAACTGCCCAATCCTAACAGGAACAGAGGCATAGCCCTAGCATCTAAAATGCCACAGTTATTGACTGTTAAACATTCTAAGAGTCATCATGGAAGTTCATAGGTTGATCCAAGCTCAGACTTGAATTAATACAAAAAAAATCTTCCTTTTGTTTGTTTTTTCTTTTCTTTATTTTTGTTTTTATTCACTTAACGATGGAATTCATTAAATAAGAAAGAAATAGATTGTAATTGTGCATTGTATAGAGAAATGGGTCTATTAGGCCAAATATAAAAACAAGACTCAGTGAAAAGTCATGGAATCCTAATCCTAGTGTGTGAGACAGAACCTACGTATGCAGTGTTAATATGAGCAAATGTAAACATTTTTTGGGCACTATTATCTTCCAGGCATTGGGATAAGTTATATATATTAATTATCACAAACACTATGAGTTAAACATGATGATTATATCCAATTTATAGCTGAAATAACTGAAATATATGGAGCTTTAGTAACTTACCTGAATAAGTAACAAGAATACCATATGGTACAGCCATAACTTAAACCTGACCTGTCTGACCTCAGCATTTACAAGTCTCTATTACCTCCACTCCTGAAACCTACCTAACCTAAGTACTCTAAGGGGCTTAAATGTCAGCTAGTTCATTTGATCAAATATGCTAATGAGAGAAGGCTAGTCTCATGTATATTGGTCACAGTTCTTAGGTATAGATAACTGAATCCACTCTAGCTAAAGAAAAAGAGATTTAGTAAAAATAACTTGGGTACCCCATAGAATCTCTGTGAGTGCCAAGAACCAGGCTCGGATGCCAAATAGCCAGAAGCAATGATGGAGCAACGAGAAATGCCCAACCATACCCCAGGATGGTTATAGTGGAAAGACTACCTCTGCTGCCTCCTGTTTTGTACTTTTAACTTGAGCCTGGAGCCATAAACTCTGCCACAGTTGTTTCAAAAGACCCAGATGTCTTGGCTGCCCTTCTTGACAGAACTCCCATCTCTCCAAATGCAGTTTCTGCAGAACCAGGTCAAATTCCAGCATTCTAGCTACAAAGGAATCTGAAAAATGAAATTTTGACTTTTCAGTCACCAAGTACAGAAAGACAAGCTAGGAGGAAGATAATATGGATGTTGACTGACTTGCCTATGATATCATTGATACTATGTGACAGAGATTTTCACTTTGAGCTTCTTCTGGCATTAATCTTTCCATATGTAATCAGTCAGTGACCATTTTGGGTGTTTCAGATCAAGAAGATTGAATGATAATTTTAGACAGACATTCTGGCTTCCCTCAAATTAATCCATATAGAGAAGTACCTGGACTGCCTTAATACAGACCTACACCTGAGAGTTATACTCTATGTCTCTATCACTACATCTATATGTATATATATAGTACTCCCATCCAGTAGCCCAAGCAAAAAGCCTGGAAGCCATCCTCAATTTATTGCTCTTCCCCGACTTCACCTCAACTAAGTCACCAGGACTTCTGATCTCTACCTCTTAAATCTTTCTTAGAATATCTCTCCTTCATTACTGCTTCTACATCAGAGTTCACTTTAAAATTACACAATCTTTCACACCACAGCCTATCCCCTGTGGCTGGAATATTCTTCATTCCCTAGTCCAACATGAAAACTCACCCTTCAAAACCAAATTTAGGAGTCACCTTCCTTAATTTACCACGTTTCCAAAATTCTCTGATGGTATAGTAACATTCTATTTTGTTGTTGTTTATAAGTCTGTCTTTAACAACTAGGCTCCAAGTGAGCAAAAATCAGTATCTTATTCTGGTCTGTATCTATGGCACCTAGCCTTCTGTCACACACATAATAGTAACTGTCTACTGAATTGATCTAAATGGAATCCATATAGGGCATGTGATCTTATCCATACTCTCTAGCAGCGTTATATTACTAGTTCATTTTTACTATTGCTGTTATTAGATTCAACCAATTTGTTTTACTACTTTTAAATGTGGTAAATACGCATAACATAGAATTTACCATCTTCACCAGTTCTAAGTGCACAGTTCATTAGTGTTAAGTATATTCATGTTGTTGTCGAACCAAATTCTAGAAGCTTTTATCTTGCAAAGCTGAAACTCTATGCCAATTAAAAAACAACTTCCCATTCTCTTTCCCCCCAGCTCCTGGAAACCACCATTGTTTTCTGTTTCTATGAATTTGACTATTCTAGACACCTCCTATAAATGGAATCATACAGAATGTTCCTTTTTGTGACCCCACCAGTTTATTCTTAAATTCCAAAGAGGTTACATTACTAATGGGCATAAGAACCATAAATTGTTTTAATTATTTCTTCACTCACAAAGGGGTTTGTCCTATTAAGACATCTCCAAGCTTATCAGGATTCTCTATTTGCTGTGTTTGAGGAGCTGATGTTCATTTTTCTATTGTAAATTTTCCAGATCCTTTGGAGAAAAGACAAGACAGCAGTTGGCATTGCCTACTAGAAGAAATTCCAGCTAAGGTCTGAAAGCTCTTCAGTGTGTGCTATACACTGGGAAAAAACAAACAAGTGTCAGAAAAGACAGTAAGCAAATTAAAGAAATACCAGAAACATGACGACAGACATTCCTGGAAAATGGTATCTGTTTCATTCACTCTCAAAAAATTATTGGGCTTCAGTAAAAGTTAAAATTCAGATTTGACTAGAGTTGTCCTGGGGGAAAAGATAACAATGGGAAATTTTGAATGTTGAAATTTTCAGAATTTAATGCCATAAATCACTATCTGTACACAATATCAAACCATGTAAATTAAAATGACAAATCAAGTCATCTTCCAAATATAGTCTTTTTTATTGCTTATGTCTCATCTTGTTCACAATAAAATTCCACATCCTTATGATGGCTCTACATGACCTAGCCCTTGTTAACCTACAGACCTCATCTCCTATCATTCATTTCTTCATTCGCTGTTCAGGCTTCACCAGCCACAGTGACCTTCATGCTGTTTTTTAAACACTCTAATCGGACCTTGGGGCCTAACCCCCTACCTGAAAAGCTTCACCCCAAGACAACCTCATGGCTTACCCTTTTACTTCATTCAGGTCTCTGCTCAATTTTCTTTCCTCAAAGAGGCTTCCCCTAACCCCTTTTATAAAACAGTACCTACTTTCTATTATTTTCTATCCTCCTACCTGATTTTATTGTTCTTCATAGAAGCTATCACTATTTGGTACATCTCAATATTTTTTGTCTGTCACCCCCTACTAGAATGAAAACTATTGGGGTCCATGAACATTGTCTAATTTTTATGCTATATCCCTAGCATCTAGCCCAGTGCCTGACACATAGCAGATATTAAAATAAATATCCACTGAACTGATAAGTAGTTTAAAGTCCCATTTGCCAAGACATTATGCAGCAGGTAGAAACACAGCCTTCATGCTGTAAGTGAATAAATATTAGATTCTGTTCTCTAATCAGCTATAAATACAAAATCTCTGTGACCTTGCCTTATTTTAATTCAGGTGTTCTCCAAGTATAGTTCCCAAATCAACAACATCAGTATCATCTGAGAACTTGTTAGTAGTTCCCAAATGAATCTGAAATTTGGGGGCTGGGGCCCAGCAATCTGTATTTTAACAAGCCCTACAGGTGATGCTCTGAGAACCATCAGTCTAATCAAAGTTCTTTTGCACAAGTGAAATATCTAAGAAGGGTAGACTAGAAAGAAGGTTTCTTAAAGGTAAAAAATGAAAAAGAATAAGTATATAAAAACCTAAGTCCATAAAAGGCAAGATTAGAAAGATAGCTACTGCCTTTTCTAGAGTTTGTTTTGTTTAATATTAGCAGAGCATTTTTTTTGCATGCTCTATTAGATCTAGGTCAATATACTTTGCTGTGGATGCCATTTAAATGACCCTTAAACAGCAGGTCCTCGAATAAAGTCATTTTGTTCAATGTCATTTCATTATAATGTTGATGAGAGGGGAAAAATCAATTCCCAGTTGGGCCACTCACTGTCTGTGTTGAGTTTGCATGTCTCCTTATGTCTGCATGGGTTTTCTCCAGGTACTCTGGATTCCTCCCACCTCCCAAAGATGTGCACACCAGATGAACTGGTGTGTCTAAATTGTCCCAATCCAAGTGTGGGTGTGGGTGTGAGTGCGCTCTGTGATGGCAGGGCATCCTATCCAGGGTGGACCCCTCCTTATGCTCTGAGCTATGAGGATAAGCTCTACCTACCCACCTGAACTGGAATAAGTGAGCTGGGAAATAATTCTCTTACTTGTTTCTTTCATCTTTCCTAAATGTGTGTATAGCTCACATTTATTTCAATGTTTAATATTAGACATGTTTTGGATCTGTCTTTAGAAGTTTGGTGATTTTGTGACCAGAACTATGCTGTGGGAACTTAACTCTTGTTTATACCAATTAGCCTATGGGAAAATGGGTTTCGTTATATGTTGTTTCACTTAAAGTTGCAGTTCCTAAGAGCCTATCGACAAAATAAATGAGGACTTACTGTACTTACTTCCTCATAATGAACCTAAGTATCTACTGTTGAGATTGAATTTGAACTTTCTCTTCATAGATTAAAACCTCTTGATTCTAATTGATTTTTATTTTCTTCAGAAACATTTAAATACTTCAAGGTACATTCCTCTATTCTGGATAATGACGTGAGCTCAGTGGTCACCATTTTCAAAATGATATGTTGCAAGTTAGTAAGTATTGAGCACAAAGGCCAAGATTTTACTGGACAAAACTGGAAACAGGAAGGACAGTCCTCTGAATGTGGGTGCATATCTACATCGGTGACCATTCCATTAGAAAAAGTGACAATATTCTTGAAAATTCTCCTCTGATTTTAACTTTTCTCAGGATTATTAAGACATATGAATAAAATAACATTTGAAAGAACTTAGAAAAGTATAAAGCACTATACAAGTAATAATAATACAAATAGTAGCTAACCATTAATTGGATACCTTTCTGAGTTCAGCACTATGCAAAGCACTTTGCATACATTATTACAATCTCTCAGCAATACTTCAAGGTAGGTATTATTATCTTCATTTTACAAACAAGGTTAGGTAACCTTCCCAAAGCCACGTAATTAAAAAAGAGTCCATGCAAAACCATGTATGAACGAAGATCTGCCATATTTAAAATCCTATGGTGCTAACCACTACACTCATTGACCCAGGGTCACTTTCACTGTATCTATAACTACATCTATATGTATACATTTAGATAAATTTCAAATATAGTACATTCCTGCCCTGGCCAGTGTTGCCCAGTGGTTAGAGCATTGCCCCCACGCATCGAAGGGTTGTGGGTTTGATTCCAGCCCCAGTCAGGGCACGTGTGGGAGGCAACAAATCGATGTGTCTCCCTCACATCAATGTCTGTCTCTCTCTCTCTCTTTTCCTCTCCCTCCTTTCCACTCTCTCTAAAGTCAATGGAAAAAATATCCTCGGGTGAGGATTATATATATATAATATATATATTACATTCCCATTGGAGAAATTAAAACATAAAAGAAGTGTTTAAAACAAAGAGTTAAATTTCCCTTTGCTATCATCCAACTGCAATCTCACTTTTATTCATATTTGAAATGGTCAAAATTCCGTATTTGCCTCAAGAGGTATATTTTCTTTCTAAAGATTAAGCAGAAATGTTCTGAAAATATCTGTCTATTTTAATAGCTCCCCTATAAAAAGAGGTCTATTTTAGTTGCAAGAAATGGAATAGTTATTACATTTCTTAAACATGATTCTGTGAAGTACACTTCAATTTTTAAAGCAAACACCTGGACTATTAAGATAGTCCCAACTAAACTTGTTACTTTTATTACAAATGCTTGAATTAGTTGAGCTGTCGATGTGGACACAGCCCTATATCCCTGCCTTCCCATTCAGCTATGGTTCCTCCTCTGTCAGCTCTATACATTAGTCAGGAGCCTGGCATTCCATATAGATTTACTTCACTCTCCAGCAGGGCAGGTGTATTTATTTAACAAATCTTTGGTAGTAGTACAGATTTTTTTGGTCTGCTGAAAAACAAAATGCTTTATTATACAATTGTCTTTAATGAATACTGGCTTAATCCTAATTTGGAGGAGTCTCACTGTATCTCAAGTACCACATGTCAGTCTGAACAACCCATTACCATACCTGCTACACTGATATTGCCCACTAGGACTTACAGTAACATAGCAGAGAATGAATTGGGTGAAACTTTGTCTTCTTTCTTCTCTACTCTTTTGGTCAATTCTTGTTCAGCAAGTTCCAAGCTGGCTCACTATTTAATTACTCTTCAGTGCTTTTCTCTGCCAGTTAGAAGAGAATGGTAGCATGTTGCCACCATCAACATTTTATGGCAGCCAACAAAATGCACTGCAGTAAATGACTGTCTCAGCTCACAAATGCTGAGGCCTGAGCCTTCGCTCTTTTCCACTTAGCTTTAGTGCACAACTTCCAAAAAGTTGACTCTAAAACCCAATATGCTTTCATTGAGTAATCCTTTTACAATGCTATTCAGAGTTTCTGGATGATCCCCTTTTGCTCCTTCTTTGTCCAGAGATAATAGGACTCTGACTAATTCAGGGGGCGTCAATATTCTGGCTGAGTCACCTAAACATATATTCACCTGTTTGTGCCATTTGCTATGGCTGCATCAGGACTGTGAAGAGAGGCAGTCCCAGAATCCTAGGAGAAAAACCTACCAGCCTGAATATTAGTATGGGAGTTGGAGACAGCCCTATCTTATAGCCACTCCCATCAAGATTTCTTCAGATATTTAAGACAGAATGGATTTCTTAGTACAGCAGTTCCCTGAATAATGTCAGTTTGTTCAACATCATTTTGTTATAATGTTGATGAGATGCCATAAGAACTTAACTCTTGGTTTTGGCTGATGCAATTGCCTAGTATAGTGGTGGGAGAGGTGTCAGCAGGAACTGTGCTGCTGCCAGGGCCTGGGGCTGACCTCTCTGACTTCCTGTCAGTGCCAACAATGTGTTGTAGAGGTTGTAAAGAAAAAGGAATGTTCATTCACTGCTGGTGGGAATGTAAACTGGTACAGCCAGTATAAAAACCAGTAAGGAGGTTCCTCAAAAAATTAAGAATAAAGTTACCATATGACCCAGCAACCCTTCCTTTGAGTATCTACCCCAAATTTTTGAAAACATTTATTTGTAAAAGTATATGTACCATAGGTTCATTGCAGCATTATTCATGGTGGTCAAGACATGGAAACAACCAATGTGTCCTTTGGTAGATGATTGGATAAAGAAGATGTGGTACATATATACAATGGAATACTACTCAGCTATAAGAAAAGATGAAATACTGCCATTTGCAACAACATGGATGGATCTTGAGAATATCATGCTAAGCAAAACAAGTCAGAAAAGTCAAGAACCATATGGTTTCAGTCATATGTGGGATATGGGATATAAAACGGAAAGCAAACTATGAACAAACAAGAAAAACAAACAAACAAAAATGCATAGACACAGAAAACACTATGGTGGTTACAAGAGGGGAAAGGGGGTGGGGAAAGTAGTGAAGGGTTAAGGGGGTCAAATATATGGTGATGGAAGGAGATTTGACTTTGGGTGGTGAACACACAATGCAGTACACAGATGATGTATTATAGAATTGTATACTTGAGACCTATATAATTTTATGAACCAATTTCACCCCAATAAACTTAATTTTTAAAAAGAAAAAGAAGAAAAAAAAAACAAAAAAATATATTGGATATTGATGAAGCTGAAGAAGGTGTAAAGGCTCCTAAGGCTGAAAGTGATGTTCAAGAACCAGCTGGGCCAGATGATGACAATAAAAAGAAGAAATAGAAAAATGTCAAGTTGTTAGATGAGGGTAAAATTCTAGAGAAAGACAAAGCTTTAGAAGATGAAGACAGCAAAAAAGATTATGGTATCTCATTCCATAATCAGAAAGGCTCTGCGTGAGCAAGCTCAGAAAGAGACGTGTATGAAGAGTTACTGAATTGAGTGTTCAACATCATAAGGGAAAAGAATCCAGCTAAGATTGCTGGAGAGAAAAGGAAATTTGTCATGATATCTCCACAGGTCTTCTGAGTAGGAACCATGTAAACTTCTTTTGTCAACTTTACAGATATCTGTAAACTATTACATCACCACCCAAACATCTCATTGCATTTTTATTGGTTGAATTGGGTACAAGTGGTTCTATCGATGGTAATAACAAACTTGTAATCAAAGGAAGATTCCAACAGAAATAGATAGAAAATGTTTTGAGAAGATACTTCAAAGAATACATCACCTATCAAATGTGCCAATCATCGAACAAAATCCTGCAAAAGGACATCTGCCTCTATTTCTTACAGTGTGAAATTTGTCATTCTTCATGCTCTGTTGCCAGCATTAAAACCGGCTCCCAGCCTGTCACGGGCAAGTGAGCACAACTCCATGCCAAAGCTCACTAATTTGCAAATCACCACTGATTTTGCAAAGTGTGTTTTGGAAATTTGGCTGGACAGGTTTAACATCAGTGTGGATACACCATTGTATTAAAAACAAGATAGAGCCCTGGCCGGCTTGCTCAGTGGTTAGAGCATCAGCCTGCACACTAGAGGGTCATGGGTTCGATTCCTGGTCAAGGGCATGTACCTGGATAGATGTTTCTCTCTCTCTCTCCCCCCTCTCTCTCCCTCTCTCCCCACTCCCTTCCACTCTCTCTAAAAAAAAAAAAAAAATCAATGGAAAAAATATCCTCACTCCTTGGGTGAGGATTTAAAAATTTTTTTTAAATATAGAAAAGCTGCCAAGCTCTTTGGTGTGTGGCTGGTTAGTGTGAAATCCTCTCAAGATACCGATGCTCAAGCTGTTGACATACTCGTGGCCTACTTTAACAATTTTGGAGACACATGATGGGGTAAGGTGGTGCTTTTTAAAAATTGTTCATAGACTTCTGTAAAATGCAAGATAAATTAAAGTTATTATAGCAGTGATAAAAAGAACTTGACTCTTGTTTATATCAATTAACCAATGGTAAAAATTTATTTCATTAAACGTCATTTTGCTTAAAGTTGCAGATCCTATTGACTGTGTTAAGTGAGGACTTTCTTTACAAATATGGAAAGGGAGATACTTATACCATGCTTGATATGTGGTCCACTACAATTAGGAGCAAAGGGATACAGATAAATTTCCTGAGAAGAACAAAACTTTTAGATTCCAAGAGTATAGATGGAAGTCCGGCAGAAGAACTCCATCTACTAGGCTTTCTATTGATTCATCATTTCCTTAGTCTCTCCCCACACTCATCTTGATACTTTCCAGTGATAGACACTCTCCCCTGTGTACTGTAAAATTATTATATCCATTTGAAGGAATCTGGATCCAAACATTAACTGAAATTCTACTAGGTATATATATGTAATTTGCTACAATACAATGAATGGAATAACATATGTTAGAGATGATATTTGGATAGAAACTTTGGATCTGTATAAAATTAAATAATCATATTTCCATAAGGTAAAACTGAAGGGGAGAAAGGTGGCTTCAGCATATTAGACGTATATAGGTGCTCCAAACATGAGAAGAAGAAAAAAATCCCCAAAAGAAAAAAAGGTTTTCTTATTCATTTTTGTGAGCTGATTAGGTAATAATAGTGAAAGTTACATAAAGGTTAATGGAGGACCAGCCAGGGAGCCCCAGGAAGCCTACCATTAAAGCTTTAGGGAAAAGTGCCATGTGTATTCAAATGCTGTCTCATCTGTAAGCACCTGCCATATTTCTACTTTTATATGATGTACACTGTAAGACAAGACTAAGGTAAGGAAAATCCCAATGTCAATGGTCCAGAAGTTAGCAACATGTGGTGGCCTTGAGGAGGTGAACTGTCTCTATTGTTATTCCTCACTAAATAGGATAGGGAAAGGGAAAGGGGGTGAAATTCCTTGTGTGAAAAAGATACTCTACTTACATCCAGGACAAGTCTTGGAAGATGCCTCACTGATACCATAAGCAAAAGGACCTGTGAGTACAAAGGAACTGCATTGTTAAACATGACCCCAGGACTGGCTGTCTGCCAATATCAGCAAAGCAAAGTAAAGAAAGGTGTGGTCAGTAAAATTGAGAAAAGACAGAGAGGGCTGGGAGGAAGAGAAAAACAGCAGTTGTGATTACCAGAGGGAAGAGGGGGGTGGGTGGTAGAAGAGGGTAAAGGGAGATAAACGGTGATGGAAAGAGATTTGACTTGGGGTGGTGAACACACAATACAATATACAGATGATGTATTATAGAATTGTGCACCTGAAACCTATATAATTTTATTAACCAATGTCACCCCAATAAATTCAATAAAATTTTTATTTAGAAAAGGAAAAGAAAAACAGCAGTTACAGAAGAATGACCATTTGTTCCACTACTAACTTGGAGAAGAAAGTAAGATATTGAGCAGCCATATTCTATGAGATGTGTCGCGTTGGACAAGGTTTTGACTCCTCTGAGCCTCAGTTTCTTATGAGAAAAAAAGAGATTCCTTAACCTTACCCAAATAGTACTGCTGTAAGGATCATCTATGGTCTTCTGTGAAAACACAGCCCCTACAAGTGCAAGATACTTTTGTTCTTTCTGGAATCCCTGAAGTTGTACTTCCAACTATTTCTGCAACTACAAAGGAGGGGAGCAGATCACTCTGATGTAGATCTTCCCTCGTCCTTGCACCCTCCACACATCCACAGGCAAATATACAGAACAATGCCTGGGGTGGAAGTAGTTACTAGACACACAAACCATAAACATTGCAGAGGCACATGGTGCCCAGGTTTGGTTCTGGCACCTTCTATCCATGTGCTATCTTTTACTTTTTGTGCTGTGTTCATATCATGACTGAGAGCAGTCTAAAGGTGACAGGGAAGTAATTGGAGTTTGGGGGTCATTTATCTGGAAAGCATGAATACAACAGTGGCCCAAGAGAGAAAAAAAAGATGGAAAGATAACCCCTTGAGGAAGAAATATTTTCACAACAATATAAGCAAGATTCCATGTAGACTCCTGCTTCCATCCTCTACACCTCATTTTTGCTTTCCTAATGTCTCGTACACCCCTGACATCTGGTCAATAGAAGCTAATGGAAACTGTTTCTGAAGACTTTGTGTTTGTGGGAGTTTGCTTGCTTACATTCTGGTTAACATCCTCTGAGGCACACCAGAGATATTGACAGTTGGAAAGCAATTGTAAATGTATTAGAAATTAAATAATTTTCTTTAAAATGAATGCTTTTCCTGTAAAGTTTTCTCAATTTGCTAGGATGGGCACACTCTCCTATAGAAATTGGAACTATAGCACATTATAATTATAACCTCTAAGTTGTGTAAGTAGCTTTTATTATTCTACCCTGAAGAGCAGCTATTACATTAGTAGGGTTTAGATGGAGTTTGGAATTTTGTTAAGAGTAATAAGACTGTAAATGCTGCACAAAATTAGCTAATTTTGTTTTCAGGAAAACCTAGTACAGCTCCACAGATGAGCTTTATTTCTAGGTCCTCAGCAGGATGTCTATTTAGGATAATGTCTATTTAAGATATTTTCCATCAATGAAATTATAAATTGATTTAATAATTATCAGTTTCAGTTCCTCTTGGGGGTAGTTACAACTCTGAAGATTTAAAATAAACCTTCCATTTCTAAAAATGCTGTCATTTTCCATTTTGGAAATAATTCTAACAATAGCCATCATGTTTCAGAAAGAAAGGATTTTTAGAAGCATTTAGATACATGTAATGATATACATGTTTTCATTAATTTAACACGAATTGCTTACCACAGCTGGAGATTCATGGGCAAAAACAAATGAAGACGAAACTCTCTGGGAAATTTTCCTTTGCATTTCAGTTAGTCTGTATCCATCTTGAGACACTAAGGGCAGGAATGGAAAGAGGAGATGGTCAAGTGTGCAGATTGGTGACAACAGGAGTCCCATCAAAACATATACCAGTATGAGTTGATAACTGAGATTAAACTGTTACATATGGATTACTTCATTTGTGAGTCTGAGGAAGGGGCTTGGATAGACTCAATTCTATGAGACCAAGCACTTCAGAGGTGAAAATGGAAACTAACCAACTAAACATGATCTGTGTCCCTCAAACCTACCCTAGGAGAATAATTTATCTGGTATTGACCAAATTATTTTACTAGATAATAATTGTTTCTTTTTTTTTTCTTCAAGTGTAACTCACAGTGATTCCTGTCTTTCAGCCACCAGTTTTTTAGATAATGGACACCAATACCTTGCAACCAATTAAACTAACTTGAAATCCCATAGAAATTATTTCTTTCCTTTCAACATTTAAGCACCTATTGTATGTAGGTACTGTGGGCAGCTCTGGGGATACCCTCACCCTCCAAATAAATGAGAATGAAACTACATTGGGAGGAAGTGAGAGAAGAAAGAGGGGAGGGAAGAACATATTTACAATAATGCAAATTTTTAGAATTGCCAAAAAATACAAGATGCCCATTTAAATTTAAGTTTCAGGTGAACAACAAATAACATTTTCATATAAGTACATCCCATGCAATATCTGGGACATATGGGTGTCCCCAAAAATGTATACGTACACTCTGAATAATTATAAAGGCAGTGTTTATTAAAATACATTTCATTTTCATTTAACAGCTATTAGCTGTTAAAGTGTGTATACAGCATGCAGGAGGCAGCCGATCAATGACTCATCATTGATGTTTCTATCTCTCTCTCCCTCTCCCTTACTCTCTCTGAAATCAATAAAGATTTTTTTTTTAATGTGTATACATTTTGGGGGATACGCTATATATGCCTTTTTATTTGCTAAATCTGGCAACCCTAAAATATGCTTGTATATCTAAACCCTTTAATAAAAGCATAAAAAAATACAGCAGAAACATTGAGAAGGAAACATCAAACTCTTCATGGGTGGACCAATATGTTGTCTCTCAAGGAAGAATTATCTGCTTTCTTATAAGCAGAACTAAAAGGACCACAAGGATTGAGGAAAGGCATTGAGTGGATTAAAGGTAAACCCACGTGTAAAAGCAGCCACCAGTATAAATAACCTTGAAAGTTACAAACTATCTGAAGCTCAGATTTTTTGGCTATAAAATGATACCAAAAGGCTTATAGTAAATTTCCATGAATATTGATTATCCTCTATTACCACGAGTCCCAAACTCTGCCTCCTCCCTCCCCCCCCTCCCCCCGCCATTATATTCCTGGAACAAGACACAGTCCAGGAGACAATACTGAACCAGCGCTTCAGCGGAACTGACCATATTATGAAACAACAGACCTCACTCTGAGAGAAAGCCTCTCCAAAGTGGTGTGCCAACTTTATAAATTATAAAATGGCGAGAACTTCCTTCCTAGAAGTATGACGGAAAGCACTCTTTATAGAACAGGTTATAGGATTTTCAGGTACTTATGACTAAACCTTTTCTTTCTCTTAAGGAAACATCGTTTAACGTAATTGTGACCAGAGGGCTTACCAGTAGAGAGCAGTTGGTTTCCCAGCGCCAGGTTTATTAAGTCTACCAGGAGGCAGCTCAAAGGGGCCACTTGGGTCTCTCATATTAGGAGGCTCTCCAAGACGTGAATCATTGATAGCAAAAACTAATAAAGAACTTACTGCACACAAGGTGCTATCTTAAAACTTTTACTTATATTAACTGGTATTCATTTTACATTTGAAAAAAATGAACTCTCAGAGAGGTTAAATAACTTACATAAGGTTACACAGAAATAGGATATAAATACAAGCGGTATGGCTCCAAGGTGCACACTCTTTAACTGCCCATGCTACTATGATCACTCTGTAACCAAGCATGCTGCTAGGTGAACCACATGTTCAGCATGAAAAAGTAAAGTACACTTCTTATTTCTTTATTATTTATTTATTTATTTATTTATTTATTTTGGTTGTTTTGTGTTATTTTTATTTTATTTCATTTTGTTCAAAATATTACAGATGTCCCTTTTTCTCCCCAATGACCCATTCCACCACGTCCCACCCCCCTCCCCAGTCCCTCTCCACACCATTGTTCGTGTCCTTGGGTTGTGCATATCTGCATATAAATTCTTTGGTTACTCTCTCCCCCTCCACCCACCCGCCCTCCTCCATCCCTCTGACATTCGTCAGTCTCATCTATGCTTCCATGTCATTGAATCTATTCTGTTCATCAGTTTATTAAGTTCTTTAGATTCCACGTATAAGTGAGATCATGTGATGTTTGTCTTTCTCTGCCTGGCTTATTTCACTTAGCATAATATTCTCCAAATCCTTCCATAATGTCCCAAATGGTACAAGATCCTTCTTCTTTACAGCTGCATAGTATTCCATTGTGTAAATGTCCTACAGCTTTTTTATCCACTCATCTACTGATGGGCACTTGGGCTGTTTCCAGATCTTGGCTATTGTAAACTGTGCTGCTATGAACATAGGGGTGCATATATTCTTTCTGATTAGTGTTTCAGGATTCTTAGGATATATTCTTAGAAGTGGGATCACTGGGTGAAAAGGCAGCTCCATGTTTAACTTTTGGAGGAACCTCCATACTGTTTTCCATAGTGGCTGCACCAGTCTGCATTCCCACCAGCAGTGTACCAGGGTTCCCCTTTCTCCACACCCTCGCCAGCACATGTCGTTTGTTGATTTGTTGATGGCAGCCATTCTGACAGGTGTGAAGTGATACCTCATTGTGGTTTTAATTTGCATCTCTCTGATGATTAGTGATATTGAGCATTTTCTCATGTGTCTCTTGACCATCTGTATGTCCTCTTTGGAGAAGTGTCTATTCAGGTCCTTTGCCTATTTTTTAATTAGATTGTCTTCCTTCCCATGAGCTCCCGGTGGGGAAACCAATAAAGTACACTTCTTATACAAAGGACTTTATAATCTAATAAAAAATAAACACACAAAAGACACAGACAGCAACATAGGTCCAGGCATGATTAAATCCCAACGTGAGTAGTTTGGGCAACAAGAGTGATAGGAATTCAGAAGTGAGAAAATGCTTCATGGAAGAGGCTGAACTTAAAGGAATAATGTTTTGTGCCTCATTGATGTTTCTAAAATACCTTTCCTCTCATGGTTTGGCTTTCTTAATGATAGATGGAGTTTACTGAACCACTGATATAACAACCAAGATGAGCATCATTGCTGGAATGATCAATTAGCTGTAATGAAGCCTGGTTCCCTCATCCAAATTATACATTTCTATTCTTCTCCAATATCCTGGCACATCTTCTTTGTATAGCTTGTGCTTTCAATTATTATTTGATTTTTAAATAAGCCTTATTCGAGGCTTTTCTTGGCTGACAATCAATACCATCCTCCCAATAACTTTAAAGATCTATAAAATCAGAAAAATATTGGCAGTCTATATATTTGATGACAGGGTCCTCTGTACCATGGTTTTTATACATATTGTTAGAAGCAAAATTTGAAATTCAATTTGCACTTCATTAAAGAAAGAAAGGATTTCTACACAACACTGCCTACCTACCTTTGCCACATTCAAATGACAATCGCTTAGCTGCCATCTTGTGGTAAACAACACACACTGTATAAAACAGTATTCAACATTTCATGGTAAGAATTGAGATTTCCATTTTAATGTCTTCTTAACGGATGGTTCCTATCCCTTTCACCTGCTCTTATGGTAAGCATTTTTTCTTTTATTGTTCTTTTTTTTCCTCCTTTTTTGGTCTGAGGTTTGCTGGATGCCAGAGTAATTTCAATATTTATACTCCAGTAGTTATTTTATGACACCAATTTTGCTTTACATAAGAAATAAAAGATGTTCCACAGTTTGGATGAATGTATATAAGTACACAAGAATTTAATATTGCCCTACTTTGGGACAAACTATGATGTAGTTGAATGTGACCACACACACACACACACAGTATGTTTTAAAATCTCAGCACTGTGTATTTCATTCTGAAAAACCACCAATTAGAGACAATAAAATAAAATCTACCTTCACATTTTATTTTCGGTGAGTTCACTTACTATTCCTAAAGTTGGTTAATTCCATTTTTGAGCTTTATTTATTGTGTTGAGAACAGCTTGGCTCCCACCTCTCACACACTTTGATTTGCCCTTGTATATGCTTAGTTATTCCAACCTTTAAGTTAACTTACATATTCAGACCCTAGATATAACTCTGGCTAGAGAATGTATGAAGGAGAATTTGCTTCAGAATTGAGTTTATTTTGCTACTGTGTTGCTATGCAACCAAGGTAGGCAGTATGTGTTAGTGATTAGGTGTACTGTGTGTGTACTAGGACTATCTAGGCCTGTACCCTGAATCCTGTCTTCCTGTTTTACAAGCTGTTTGACCTCGGTCAAGTTACGTAGCATTTTTATGCCATAGCTTTCACAGACTTAAAGTGGGAATTATAATAGGATCTATTTCATAAGATTGTTGAGAGGATTAAATGTGTTAACACATTCTTTGAACAGCAACAGAAAGAAAGTATTCAAAAAATATTAGCTAATATGACTTACCATTTATTGTTTATTGTTATACATTATATATCTTTAAAAAACATTATTATTGTTTATGTCTTTCTTTCTCCCTAACAGACAGCCAGGTAACTGCTGCTGTCTGACTCTCAATGTTCAATCATCTTTCTCTTTTAATTGGTTTAGCAAATATTTACTGAGTCCTTAACATGTGTCACACATAATTCTAGGTACTGAAGCTATAAGAGTGAAAAGGATAGGCAATGTCTTAGCTCTCCTGCAGCTCACAACTGAAAAGGTATTGGATGATAAGCAGATAAGTAAGTTCATGCACAGTATAATTTCAGAAAGTAACATATACTAGAAAAATAGGACAGGGCAATGTAATAAAGAATAATGGAAACATGAAATCTAAAGGCTTAAAAGCAGGAGTCTAATTTGTTTACCAACAGAAGAATAAAAAAAAGTAGTAGCAAATGAGGTTAGAGAAGTAGGTAGGAGAAGGTTAGAAAAGATAACATAGGTCTTTGTAGAACATGTTAAGGACTTTAGATTTTATTCTAGGTGCAATGGGGATCCATCAGAGGATTTTAAGACAAGGAGTTACATGATCAAATGTATGTTTGTCTTTTAATCCTTGCCAAAGGAGATGCTTATTGATTTTAGAGAAAGGGGGAGGGAGAGAGAGACACACACAGAAGGAGAGAAGCATAAATGGGAGAGAGAAACATCCAAACATTGCCTCCTGTACACACCCTGAGCAACCTAGGTATGGGCCCTGATGAACTGAACCCACAACCTTTTGATGTACGAGAGGACGCTCCAACCAACTGAGCCACACCAGCCAGGGCTATATGCTTGGTTTTTAAAATATATTTTCTGTTCCATCATCTTAAAAGCTGAGCACACTTGTATTCAGAGAATGAAGCAGATGTATAAATAAAAAGAAATGTGAGAGATAAATGAGTCCTTTCCTCAAAAATGGGCTGCATTTATACCTGTGAATTCCATATACCTCTTTATAACAAATTCTCCCTTTTTGCTTAAGATATTTCTAATTGTTTTCTGTTGATTGCCAGCCAACCAAAATATTTCTAACTACTTCATTCTTTTACCTCTAAGCTTGCAAAACACATTCCCTCTACCTTTCTCATAATACTGATTTCACCTTTATTTCCCTTACCAACATCTTCATGGCCAAAAAACATTATGGTCCTCTAACATCCTACAAGTTCAAAGCAGCTGAAACTATAGTCTTTTGATGATATTCCTGTGTATATTCTGTCTTTTCCTGTGACAGATCTGGGAGCCAAAGGATTAACAAAACTAGGACACATCGTGTGCTACAGACTGTGGAAACTGATTAAATGTCAAGTAATGGGATTAGACCCTGCCAGACAGAAAAAAAGATGGCCTCCAATAAAATAAATAACAGTCCTGTGGCATGGATAGGCTGTTGACATAGTGATAGCAACCGGTAAAAGAATTACCCAACAAGTATACAGAGACTACCACAAAGAGTTTAGGAACATAGTATTTAAAGATGTAAGCTTGCAGGCAGCACCAAGGAAAGTCTGGTACCTGGTAATAGGGCTTTAGTCAAAGGAATGTAGCTTGAGTTCAGAACTGGCAAGAACAAGTCAGGGTCCCCATCCTTCAGAACTTGATAGCCTATCAGTACAGAAAAGTCTCAGGGACCAAATAGAAACCCAGTTACTTGAACCAGGATAAAAATTGGGGAAAAACTACAATCAAGTGCATCAATATTGAATTCTTCATGTCTTGGGTTGCAGCTCCACGTATTTGTCCTAAAGCAGGAGATATAGATGAATTTACAATTGGTAGAGGGCTGAGATCAAAGACCCCAAATGTATGACAAATCTCCTACATTGCCTTCATTCATGAATTGCACATTGATGCAGAAAGTAGCATAAAGCAGTAAGTACTCAATTTATTTGCCTCTTGAACTACTGTTCTCCTTGGTAAATGTCAGATTTTTGAGATGCAAGCCTATTCTATAACAACTCAAGTGAGACTGAAAAATAGCTTCTCAGAGACACTAAACACTTCCAATTTGATAATGCTTTCGGTCTCGAGTCATGGAAACTAATGCCTTTATCAAAAAGCAAGAATGAAGGCATGTGTGCACAGGGAATCAGGCAAGTCACTGAACACATTGCTGGTCAAAGAGCTAACTGCATAATAAAGTAGTTTAGAGTAACATCACTGAGAAATTGCATTTTTATACCCCCATCTTCCCCAATCTAAAGGGACAATGAGTGAAGTTAAACCAATACATGGCCTTGAACAAAAAGCAAAAGCTGATGTTATCTTGCAAGTCCTAAATTAATGTTTATACTGACCTCCTCTCAAAATGCTGCTGTTTCAGTCAAGCAAGGAAATTTTCTGATCTTAGTGGAGCTTTCCAGCTTAAGATTAAAAGAAAAATGTATGTTTTAAATAAGTCATTGACTTTCTGAACTAGAGCAAATCTTTCCCATCTTAAGATGGCTATGTTTGTTTCCTGGGTCTTTGAGAAAGGGACCAAAATTTTCTATGAAATGCTGTTTTTATTTTCATCTATGCCCAATGCAAAATTACTGAGAGTGCCCAAGCAAATATCACAAAAGTCAGAACAGAATCTATAGTCTCCATTGCCCTACAACTGGAGAGAATCACAGAAATGATGAAGTGTCTAACCACATAGCCTTGAAAAGCTAAATGTTTACTACATGAGTTCTGCAGAAGTTTGAGGAATCACACTTTTGGTGCTCAGTCAACACTTTCAAAGAATCATTACTTGGTGGCTCTTCCATTAAAAAGCCTTATTAATCACATAAAGGCTGCTTCCTTGATTTCAGTATTGCATTTCTATCACATTTGTTCTGAAATCACCAGTAATGGATAAATTGATACTGAATGCTTCTAGAGTGATGACACATAACACTGTAAATTAGTGCCAATCTAGATTCATGAACATTGCCTAGATATCCTATTACATACTCCATCTCCCATTCCACCGAGACATTTTCCAAACCTTAACTGCCCTCTTCAGGGCCCCTAATCAGGCCCAAGTACATAATTTGCAGGGCCCAATGCAAAATGAAAATGCAAGGTTGCTGGTTCAAAAAGGAAAATAAAAGCATTTTTCTTCCTTCTGCAGTCTCTGCCTCAATTTGTCACCATGTTCTTTTAATTACTATATAATGCTGCACTCCCTTGGGTGCAGGGATACTCCTAGGACAAATGTAGACACTCATAGTTACCCAGGTCCTTGCCCCACCACTTAAGGAATGGGCCATATACACCTGACCCTGATCATCAACATGCTTCTACCCAGGCCTCTGCCAGTGACAGAGGGTGGCAGCAGTAGCTGGGCAGGAGCAGGGAAGTGGGCAACCCAGAATCAGTCCTGGAGAGGCGGGAGGCAGCAGGAGGTAAAACCATGCCTGATCCAATGCCCAAGACCCAAGCTGGTTCCACTTTCCCATCGGACTTCACATGTACAAAACAAGTTTGAAGGTTCAATGATTAAGAATTCCAAAATGGCAATCACAGAGCATTAAAACCCCAAATGTGGAGCCCCCTTCTGAGTGAGGAGCCCTGTGTGGCTGCATAGGTCACTACCTCATGAAGCCTGCTCTTCCCTAATGCACATTTGCCTCAGTACAAAAGAAAATAGAGGTTTGAAGCATGGACTTCTTCACCTTACTAATCTACCACTCACAAACACAGCAATATCCTGTACCCCTGTACCCATCTTTTTTTTTTATCAATTCATCAAATGAAATTGCTTCCTTCTTGTCAAAGCTAATTCATTGAGGTGTGCTCTGTGTTCCATCCCAATATCATTTCCTCTGATACTTTCTTCTGTAAAGTCTATTTACTCTTTCCTGATCAACATATTCCTCTGTATTGGCACTTGCCCTTTGGATTATATTTAAATCTTGACCACATCTTTAAAACCCTGAGTACCTCTCTAATTATTCATTCTCTTTTCTTAATTATCTGCACAGAACAAATTTTTCTAGAAATAGTAATCTAGCTTCAAAATGTACCCCAAATCTGACCTCGTTTAACCATCTCCATTATTCCCCTAGTCCAAGCCAGAATCACCTCTCCTAATTTACTGCAACATTCTGCTAAACTGCCTATCTGCTTCCAACCCTTGCCCTTCTAGAATCCATTCTCCACACAGTGATTTTTCAAAACACAAGTCCAGAACCATCAATCTTTCACTCTAGCCCTATGGTAGATACCATGTATAGGGCACTTTTTATGCACACAATGTTCTAATTTTATATAGTCTTATTGATCAATCTCTTCCTTTGTGATTTCTTCCATTAATTTATACTCAGAAAGTTCCTTCTCAACTAAAGTTAATGAATATTTACCTTCCTTTTCTCTGGCCTTTATCATTTTCTTTGTTTCTCATATTCAACTATTTAATGAATTTGATGTAAGGAAAATAATCGGGATATAAATTTATTTTCCAAATATTTAAACAATTGTACCAGCATCATTTACCAAATAATTCTTCTATTCCTCTCACTAGTTTGTAAGGTCATACTGGTCATATTATAAGTTATTTATAAAATCAAGTGTTTTGTTGCTGTTGGTGATGGTGGTAGTTGTTTTCTGTTGGACCATTTTTTCCCATTGATCCAGATATTAATTCTTGTACCAATTCCACACCTCCCTGGCTATTGTAGTTTAAAGTGAGTCGGGTGTCTGAGGGGGGATAAAGTTAGAATATGCTATATGATGAGACCTTTCTATCACTCTCCCTTTTCAAAGTTTCCTTGGCTAGTCTCACTGTTTATTCCTTCCGATAACCCTTAGCATCTTTTCATGATATTCTAATATAAATTCTTTAGGAGGTTGGAATAAAAACTACATTGAACTCATAAATAATTTTGAAAATAATTTAATAATTTCAAAAGATTCAGTGTTGATGTTCAGAATTATGACCTACCTCTGCATTTATTTTTCTTCTTTCAAAGTGCTCAATTTTTGCTTTTCCTCACATAAATCCTAACTCTTGTGGGGTGTTTATTTCTAAGCTTTTAATTTCTTTCCAATCTTGGAAAATGAAGTTTTAGGAGTAATATTTTCTAATGAGGTTTTGTAATTTAAGTGCAAACTGTTGCTTTTATATGTATATGTATCCATCTTATTTTTATTCATTCTTATTGTAACAATTTTTAAATTGAACTTCATGGAAGTTTTCAGGGAACAATCATATAATCTGCAAATAATGAAAATCCATCCTCTTAATTTTCAATAGCTATAGTTGTCATTTCTGTTTCATGATGTATTGTTCTTACTAGAGCTTCCATAATATGACAATAATAACAATAATAAATATAAATGATAATAACAACAGCAACAAATAACAACAGCAACAACAGGGATAGGAGGCATTCTTATATCATTTGTGACATTAATGACTAGTATTTTGCCTTCAGAATCATTGTAGCAAAATATTCTGGCCTGTTTCTTCACTATTCTCTTACGAACACATATACATCATAATCACACCAGTCTATTAACTAATGATAGCAATAGAATATCTTATGTATTTTTCTCAGGTAATAACTTTTTTATTGATATATTCTAAACATACTATAAAATTCACATTTTCAATGATAAATTCCATTGCCTTTAGTATATTCACAAAGTTGTGCAATGACCAACACTATCTAATTCCAGAACATTTTCATCACCCTCATAAGAAATTCCATACACATTGGCAGTCACTGCCAATTCTCCCCTCACCCGGTCCCTGGTAACTATTAATCTACTTTCTGTCTCTATTGGTTTTACTATTCTGAACATTTCATATAAATGGAATCATACAATAATGAGGTCTTTTGTTTTCAACTTCTTTCACTCTGCATAATGTTTGCAAGGTTCATCAATGTTGTAGAATGTATCAGTACTATGTATCTTTTTATTTTGAGTACTATTCCACTGTATGGTTTTACCAAACTTTGTTTATTCATCCAGGAATGGCTTTCCACTTTTTTAGTGATAATGAACAATGCTTCAATTAATATTCATGTACAAGTTTTTGTGTGAATGTATGTTTTCAATTCTCTTAGGTATATACTTAAGAATGAAATTGCGCCCGGCCGCGCGTGGCTCAGCGGTTGAGCATCGACCTAGGATCCAGGTGATCGGGGTTCGATTCCTGGTCAGGGCACATGCCCAGGTTGCAGGCTCGATCGATGACTCTCTCATTATTGATGTTTCCATCTCTCCCTCCCTCTCCTTTCCTCTCTCTGAAATCAATAAAGATATATATTTTTTTTTTTAAAAAAAAAAGAATGAAATTGCTGGGTCATATGTTAAGTCTCTGTTTAACTTTTTGAGAAAATACCAAATTGTTTTCCAGAGTAGTTACAACATTTTACATGTGTGAACATTCACGAATTCATGAGCAATTCAGCAAAGTATGAGCATTCTTATTTCTCCACACCATCTCCAACACCTGTTATTGTTTGTCTTTACAATATAGCCATCCTAATTGGTGTAAATTGGTGTCTCATTTTGGTTTTGATTTGTATTTACCTAATAATGAATAATATTGAGCATCTTTTCATGTGCTTAATGATTATTAGTATATCACCATTGGAGAAATGTCAATTCATGTCTTTTGCCCATTTTTTTATTGGGTTGTTTGTCTGTTTGCTGTTCAGTTTACATGTTCTTTATACACTCTGGATACAAGCCCCTTATCACATATATGATTTGGAAATATTTTCTCCTATTCTGTGGGTTGTCTTTTCACTTACTTGATGATGTCCATTGGATTACATGAATGTTCTTTTTAAAAAAAATTGATGAAGTCCAATTTATCATTTTTTCTTTTGTTGCTTATGTTTATGATGAGAATCCATCGCCATATCTAAGGTCATGAAGTTTTATGTCTAAGGTTTCTTCTAACAATTTTATAGCCTCAAACTTCACATATAAGCGTTTGATCCATTTTGAGTTAACTTAATATGTGTGTGACGTAGGGGTCCAACTTCATTGTTTTGCATGTGGATGCACAGTTGTTTCAGCACCATTTGTTGAAACAACTATCCTTTGCCCATTAGATTGTCTTGGTACACTTCTAGAAAATCAGTATGGATGTGAAGATTTATTTCTATAATCTCAATTCTATTCAATTGTTCTATATGTCTACGCTCACACTAGCACTACACTGTCTTGATTTTGATAGCTGCATATTAAACTTCAAAATGGGGAACTGTGAGTCCTCCCACTTTGTTCTTTTCAACATTATTTTGGCTCTTCTGAGTCTCTAGCATTTCGATTTGAATTTTAGGCTCAATTTATCAATTTCTGGTAAAACAGTAGGCTTTAAAAAGGTTGTATTGAATCAGTAAATCAGTTTGAGGTGTATTGCCATTTTAACAATATTAAATCTTTCAATCCAAAGCATGGTATACCTTTACATTTATTTAAGTCCTCTTTAATTTTCCTCAGTGATGCTTTCTTTTGTCAGTGTACAGGTCTTGAACTTCCTTAGTTAATTTATTCCTAAGTATTTTATTCTTTTTGATGCTATTATAAATGGAATTTTCTTAATTTCATTTTCCTACCATTAATTGCTATCATAAAGAAATACAATTGAATTTAGTGTATTGATCTTGGATCCTGCAACCTTGCCGAAGTTTTTGTTATTAGGGACTTAGTGGATTCTTCAAGATTTTATAAAATCATATTCTCTGTAAGTGGAGACAGTTTTACTCTTTTCTTTGTAATCCAGATGCCTTTCATTTCCTTTTCTTGCCCAATATCCCTTGCTTGAACCACCAGTAAAATACAGATGGTGAGAGTGGACATCCTTGTCTTGTTCCTGATATCAGGGGGAATGCTCTGTCTTTCATCATTAAGTATGATGTTAGCTGTGGGAATATTGTAGGTGCCCTTTTTTGGGTTCAGAGAGTTCTATTGTATTCCTAGTTTTTATCATGAAAGGATATAAGATTTTGCCAAAACTTTTTCTATGTCTATTGGGTTGCTTGTGTGGTTTTTATCTTTTATTCTATTGATATGGTATATTCCATTGATTTGGGATATTAAATCAAACATTCAACCAACCAACTATGGCTTAGATAAATCCATGTTGGTCATGCTGTTTAAGCATAATATAATATAATATAATATAATATAATATAATATAATATAATATAATATAATATAATATAATATAATATAATATAATATAATATAATATAATATAATATAATATAATATAAATAATAAATATAATTGTAAAGCACATACCTCTATGTTAGATGTAATTATATAGTATATATGATATATGCAATCCTTATATGTTTCTGGATTCAGTTTGCTAGTACTACATATTGTTGAGGACATTTGTGTCTATATTCATAGGGAATATTGGTCTGTAGTTTTCCTTACATGTGGTTTTATGATATGGGTAAGAGTAACTTATAAAATGAGTTGGTACATATTCCATATTCTTCTATTTTTAGAAGAGTTTGTGAAAACTTAATTCTTCCTTAAACATTTGGTAGGAATCACCAGCAAAGCCATCTGGTCTTGGGCTTTCCTCCATGAAAAATTTTTGATAACTGATTCAATTATTTTACTTGCTAAAAGTTTATAAACATTTTCTCTATCTCCTTGATATAATTTCAATAGTTTGTGTCTAAGAAAATGTCCATTTTGTCAATAGGATTTTCCCTCTTTCATTCCTGGTTTTAGTAATTTGAGTACTTCTATTTTTGTTGTTGTTGTTCATTCTACCCAAAGTTCTGTTAATATTGTTGATTTTCCAATCAAGTTTTGGTTTATTTTATTTATTTATTTTTATTCTTTATTTCCTTTATTTTCATTCATATCTTTTCTTTTACATATTTTAGATTTAGTATGTGTTTTTTCTTTTCTAGTTTCTAAGGGTGAAGCTTAGGTTATTGATTTGAGATAAATTTTCCTTTAGGTACCACTTCAGCTAACTCCCATAGGTTTTGGTATATTGTGTTTAATTTTTCATTCACCTCAAAGTAATTTCTAATTTCCCTTGTGATTTCTACTATGACCCACTGGCTACTTAAAAATGTATTGTTTAATTTCCACACATTTGAGAACTTCCCAAATTTCCTTCTGTTGGTAAGTTCTAATTTCACTGCATTGTGATTGGAGAACATTGTATAATACCAAAAATTGGAATTTGTTGTGATTTGTTATGGACCCCCCTTCAGGGTTTGTTGTTGCTATTTGGTGGTGGTGGTGGGTTACTTATTTATTGACATTCTGAACTAATTTTGTAAAGTCTCTATTCTTTTTTATATCTCTGCTTGGTTAGCTTAGTGGTCATCTAATGATTGGACAAAGATTTCATTAAGCACTTGGACCAATAAGTCTTCCAATCTTTGCCAGTGGCTCTGTGTGCATCTTCGGGAACAACATCAGCACTCAGGCAGTTTCAAGTTCTGCTTTAGTTTTCATTTCCTGCATATGCACAACCTCAAGATCAGCCAGAGTTGAAAGCTTAGTGCCTTCTAAAATCTTTCCGGAGCATGTGCACAGCTGTGCGCAGCCTTGGGCATGCACATAGCCTTCTAAATTTCCAGGATTCTGCAAGAGCTTTTCAAAACCCCTATGGACCTCATTCCCCAGCTTTTCTTTCTAAATTTTATGGTTTGTCTATTGTTTGCTTCAACTGTTATCCACAACCTCAGGCAGCTGCAAAGTTAATTACTTCCCTATAATTGATTTCAGCGATCACCCCTGAGGAAAACACTTTCCACATTGGGTTAGCTCTGAGTCAGGTCAAGTAAAGATAAGCCTCTGAACTAGGGTTACCCATGGAACTGCCAAACAAGTCAAATAATAGCAATTTGCTGAAACAAGGATTTTAAAGAGCTCCAACCTCATTCTGAATCCTTCAATGGATGTTAGGCTCTTGGTTTTCACCAGGATTGTGGGCTTTTGAATTTCAAGGCTACCACTGAGATTAGGAGAGGGGCATAAGTACAGGGCATGTTATGGCACAAGGCTCACTGTTCAACCATTTAAAAAATATATACACTAGAGAATGGTCCAAACATTTGGTGAATTTCCAGAGTCCTGAAAGAGTTGATTCTGATCATTTTTGTCAGTGTTCTCATTTTATCATAGAGGAATTTTCAGAGGTTGTGTATCTACCATTCTCACCAAGATCACTCTACTTGGTTGCTTTTTAAGAGAACAATCTTTAACTTAAATTTTATTTTAAAATATACTATTGATACAAATTTGTTAAATAGCATGAGAAAATAAAAAGGAAAACATTTATGTTATGTAAAGGATATCAAAATATTTCATCATGGTTGAGAAAATAAGATGGCTGCACCCACCACCTCCCACAACCACATACAAATTAAAACTAAAACACAGAAAAACCATTACGCAGAACCTCCTGAAATCTGGCTGAACAGAAGCCCCACAACCAGGGACTGAAGGAGCAATCAGACCGGTAGGAGGGGCGGAGACATGGGCAGATTGCGGCAGTATCACCAAGACGTGGCCACGGGCCCACATCCTGTGCCTCAGTTGAAACCCGGGAGGGAATCTCGGCGGTGGGGGTTTCCCAGAGGAGAGAGGGGTCCCAGCCCCACATCAGGTCCCCAGCCCAGGGCGCCAGGGCCAGGAAGAGAAATCCCCACAACTTCAGGCTGTGAAACCAGCGGGGACTGTTGCTGAGGGTCCTGGAGGCTACAGGAGCCCCAGGCTCTCCTCTTAAAGGGCCCACGCATGGACTCACTCAGGGAGCAGCTTTAAGGAAACTGAGACATTTGGGGAGGAAGTAACCTGCCTGAAATCAGAGCGAGAAGTGGAGGGGCAGCTTCCTCCCAGGGAGAAGAGCTGACAGAGGCCATTGCTCCTTTGGCGAGTCCGCCCCACACACAGCCAGCAGGCAGGTGCCATATTTGAATCACCAGCACCTCACACACCTTTGGCCCCGCCCTGGTGATTCACAGTGGCCCCACCCCTCCCCACCTGCGGCTCATCCAGGCCATTTCCCGGGACTTTTCTGTGCAAGTTGCCTCTCGTGCCTCATACTTAGGACTTTTCCTAAAATCTCTCAAACAAGCAGCAGCCTGCCCCATATGGCTTGATAAGTGGCCCAGGCCTGGCACTAGCGACAACTGCATTGGTTCATAGCTCGGCCTCTCCTGGACAACGCCAAGCCCAGCACAAGTAGCAGCCAACTACGGTTTGCTGTGTAGCTCATGCTGGGTGGCCCTGGGCAAGGCACTGGCAGAGGCTAACCTTGCACCTCCCAGAGGCCCCAGAGAAAGTGCACCTGGTGGTCAGACTTGACCACCCTAGATTACAACCCTATCACATCCATGAGTGACACACTCAAGGGGCACATTTGGTGAACACCAAAGCTCCACTGAAGTAAATCCTGCTCCATAGGGGTGTCTCCAGCACAGCAGCTCTCTGGCTGTAGTTGCAGCTGGTCCTCACAGCCAATTGGCCTGGGGGTCAATTCCTCCCAGGGATGCCAACAGCAACCAAGGCTCAAATACAATAGGACAGTGCACACAGCCCACACAGGGGAGCACCTAGAAGGCCCAGCTCAGGTGACTGGGGAGGCTGAGCCACTGAACCCTACAGGACACCTACTACACAAAGCCACTCTACAAATTCCAGGAGACATAGCAGCTCTACCTAATACATAGAAACAACCACCTGGAAGCAGCCAAAATGTGGAGGCAAAGAAACATGTCACAAAGGAAAGAACAGAAGAAATCTCTAGAAGAGGAACTAAATGAAATAGATCCAAGCAAACTAACAGATACAGAGTTCAGAATTTTGTTTATAAAGATGCTCAAGCATATTATTACAAAAACAACTGAGAAAAATTGATGACATAATAAAGTACCAATTTGAAATGAAGCCTACACGAACTGAAATAAAGAATAATTTACAGGGAATCAACAGTAGAGGATGCTGAGAATCAAATCAGCAATTTGGAACATGAAGAAACAAAAACACCCAACCAGAAGAGCAAAAAGAAAAAAGAATCCAGAAATATGAAGATAGCATAAGGAGCCTCTGGGACAACTTCAAGAGGCCCAACATTCATATTATTGGGGTGCCAGAAGAAGAAAGAAAGAAAATGAAAGCCTATTTAAAAAAATTATTACAGAAAATTTCCCCTACCTGAGGAAAGAAATAGACTTACAAGTCCAGGAAGCACAGAGGGTCCCAAACAAGAGGAACCCAAAGAGGCCCACAGCAAGACACATCATAATTAAAATTCCAAAGGTTAAAGACAAAGAGAGAATCTTAAAAGTAGCAAGAGAAAAATAGTTACCTATAAGGGAGCACCTATACAACTGTCAGCTGACTCCTCAACAGAAACTTTGCAGGCCAGAAGGGAGTGGCAAGAAATATTCAAAGTGATGAAAAACATGGAACTACAACCAAGATTGCTCTACCCAGCAAAGCTATCATTTAGAATTGAAGGTCAGATAAAGAGCTTCTCAGACAAGGAAAAGCTAAAGGAGTTCATCACCACCAAACCAGGACTACAGGAAATGTTGAAGGGTCTTATTTAAGAAGAAGCAAATGAAAGAATCTGATGAACTAAGTAGATCCAGAGACATTGATGCATGCAACAGATGATCATATTTCAGAGGAAATAGGGAAAGGGGGTGGAGGGTGGGAAGAGATTAACCAAATAAGTTATAGGCATATATGCATAACCCATGGACACAGTCAATAATGGAGGAAGGCCTGGAGAAGGGGTGGGAGTGAAGTGGAGGGAGTCAATTAGAGGGGGAAAATGGTACACCCGTAATACCTTCAACAATAAAGATAAATTAAAATATATACATATATTTTATCTCAAGTGCCAATTTTGCTTGATTTATAAAAACTACACTGAAAATGGTATTGACAAGGTTTCTGAGACCATACCTAGGCTTGTATGGACAGTTTTATTACTTATGTCTGCCAAGAATGTAGAAGGGGAAGTAGCAGGGAACATGCTACACATGTTAAATTTGGTAAATAATTTTTAATTTTGTCCTAAGTGAACACAAAATAATCTTCACAATAATGGAGCAGTATATTTCATTTTGTAACCTTTTTCTACATACCTTTCTTTTTGAACATTTGTGTCAATAAACATCTATATTTACAGCCCGGCCGGGCGTGGCTCAGCGGTTGAGCGTCGACCTGGAATCCAGGCGATCGGGGTTCGATTCCCGGGTCAGGGTACATGCCCGGGTTGCGGGCTCAATCAATGATTCTCTCATCATTGATGTTTCTATCTCTCTCTCTCCCTCTCCTTTCCTCTCTCTGAAATCAATAAAGATATATTAAAAAAAAAAAAAAAGAATTACATTATTTTTAAAAAATCTATATTTACAATTATAAACTTCATAAAATCATATCGATAGATGATTCACTTTGCTTATGTTTTGTTATTCAAGTAGTTTTAATTTTTTTACCTTTAAAAGTATTGTGGTGAAAAATGTATGCAACCCTCGTAAATTAAACAAATTACATTGTTCAGATATATTTGTAGGGTCCAAAGTTTTTATTAAAAGTATTGTAGGGAGAGGGAAGATGGCAGCACTCTGACAAGAAGCAGAGCACCCTTGCTCCCAACCAAGGACTTGATTTACCACTAAAATACTGCATAACCAGCTTAGAAAAACAAGAGAAACATACTTGAGTGGACATATTTCAAGAAGGAGTAGTGAAGAAACATCATAGAGTCTGGTAAGAGGGGGGGAAGGTGTCCAAAGCAGGAGTCCCCCCTGAAGCCAGTGCTGAGCTCCATGGCCTGAGGGTTAGAGGTGGCAAAGCTCCCTCCCACTTGAGAGTGTGGACTGCCACCCAAAAACTGGGATCTCAAACCCTGAGCAAAGGAGAAGGGAAGGCCAGTGCAGGGCGGGCATAGGAAGCCAGGGTTACAGTGTGCCTGCAAGAAGGGGACTGTGCCTTCCCAGTGAAACAATGAGTGTAATGGAGGCAGACAGGACAGGAGTCTTTCACCCCCAGTGCTGACATGGTGCTGACTGTGGGAAAGGCTGACCCACAGTGTGTGGCTTCCCAATATAAAGGGGCTAGAAGGCTACACTGAGCAGGCCACCTACAGGGAACCTCTGCTTTCCTGAAAGGCATTGTGTAGAACCTGAGAAAGAATTTCAGCTGTGTGTCTCAGGGAAGGGGAAGAGAGCCCTCCCACCACCAGAGAGAGACCAGAGTTGCCTGCAGGACAGATTGGGACTCCATCCGTTGGAGCTGCAGTGGAGCAGATCTGGACTTCAGCCACCAGAGCTGCAGATTCAGCAAATCAGACATTTTTGACCGGCCCTGAGGGGAGACAGGATAGGACAAAAGGAGCTGCCCCAGCTTTACTTAGATTAGCTGTGTAGGGGAGCTGCGTGGGGCAGACTTTGTAACCCCTCCGGCTTGGTTCTGAGGGGCGGAAGCACCAGGACCTCGCAGGGTGAGTTCTCTGCCTGTGTTGCTTTGCACATTTTTGAATTTTTGATTGATGAAAGGGCATTCACATTCCTGGATTGCACTGGGGAGACAGACCAGCAAAAGCTGGGATTTGTGTATGCATTGTGGAGAGTTTGAACCTAGCGCCCCATGCGAACAGCTAACCAGATCAAGGAAAGGAGGGGCAGACCACGCCTACCTCTCCTGCAGGCTAAGAGCACCACCCACCGAGCTCACTGAAGATCCAGATATTCCCCACATGGCACAGTCCTAAGGGGGAAGGGAGATCAGCTCACATACAAGAATAAGACTCTCAAGGACTATTGTTTGGAAACTGGAAGAAAAGCTTGAAACCCCTTCTGAGCGCTGGGCAGACAAACTGCTCACCAGAATCTTTTGTAAACAAACCCACTGAGCCCAGGCTGCTGAAACTGCCCATACAGAAAGGGCAACAGTCTGAATTCAATCTGAACCTGCAACAGGCCACTGTATGGGGAACTAGAATTAGAAGATAGGGTAGAGACTGAGGAGTTGGCTTTGAAGCAGAAACTAACTTCCCCACAGTGAGTGCCTGACAGCTAAACCTCTAAGTAAGGGGAACAATATCCCAAGCTATACTAGCCAGCCTGAATCCTAAAGACTGTTCAGAAGACTCTGGAGTAAGACCGGGCAACCACAAAGGGGGAGGCAAAATAGCTGACAAGTGAAGGTGGTCCACAGTGAGCCTCAGACCAGCCAACTACCTAAGGATGCCATTGACAAACCTAGACAGCCCCTGATGTTGGCTGACACACAAGTACTTCCTAGGAGACATTTACAGAACATTTCATTCCAAAGCAGCAGAATACACATTCTACTCAAGTGCACATGGAACATTCTCAAAAATAGACCACATGTTAGAGTACAAAACAAGTCTCTACAAGTTCAAGAAGATTGAAATCATATCAAGCATCTTCTCAGATCACAATGACATGAAACTAGAAATCAACCACTATAAAAAAAACTAAAAAATATTCAAACAAATGGAAGCAAAAAGCATGTTATTAAACAACGAATGGGTTACCAATGAGATCAAGTTAGAAATCAAAAACTTCCTGGGGAAAAAATTAAAATGAACAGAAAACAACCCAAAATCTAGGGGGCATTAGCAAAAGCAGGGCTGAGAGGAAAGTTCATAGCAGTACAGGCATACCTCAAGAAACAAGAAAAAGCTCTACTAAACCATCTAACACAACAACTAAAAGAACTAGAACAAGAACAGCAAGAAAAGCCTGAGGAAGTAGAAAGAAGGAAATAATAAAGATCAGAGCAGAAATTAATGACATAGAGACTAAACAAATGATACAAAAAATCAATGAAACCAAGAGCTGGTTACTTGAAAAGATAAATAAGATTGATGAACTTTTAGCAAGACTCACCAAGAAACAAAGAGAGAGAACACAAATAAATAAAATCAGAAATGAAAAAGACGATATAACAACTGACCCAAGAGAAATACAAGGGATCATAAGAAAATACTATGAGCAAATATATGCCAACAAACTGTACAACCTGGGTGAAATGGACAAATTCCTAGAAGCATACAGTCTTCCAAAGCTGAATCAGGAATAACCAAAGAACCTGAATAGGCCAATAATAACTAATGAAATTGAAGCAGTAATCAAAAAACTCCCAGCAAACAAAAGCCCTGGACCAAATGGATTTCCAGCGAGTTTGACCAAACATTCAAAGAAGAATTAACACCTGTCCTCCTCAAACTATTCCAGAAAATTCAAGAGGAGGGAAAACTGCCAGACTCTTTTTATGAGGCCAGCATCATCCTAATCCCCAAAACAGATAAAGACACTACAAAGAAAGAAAATTACAGGCCAATATCCCTGATGAACATAAATGCTAAAATCTTCAACAAAATACTAGCAAACCGGATCCAGAAATACATTAAAAAGATCATACATCACGACCAAGTGGGATTTATTTCGGGCATGCAAGGCTGGTACAACATCTGCAAATCAATAAACGTGATACACCACATAAACCAAATGAAGGACAAAAATCATAAGATCATGTCAACAGATGCAGAAAAAGAATTCAACGAAATCCAGAATCCATTTTTGATAAAAGCTCTCAGCAAAGTGGGAATAGAGGGAACATACTTCAACATAACAAAGGCCATATATGACAAACCTACAGCCAATATCATACTTAACGGTCAAAGACTAAAACCATTTCCCTTAAAAACAAGAATAAGACAGGGATGTGTGCTTTCACCATTCTTATTCAACATAGTACTGGAAGTCCTTGCCATAGCCATCAGACAGGAAGAAAACATAAAAGGTATCCAAACTGGAAAAGAAGAGGTAAAACTGTCATTATTTGCATATGACATGATATTGTTCATAGAAAACCCTAAAGATTCTACCAAAGTACTACTAGATTTGATAAATGAATTTGGCAAGGTAGCTGGATACAAAATTAACATCCGGAAATCAACAGCATTTTTATACACCAACAATGAACCCTCAGAAAGAGGAACTAAAAAAGCAATACCATTTACCATAGCAACTAAAAAGGTAAGATACCTAGGAATGAACTTAACCAAGGATGTAAAAGATCTATACTCGGAAAACTACAGGATACTGAAAAAAGAAATAGAGAAAGATATAAACAAGTGGGAAAATATACCATGCTTATGGATTGGAAGAACTAATATCATTAAAATGTCCATACTACTCAAAGCAATCTATAGATTCATAGCAATTCCTATTAAAATACCAAAAGCATATTTCACAGAGCTAGAACAAATATTCCAAAAATTTATATGGAACTGAAAAAGACCCCAAATACCCACAGCCATCCAGAGAAAGAAGAACAGAGTGGAAGGGATTACTTCACAGGATATAAAAGGAGGACATACAGGTGGTCAAGAGACATATAAAAAAATGAACAACTTTGCTAATCATCAGAGATGCAAATTAAAACCACAATGAGGTATCACTTCACACCTATCAAAATGGCTCTATCAACAAATCAAGAAACAACAAGTATTGGGGAGGATGTGGAGAAAGAGGAACCCTAGTGCACTGCTGGTGGGAATGCAGACTGGTGCAAACACTATGGAAAACAGTATGGAGGTTCCTCAAAAAATTAAAAATGGAGCTGCCTTTTCACCCAGTGATCCCACTTCTCGGAATATATCCTAAGAATCTTGAAACACTAATCAGAAAGAATATATGCAAACCTATGTTCACAGTAGCAGCATTTACAATAGCTAAGATCTGGAAACAGCCCATGTGCCCATCAGTAGATGAGTGAATAAAAAAGCTATGGGGCATTTACACCATGGAATACTATGCAGATGTAAAGAAAAAGGATCTCGCCCTGCCGGGCGTGGCTCAGTGGTTGAACGTCAACCTAGGGTCCAGGCGATCGGGGTTCAATATTCTGTCAGGGCACATGCCCGGGTTGCGGGCTCGATCCCTGGTTAGGGGCGTGTAGGAGGCAGCCAATCAATGACTCTCTCATCATTGATGTTTCTATCTCTCTCTCTCTCCCCCTCTTTTCCTCTCTCTGAAATCAATAAAGATATAAAAAAAATAAATTAATTTAAAAAAAGGATCTCATACCCTTTGGGACAGTATAGATAGACCTGAAGCATATTATGCTAAGTGAAATAATTCAGGCAGAGAAAGACATACATCACATGATCTCACTTATATGTGGAATCTAACAAACTTAATAAACTGATGACCAAAATAGATTCAGTGACATGGAAGCATGGTTGAGACTGATGAATCTCAGGGGAAGGTGGGGGTGGGTGGGGAGAAATTAACCAAAGAATTTATATGCATATATGCATAACCCAAGGGCACAGACAATAGTGTGGTGTGGGACTGGGGAGGGAGGTGGGGAGTGGGTGGAAGGGATAAATGGGGAGAAAAAGGGCCATCTGTAATATTGTGAACAATAAAAATAAATGAATAAATAAAAATAAATAACTAAATGAATGAAAATAAATAAATAAATAAATAAATAATTGAGTATTTTAAACAAAAAAGTATTGTAATAGTAATATTTTTATTTATATTACTCAATATCATTCATAAAATGTGTTCCAAGATATAATTCTACCAGCAGCATATTAAAGTACCTGGTTCCCCAAAACTTTATCAACATTTTATGATATCATTATTGTAATCTTTGCCACAGGATAATAAAAATAATTATTTTATTATTTGATTTTATTACATTATTAATGATAGCAATCTTTTTTAAAACTATTTTTTTTGCCACATTCCTTTTCCCATTTGGAAGGGCCTATTTTGATGTATTGAGAGATCAATTTTTTTCAATGGCCTTGGAACTAGTACTAACCATATATTTTTAAACTTTATCTTATGCATGTAAAAATACTTTTCAATTTTAAAATTTTTGCATACAAAATTTAATAATAAATTAAAATTACTCTGGAAAGCCAAGTAATTTCTTATAAAGCCTCCAAGTACAAATAGATTTGTATAAACCTGGGACTCTTAAAAAGAATTTATTATTATTAAAAATATTCTATTTCTAGCCAAAAAGAATAACCTCACAGAGACTTAGAAGTTATTACTACCACAATCTTGTACCACTGATCATCACTCATTGTCTTTTTTTCTCCCCAAAGGTATAAGTAGTTTCTGATTTGGGGGGGAACTTGATAACCCATGTAGAGTATTTGTCTATTCTCTTCTCACCTCAAAAGATAAATTTGATAGTTATCTCCATCTATATAAATGTTTAAATTTTTAATTCAATAATAATACATAAATATAAGTGTACTTAAAAGTAAAAATCCAGCATGGAGGAATATAGAAAAAACATACACTTGAATCACCGACTTTCCAAACTCATTTTTTCCCCACTAGGAAATAAGCTCTATGGTCAGGATTTTTTTTTCTATTTTGTTTTGTTGTTGTTATTGTTTAAATATATCTTTATCGATTTCAGAGACAGGAAGGGAGAGGGAGAGAGAAAGAAACATCAATGATGAGTCACTGATCTGTTGCCTCCTGTACACCCCAAACTGGGGATCGAGCCCACAACCTGGGCATGTACCCAGACCAGGAATCGAACCTTGACCTCCTGGATCCTAGGTCAATGCTCAACCGCTGAGTCACGCCCAGCCGGGCCATCAACATCTTTTGAATACTTTAACAAATGAATGAAATAATACTTAAGCAGAGATACAGTTAGCTTTTTTCCTTACTTTACATAGATATATATATAAGTACAAAGTTTTCATCTTATTTTTAAGTCATCATACTAAAATTATTTTAAAATTTAATTTTTTATCATAATATTATAACTTGAACAGCTTTCCACTAAATTTTGATATAACTTATTTTTTTAAGAGCGACATAATACTCCATAGTGGAGACGGTTCATGATTCATTTATCCATTCCCTATCGATAAACACTTTCCCTACAATGTTTTGTTATTTAAAAATTCTGCAAGAGCACAATTTAAAATAACTAAGATCTGGAAACAGCCCAAGTGCCCATCAGTAGATGATGGATAAAAAAGCTGTGGGGATTGGAGAAACAAGATGGCCGCGTAGGTAACAGCTGCACTCGTCGCCTCCCACAACCACATCAAAATTACAACTAAAATACAGAACCACCATCACTCAGAAACTTCTGAAATCCATCTAAACAGAAGCCCCACAAGCAGGGAGCTGAAAAAGCACCGAGACCAGTAGGAGGGGCGGAGACGCGGGCAGATCGACGCTGAATTGCAGAGGCTGAATTTCATCCATGGCCAACACCCCGTGCCCCGGATGAAACCCGGGAGGGAATCTCAGTGGTGGGGATTTCCTGGAAGAGTGAGGGGTCTCAGCCCCACAGCAGGCCCCCAGCTCAGGGCTCCAGGACTGGGAAGAGATTTCCCCATAACTCCTGACTGTGAAACGAGCGGGGACTGTTGCTGAGGGTCGCAGAGGCTGCGGGAGCCCCAGCAGCTCCTCTAAAGGGCCCAGCATGGACTCACTCAGATGCTCTCCCTCTGAGCCCAGCGCCGGGCAGCAGCCTGAAAGGACCTGGGACACTTGGGGAGGGACTAACCTGCCTGAAATCTGGGCGAGAGGTGGGGGGCAGCTTCCTCCCAGGCAGAAGAGCTGGCAGAGGCCATGGCTCCTTTGGCGAGTCCTCCCCACACACAGCCGGCACGCAGGCGCCATATTTGAATCCCCAGCACCTGACTCACACCTTTGGCCCCACCCTGGTGATTCCCCAAAACCCCGCTCCTCCCTACCTGCAGCTCATTCAGGCCATTTCCAGGGGCTTTTCTGTGTAAGTGGCCTCTCGAGCCTCATACTTAGGACTTTCCTAAAACCTCTCAAACAAGCAGCGGCGGGCCCCATACGGCTTGATAAGTGGCCCCAGGCCTGGCACTAGTGACAGCCTGCACTGGCTCATAGCTTGACCTCTCCTGGGCACCTCCAAGCCCAGCACAAGTAGCAGCCAACTACGGTTTGCTGTGTAGCTCATGCTGGGTGTCCCTGGGGAAGGCACTGGCACAGGCTGACTTTGCACCTCCCGAGAGGCCCCAGAGAAAGTGCACCTGGTGGTCAGACTCAACCACGCTGGATTACAATGCTACCACATCCACCAGTGACACACTCAAGGGGCATACTTGGTGAACACCAAAGCTCCACTGAAGTAAATCCTGCTCCATAGGGGTGTCTCCAGCACAGCAGCTCTCTGGCTGTAGTTGCAGCTGGTCCTCACAGCTGATTGGTGTAGGGGTCAGATCCTCCCAGTGATGCCAACAGTAATGAAGGCTCAACTACAACAGGACAGTGCACACAGCCCACACAGGGGAGCACCTAGAAGGCCCAGCTCAGGTGACTGGGGAGGCTGAGCCACTGGACCCTACAGGACACCTACTACACAAAGCCACTCTACCAATTCCAGGAGACATAGCAGCTCTACCTAATACACAGAAACAAACACCAGGAAGCAGCCAAAATGTGGAGGCAAAGAAACATGTCACAAAGGAAAGAACAGAAGAAATCTCTAGAAAAGGAACTAAATGAAATAGATCCAAGCAAGCTAACAGATACAGAGTTCAGAATAATGGTTATGCCTGGCCAGGCGTGGCTCAGTGGTTGAGTGTCGACCTGGGATCCAGGCAATCGGTGTTTGATTCCCGGTCAGGGCACATGCCCGGTTGTGGGCTTGATCAATGACTCTCTCATCATTGATGTTTCTATCTCTCTCTCTCCCTCTCCTTTCCTCCCTCTGAAATCAATAAAGATATATTTGAAAAAGAGGAAGAAGAAGAATGGTTATAAGGATGCTCAAGGATATTAGTAAGAGTATGACGAAAATAATTGAGAAAATCTATGACATAATAAAGGACCAATTTGAAATGAAGGCTACATGAACTGAAATGAAGAATAATTTACAGGGAATCAACAGTAGAGTAGAAGATGCTGAGAATCAAATCAGCAATTTGGAACATGAAGAAACAAAAAACACCCAACCAGAAGAGCAAAAAGAAAAAAGAATCCAGATATATGAAGATAGCATAGGGAGCCTGTCGGACAACTTCAAGAGGCCCAACATTCATATTATTGGGATGCCAGAAGGGGAAGAAAGAGACCAAGAAATTGAAAAGTTATTTGAAAAAATAATTACAGAAAGCTTACCCTACCCAGGGAAAGAAATAGACTTACAAGTCCAGGAAGCACAGAGGGTCCCAAACAAGAGGAACCCAAAGAGGCCCACAGCAAGACACATCATAATTAAAATGCCAAAGGTTAAAGACAAAGAGACAATCTTAAAAGCAGCAAGAGAAAAGCAATTAATTACCTACAAGGGAGCACCCATATGACTGTCAGCTGATTTCTCAACAGAAACTTTGCAGGCCAGAAGGGAGTGGCAAGAAATATTCAAAGTGATGAAAAACATGGAACTACAACCAAGATTACTCTACCCAGCAAACTTATAATTTAGAATTGAAGGTAAGATAAAGAGTTTCTTAGACAAGGAAAAGCTAAAGGAGTTCATTACCACCAAACCAGCACTACAGGAAATGTTGAAGGGTCTTCTTTAACAAGAAGCTAATGCACAAAAGAATCTGATGAACTAAATAGATCCAGAGACATTGATGCATGTAACAGACGATCCTATTTCAGAGGGAAGAGGGAAGGGGGGTGGAGAGTGAGAAGAGATTAACCAAAGAAGTTATAGGCATATATGCATAACCCATGGACACAGACAATGAGGGGCTGAAGGCCTAGGGAGGGGGTGGGAGCGAGGTGAAGGGGATCAATTGGGGAGGAAAAAATGGGACACCTGTAATACTTTCAACAATAAATTTAAAAAATAATAATAATAATAAAATAAAATAAATCCTTTAACAAAAAAAAGCTGTGGGACATTTATACCATAGAATACTATGCAGGTATAAGAAAGAAGGATCTCGTACCCTTAGGGACAGTATGGATGGACCTGGAGAATATTATGCTAAGCGAAATAAGCCAGGCAGAGAAAGACAAACATCACATGATCTCAATTATATATGGAATCTAAAGAACTTAATAAACCAATGAACAGAATAAATTCAATGACATGGAAGCATAGATCAGATTGATGAATGTCAGAGGAATGGAGGAGGGTGGGTGAGTGGAGGGGGAGAAATTAACCAAAGAATTTATATCCATATATGCACAACCCAAGGACATGGACAATGGCGGGGAGAGGGTCTGGGGAGGGGGAAGGGATGGGTTGGAATGGGTCATTGGGAAGAAAACGGGACATCTGTAATATTTTAAACAAGAATAATTAAAAACAAAGAAAAGAAAACACACACAAAAATTCTGCAAGAAGTACCCCTCTGCGTGTGTGACACATGTATTTCTACAGGATAGGTTCATTCCTAAAATTGAAATATATCCCAAATTGCTTCCCACAGTTTTAGCAATTTATTCTCCCACTCAGAGCTCATATTCCACTGGTATGCACTGGTGGAATGCATTGACTGGTATCCATTATTGGTGAAAACCAGAGCCATACCAATTATTAAATTTATTTAGTATCATCCCTGCTCCCCACAAAAATTATATGAGAGCTTCCTTCTCTCACACACTCATCCACACTGAATGTTAACAATCTTTTAAATTTTCAAGTCCAGCCACTCCCAGGTGTCTCAGTTGGTTGCAGTGTTGTCCCATTCACCAGAAGTTTTCAGGTTCGATTCTCGATCAAGGCACATGCCTAGGTTGCAGGTTCAATCCCTGGTTGGGGCACTCAGCGAGCATACAGAACGCAACCGATCAATATCTCTCTCTCGTTCTCTCTCTCCTCTCTTTACCTCCTTCCCTTTCTTCTACTCTCTCTAAAAATCAGTAAACATATCCTCAGGTGAGGATTAAAAAATTTTTCTCGAATCCAACGAATGAAGAATAATACACACAATTTATTTAATTTGCTTTTCCCTGATTACTAATTAGGTTAAGCATCTTTTTTTTAGATAAAAAGAATTGCTTTAATTATGCTTTTATAATCAAAGATACTTTTTAAAGTTACACAAATTACACAGAAATATACTCTAAGATGAAAAAAAGCATTTTAACAATGACATTATGATAGGCACTTACCCAAATGTTTAACTCCTCTTTAAACCACACAAGGAGTAGATGACATTTCATGCCCAATGATTTAAGGTTAAGCATCTTTTAATGTATTCATTGGTCATTTATATTACTTTTCCCATGAAATGCTTGTGACTGTTTTCCATTGGATTATTGGTCATTTTCCAGTTGATTTGTTGAAGTTCTTGAGATAGTATAGATGTTAATCATTTTTCTCTTATACGCATTGTAAATAATTTTGCCAGTTTGTTATTGGTGTTTTTACCCATATAGGAAGTTTTATGATTTGGGGGGAATTCTGTTGTGTTGCGAGGCCCTTCAGCACACCAAAATTATAGCATATAACTCAATAACTTTGTGTTAAATTCATATTCACATTCTTTGGCTACCTATCAAATTATGGGTTTCAAATTATTTCCTTTGAAACTTTGGAGATCCTGCTTCACTATCTTCTAGTATTTAATATGGTAGGGATCAGCCTGAATGTTGTTCCTTCCTAGGTATCCTATTTGTTTCTCATTGGAAACATTTTTGTAATGTTGACATTTAGAAATTTCAGTAAGGTGTATTTTGATATAGGTCTTCTTTAATTATTCTTACTCTGCATTTTGTGGATTCTTTCATAGTAAATCATCCAGGCTTCATTCATCTCATAAAATTTATCTTATTTATTTGGCCCTTTTTCCCCCATTCTGGCATTCTTTTTGAGTAGATGTTGGAACTTCCAAGTCTAACTTTTGTCTTTTAACTTTTTCCAAACTTTTCTTCTTGACCTTTTTTGCACTCACTTCTGAGAGACTCCAAATACTAATTTTTCCAATGCACTAAATAATTTTCAGCTCTATCAATTATGTGATTTAGCTTATCAATTGTGGGGTTATTTTTAATTGTTTGCTTAATAACTACTTTATATTTTATATATACAGGGGTGGGAAAAAGTAGGTTTACAGTTGTGAGTACATGAAACACAGAGTTTATTCTTGTATTATTATTATTAATTATTGTATTAGTTATTTGTATTACAACTGTGCTTTGGTGTGGGCCTCCTTGGTTTCATCCTACCTAGAATCCTTTGAACTTGAATTTGGATATCCATTTTCTTCCTCAGATTTGGGAAGTATTTGGCCATTATTTCTTTTTCTTTCTTTCTTTTTTTAATATATCTTTATTGATTTCAGAGAGAGGAAGGGAGAGGGAGAAAGAGAGATAGAAACATCAATGTAGAGAGAGTCATTGATCGGCTGCAGCTCGCAACCTGAGCATGTGCCCTGACCGAGACTCAAACCCTGATCTCCTGGATCCTAGGTCAACGCTCAACCGCTGAGCCACGCCCAGCTGGGCGGCCATTATTTCTTTAAATGAGCTCTCTGCTCCTTTATCTCCCACTTCGCCTACTGGAACTCCCATGATGCATATATCTACCTGCTTATGATGACCTGTAAGTCCCTTAGGCTTTCATAACTTTCATTCATTCTTTTTCTTTTGCTCTTCTGACTTGACAATTTTAAGTGACATCTCTTCAAAGTCACTAATTCTTCTCCTTGATCAAGTCTGCTGTTGAACCCCTCTATGAATTTTTCAGTTCCTTTTTTGTATTGCTCAGCTGCAGACTTTCTGTTTGGTTTTTTTTAATACTTTCTATCTCTCTTTATATTCTCATTTTGATCAGGCATTGTTTACTGGCTTAGTTTAGTTGTTTATCTGTGTTCTCTTGTAGGTCATTGAGCTTCTTTAAGACAATTATTTTGAAATTTTTGTCAGGTAATTCATAGGTCTCTATTTCTCTGGGGTTGGTTTCTGGAGATTTATTTTATGCCATTGATTGAGCCTTAGTTCCTGGTTTACTTACGTGTCTTGTAATTTTTTTTTTACTGAGTATTATGCATTTGAAGAAACAGCCACCTCTACCAGTCTTTATGTACTGACTTTATAGTGGGGAAAACTTTCACCAATTAGCCTGGCTAGAAATTCAGAGGCCTCTGAAATCTTTTTTGGAGGGATATAAATTCTCTGGGATTGTAAGTGTAATTTTCCAATTAGAGAATTTTGCTGGTTTCTTTTTTTTTTTTTAAAATATTACAAATGTCCCTTTATCTCCCCAATGACCCGTTCCACCCTGTCCCACCCACCCCAGTCCCTCTCTACACCATTGTCCGTGTCTTTGGGTTGTGCATATATGCATATAAATTCTTTGGTTACTCTCTCCCCCTCTGCCCACCCGCCCTCCTCCCTCCCTCTGACATTCGTCAGTCTGATCTATGCTCCCATGTCATTGAATCTATTCTGTTCATCTTTTTAAGGACTTGACGCTCTCTCTGGTGTCTGTCTTTGGTTCTGCTGCTACAGCAGCAAGCCGCACTACTCTTCTTGGTGGCCTCCAGGCATAGGAGTTATTCCAGCTCTCCATCAGTGCTCCAAAAGAGGCAAGACAAATACCAGTCCCTCTGGTAGCTCTCCAAAAAGCTAGACCATAAGATACACACTTGATTCTTTTTCCTATCTCCCATGGAAGAAGTCATAGCTGGGTACCTTCTCGATGGCACCAAGCCACACCAGTCTTGATGTGCATCTCTGCAGTCCCCCTAGTGCTAGAGCAAGTTGATCCACTCTCCAATACTTTCAGCAGCCCCCAGGCATCCAAACTATGCCACTTCTGTTAGTGCCTCAAGTCACATGAGAAAGAAACCAGTCTCTCAGGTATTCCTCCAAAAGATAGGATGTTGGACAAACATTCCAAGTGTTCTCTTCCTCTGCTCCCTCCTCTGAGAGAGGAACCAGAAACCAAGCTTCACTGTGCCAGCTAAGGGAAGTGTAAATTATGGTAACATGAAGTCACTCTTCTTAGCTATTTCAATCTGACTGTTTCAACTTGGCACTGGCGTAGGGTACTACAACTTCTTAACTGGTTCTGCAGTTCTCATAAAGGCATTTTGGTTCCTATATCATTGTTAATTTGGTGTCTCTGTGAGGTAACAAGGGCAAGGATTCTTATTCCCCCATCTTGCTGGTGTCACCATCATGTTGGTGTTTTTACTAGAGCATATTAAAGGTATAATTAAATTATGGAGAAATTACATCAATAAAATGAGTGCCTTTTATCCAAACACAGGGAATGCCTTTCCATTTATTCAATAATCCTTTTTGTTGTCATCAATATTTTAAGGTTGTCTTATAAAGTTCATGCAATATTCTTGTTAAGTTTATTCATTTTTTATCATTGTTTTTATTGTAAATGCAAATTAAACCCACAATGAGATATCACCTCACACCTCTCAGAATGGCTATCATCAACAAATCAACAAACAACAAGTGTTGGCAAGGATGTAGAGAAAAGGGAACCCTTGTGCACTGTTGGTGAGAATGCAGATTGGTGCAGCCACTGTGGAAAACAGTGTATGGAGGGTACTCAAAAAAATTTAAAATGGAGCTGCCTTATGACACAGCCATTCCACTCCTGGGGATTTCTCTGAAGAAACACAAAACACTAATTTAAAAGAATATATTCACCCCTATATTCGTTGTAGTATTATTTGCAATAGCCAAGATATGGAAGCAACCCAAGTGCTCATCAATAGATGAGTGGCTAAGAAAGCTGTGTTACATATATACAATGGAATACTACTGGCCATAAAAAAGAATGAAATCTTACCATTTGCAATAGTATGGATGGACCTAGAGGGTATTATGCTAAGTAAAATAAGTCAGTCAGAGAAAGACAAATACCCCAGGATTTCACTTATATGTGGAATCTAAAGAACAATATAAATGAGCAAACAAAACAGAAACAGACACATAGATACAGAGAACAGACTAATGGTTGCCGGAGGGGAGGGAGGTTGGGAGGCTGGGAGAAAAAGGGTGAAGGGATTGAGAAGTACAGGTTGGTAGTTACAAATAGTCATGGGGATGTAAAGTACAGCATAGGAATTATAGTCACTAAAATTTTAGGAACTGTGTATGGTGCCAGGTGGGTACTGGAAATATTAGAGGGAACACTTTGTAAAGTATATGATTATCTAACCACTATGCTCTACACCTGAAATTAATACAAAATAATATTGAATGTAAACTGTAATTTTAAAAAAATAACCAGAACATGATAGCACCTCAAACCTCTAAGAATAACTATTACCAAAAAGTCAACAAATAGCATGTGTTGGTGAGGATGTGGAGAAAAGGAAACACACAGGCACTGTTGGTGGGATTGCAAATTGGTGCAGCCACTATGCAAAACGGTATAAAGGTTCCTCAAAAAAAAAATTAAAAAATAGAACTACCATGCAACCCAGCAATTCCACCTTTGGGTATTTATCCAAAGAAAATGAAAATACTAATACGAAAAGATATATGCAAGATATATGCACCCCTATGTTCATTGTGGCATTATTTACAATAGCCAAGATACGGAAACAACCTAGGTGTACATTAATAGATTAATGGATAAAGGAGATGTGATTAGATAGATAGATAATAGACTATTACTCGGCAATAAAAGAGAATGAAATCTTGCCATTTGTGACAACATGCATGAACCTAGAGGGTATTATGCCAAGTTAAATAAGTCAGACAGAGATAAACTTCTAAATTTTTTTAACTTTTCCACTCTTTTGTAATAGCACTTAGTTTAAAACACAAACATTGCACAACTGTACAAAAATATTTATTTCTTTATATATTTATACTATATTTATAGCTCTGAGTAATGCATTGCACTACAACATTATGATGGCTACATCACTAAATGATAGGAATTTTTCAGCTTCATTATATATTATGGGACCACCATTGTATATATGGTTCGCAGTTGACTGAAACATCATTTTGGGTGCGTAACTGTACAGTCACCCAGCTCCTTCCTCTTATAAGTGGTTGATTAGAAATATCCAATAATGATATTTTGTACATATACATTGCTAGATCATGCCATGAACTATCAGTACTCTCTTTACTACTAGAAATAGAGTCATTAGCACCTTTAAAACTAGCTTGATTAGAGAGCCAATTTCAGAAACCTCAGAACCAATTCAGAAAATTCATCCTTAAAATTCTGATATTCTAGAACCATTCTCAATACCAAAATGTGTACTAGTGTTCTGGGACTGCCATAACAAAATACAATAGACTTGGTGGCTTAAACAACAGAAACTAATTTTCTCATAGTTCTGAAGGCTGGAAGTCCAAGATCAGGGTGCCCGCATAGTTGAATTCTGGTGTGAGCTCTCTTCCTGACTTGCAGATGGCAGCCTTTTCACTGTGTGCTCACATGGCCTTTCCTTAATGCGTTCATGTGGAGAGAGAAGGGCGGGGGGAGTTCTTTTCATCTTTTTATAAGGCCACCAGTGCTATCAGATTAGGATTCCATCCTTATGACTTCATCTAACCTTAATTATTTCCTAAAAACCCTTATCCAAATACAATCACATTTGGGGTTAGGGCTTCAACATATGATTTTAGGGGAGACACAATTCAGTTTATAACAATAGTTACTAGCATACCCAGTAAGACCATTTCTAAGTGTTATCCACAAATATTTCAAGTTGCTAAGACAGCAAGAAACACTGGAATCAATTTTTTTAAAATAAATTATCATTTCAGTGGTAACAAATGTAGAGTATGTAGAAATCTATTATTCAAAGAGAAAGCTGTAACTGGAAATTTGGGGGTTTGGCAATGGTCTAGTGATTCCAACTTTTCAGGAAAATGGAGCTGTGCCAACTGTATCCCATACATATTGGTATATTGAGCTTGGGGTTTGGGGAGGGGAGGCAATTGGTAAAGGGGCCTTCTGAAAGGAAGGGAATCATGAATTATCAAAAAGTTATTACAGTATATCTTATGCACTGAGATATGATTTACTAATCAAGAAGCAACATCAGCCCTACTAACCACCCCCTTCCCCAACAAGGGATACTCATTTTTATTGAGAAGGAATTTGAACTGTGACTCCAGCTCAAAGGACAGCTTCATTTAAGAAAGGAGAGGACTGGTTCCCAGTATGGCATGTTTTCCTGCTGGCTTTCTGCTGATCCTTCCTGGCTCCACAGAGATGCTAAATACACAAAAATGTGTTAGAGATCTGGTTTAATGTGGCATGCATTAGATATAAATGAGTGTAACACTGGAAGAAGAGGATTCTTTTTTTTTTCTCTTATACCCTTGTCAGGTGACCTGTGCACTTAGAAACTCCTTAAAGTGGCCAGGAATCTGCACAGATAAGTGAACCATCTGTTCTCATGTGGACCAACTGATAATGTAGCAACAACAGCTGCAGAAAATGGGTCAGTGGTCTTACCAGATTTTCCAATATTTCCACCACTAGGCAATGGTAATCAAGTGTAATCTCTTGGATTGCTTAAAACCATGAGGATTTGGGACTTATCATAAGAAAGGAGGACCCAACAAGAGAAGACAGAGCTTTTTCCAGTAAACCAGATGAGAGTTTAGAGATAAAATATTTTGAATATCAAAAGAAATGTTTGGGACAACATGGATAGACCTTGAGGGTATCAAGCTAAGTAAAATAAGTCAGACAGAGAAAGACAAATACTGTATGATCTCACTTATATGTGGAATCTAAAGAAAGAAACAAAACTCATAGATACAGAGAACAGAATGGTGGTTGCAGGGGGAGGCGGAGGCTGGTTTGGGATGTGGGCAAAATGGGTAAAGGGGTCAAGAGGTATAAGCTGCCAGTTATAAAATAAGTCATTGAGATGTAATGGTATATATTGATGAATTGATGTATAATCATGGTGTCGATAGTCAATAATATTGTAGTACATATTTGAAAGTTGCCATGAGAATAAATCTTATAAGTTTTCATCACAAATTTTTTTTTCTTTGTGTGGTACTGGGTGGTAAATAGACTTATTGTGGTGATCATGTCACAGGGTATACAAATATCAAATCATTACATTGTATACCTGACACTAATGATGTTATATGTCAATTACACCTCAATAAAAAAATTTTTAAGATTTAACATAAAAAATAAAACAAAATGTACCACTGGGTAATGAAGGATGTGTCTTATAAATAATAGATAAAAGAGAAAGACATATGGACATGGATAAAGAGATAAAAAATTAAGATTATATACATGTAAAATCTGTGTATATTTATATCTATATAATAATATTATCCCATGCTGTTAACAATGATTGTCTCAATGGCTAATTTTTATCTATATAGTGAAATTTTTCAACAATGAGAGAGTATTGATTCTTAATAAGAAATACATGCCAATTATTTCTAATTTTGAAAAGAATCCTCTCATTCTAAAAGAATTTCAAAATGAAAGAATTTTCTTTCTGAGGATGTTAACCCTTTGTAGGTACATTTGTGGAAGTGAGTATCAATGTCAAGAAGGCTACTCAACTCAGCTATAGGCCACTGGTGCTTTGCAGCCGAAGTGATTATTTTTAATGATAGCACATGAATTTCTGTTATTTTATGTGGATTATGGTTGCTTATATAATTTATCTAGGCACTAACAAAATAGTTAAGCTGCATATTCCTCATCACCTCAACCTTTTCTTGCTTCAATCACCTCAAGATAGCATATGCCTAGAGCATTAATTCAGCTTGTCAAGTTGGATTTTTCTTTCGTTGATATATGAGTCCACCAAACAGTTCTCCACTGTTAAATCTTCGTGGAAAAAAAAGGAGGAAAGTCAAAATAGAACATGCTTTCCTTCAGAATGTCCCCTCATTTTGATACAGACCTCAAAAGATCAGAAAAAAATGGGGGGAATTTTTTCAAAAAATGTATTTAGGAGATCTGATTTAGGGATATAAAATGTAGAAATAATTAATACTTGCCTTTCCATAGTAAAAATACATATCCTGTATGAAAATTGCAAGAGATGAATTTCTCTGATAACCTCATATAATCTCATTTCACAGAGCTAAAGTTTATGTCAACATTTTTGTTCCTCAAAAGAAATGTTTGAAGTTTCTGTCTTGCTTTGTGTGGAGGGTACAGGGAGCAGCAGGGAGTAGTTCTGTACAACATGAAGCACAAGAAAAGGGCAGTGGAGAAGCAGGGAGAAAGCTTTGTCCATCTGTCTTGTCTGTTTTTCCCCATAGGTGAAAATATACCCCTGCCCAAAGCTCTTTTACTGTTGTGGTCAGAGATGTGCAAGCAGTGAGGTTTGGGGAGAAGGTTGGAGGACTGCACAACCGCCTCTGAAATATCTGCTGATAGACTAGGATTCATATTTCAACTACTAAATACCCAGATAGTCTGTAAGAGCCAAATTTAAAGATTAGTGAGGACCCATTTGTGCCTCAGTTTCCTTATTTCTAAAATGTGAATGACTGAGTCATTGTGGGAATAAAATGGGAGCATGCATATAAAATACTTACAACAGTATATAGCATATGCCCACCTAATAGTAGCAATTATTGTTATTATTATGTGGTTCTTGTGCATTGTGTAGGTGAAGTGAATAAAGGTGGGGTCATGGAAAAGCAAGAGGATTAGGTAATATCTGGAAATGTGGACAAATAAGAATATCACTTCATTTGCTATCTAAGAAGCCAACCTAAAACTTACATTTTCTTTCTTTTCTTTTCATTTTTTAATTCTTACTTTATTTTTGTTTAAAATATTACAGATGTCCCTTTTTCTCCCCAATGACCCGTTCCACCCCGTCCCTTCCCCCTCCCCAGTCTCTCTCCCCATCATTGTCCGTGTCCTTGGGTTGTGCATATATGTATATAAATTATAAAATTTACATTTTCAAAGACAGAAGAAGACATTTATATCTTTGTACATTATTGCAGTTAGAGTTCATATGTTCATGTACCATCTTCTCAAATGACATTTCTTCTTAGTCTCAGGAAAGATCACTGGGGCCCAAGCCTCGGAGAACTACTTATGGCTCAATTCTGGGCTTGTATGGAAGTGGAGGCCAGGGTTAAAATTCCAAGAACTAAAGAAAAAATTCTCTTCATTATGGAAACTCCCAGGGCAAGGGTGCATGTATTATAATTAGTATAATAATCATTATTGTGGCAGAGGAATTTACATGAGTTGAATATTGAAATTTGACTAGGTGTTCATCCTACTCAAATGAGTTGAATGAGAGCCCCTGGGAGTGGGGGTGATTGGAGGGATGTTCAGGAAGACTGAGTTGTGTGAACTAAAGCAGAGGGGCATGACAGAGCATCTGGAATTTAAAAAGCAGTAAGTCCTTGTGTGATGCTTGAACATAGAGTACTAGAGACAGATGGCAGAGAGAAAGAAATGTCAGAGAGGCTAGGAAGGAGCAGATCTCCTATAGTCTTATACTGCATAATAAGAAATCTAGACTTTCCTTTTATAATGAATAAGAAATTATGGCAGAAAGCTCAAGCAAGGGAGACAAGGAGAATATGGCAAGAAGCCAGGTAAGGAATGATGGGGGCTGAAACTAAGGAGTATCAGTGGAAATTAAAAGGAGGATACAGATACAAGAGAAGGTAACAATCTATGCTTGGAGGTCATTAAAATAAAAAAGTAAACACACATGATCTTCCGATTAAAGATTTTATTTATATGCGAAGTTTCACAAAATTATTTAAAATATGAAGTCATGGTTATACATTTAGCTATTTGTTTATTGATAATAAAAGATTACATGAGATTAAGACTTTCCCAGAAAGTGGAGCAGGAGGATTCTTTGATCTGTAGCCCTGGAACCCGGCAGAGACACTAAGCCTCTGGAACTTTATTTCTACGGCAGAGGTCAGCATTGGTCTAGGAAGCTCCTAGATAACCTGATGTAATATGTGTACATATGGACTAGTGCAGAATGAAATCCCTATCTTTTAAAATTAGGATTCATGTTCTAAGTAAACTCTAGGTAACTCGGTCAATTTCAGGTACTTCTTTAATTTCGGAGTTCTGATCATGTTAAGGAGCACATCTATGAACAAGTGATTGGCTTAAAAGAGTTCCACAGAACCCCATAAATATTGGAACAAACAGTATTCATAGGTACAGGTTAAAAGTACCCTATGGTCTATGTTTTTAAAGCCACATTGCACTGTCCTGACAGATAGGGATTTGCATGACACCAAAGTTGTCATTTGCTGGATCTCTTGCTCCTCCCTGGGTCTCAAAATTCTATCCTGGCATTACATTCTCCTGTACCAGTTAAGGGTTTATTTATTACAAGTTAAAGATTTAAAGAAGCCACCCAAAACCAAAACAGCAATAATAAGAGTCAACTTCCTATATATCAAAGCACCACATCTAAAAGGTCGAGGATATAAAAAGTGACCTTTTACATTTTAAAACACTATACAGTGTTTAGTTATTATTTTCAAGAAATTATCAGAAAACATAGAAACCTTCAAACAATAGTTAAAATGGATAGGAAGTTTTAAAAAGTGTTTATTCAGAGTTTAGTGAACACTTACAAATCTATGTTACTATAAATTTCACTCTCCATAACTGTAAAAACAAGCTAAAATGTAGGAGTACATGTGATCTAATTTAAATTCTTAGCCTTACTTAATATGTAGCTATATGAAATATATGAATCTATGCTAAAGTGAAATGTAAAAGGATTATTACTTATAATATTTTTTAAAAGTAGAAAACATATAACTGGAATAATCTGGTGCCAGTCTGTTGCAGTATACTCCATTAAGAAGTATAGTGTCTCTTAGCGTGATGTCTTGAAAATAATGCAACTAGTTAAAAGACTGGTCTTGGTTGAAGAGGAAAGCCTAATAAAAACAGATATAAAAAGCAATTAAAAAAAAAAAAAACACTTCAGCATTTGTCAAGGAAAAACCTGGACCTCCAAAATTATCATTCACAAGTTCTTGTTAATTATAATTTGAGATAAATTCCCAGTTACTTCTAGGTTATGAATGTCTGTCCAATGACAGTCTTGTATTGATAGACCAGAAAAAATGGGGGGGGGGGGCAATTCCTGACAGTCACTAGAACAGTGAGAAAAGATTACATTAAGAGGAAAAATCTTATTTTGCTAAAGCCATTCAAAGATAATTCAAGGGGACCTCCAACCAAGTCGCCATGTATGCAGCCATTCCCATGTTTAAGACACAAAGGTCTCCATTTCTCTAAGGGAACTGCTTTTTCGGCATGACACACTCTCTCTCTTGCCTTGGAGCCAAGTAATTGGAACCCTAAACACACGGCGGAGCTTCTGTTGGAACCGGTTTCCAACAAAACAATACAAAAAGGGATTAACGCAGCTGTTAGTGAATCCCAGGAGGATGGCAAAAGGAAGTGCCAGGTCAATGACTGCTATAACTTCACAGCTATTAATGACACCCATCCAGGCCAGAGCATCCAGGAAGGTCAGAACATGGAAGGGAAGCCAACAAATAATGAACGCCAGAACAACAGCAGCTGCCATCTTCAGGACTTGGTCTCGAGTAATTCTGTTCTTCCCATAGCTATTGGTCTTCAGCAAGTGTTTTCTGATTCCAAAATAGCATGTTGCTATGAATATTAAAGGGATAACAAAACCAAGGATATTTTTCATTAAGGCAATCCCAGCCGACCATTGGGCATATTTCTCAGGTGGGAAAGCCATAATGCAAGCATTCACCCCTAAATATTCAACGGTTCTGACATCTCGAAAATAAAATGTTGGCAGTGAAGACAGACAGGCCATACACCAAACAAGGGGAACTATGTAAGACGCTTGCCAGGGATTTCTTCTTTGAGACAGAAAGGGATAGATAACAGATTGGTACCTATCAACACTCATGCAGGTGATAAAAAAAATGCTTGCGAACATGTTCAGGGTCAGGAAAGAACCAAACACTTTGCACATCACCGGTCCAAAAAGCCAGTCATATCTGTAAGAATAATAGGTTGCCCAGAGAGGAAGAGTAGTCAAAAGCAGTAGGTCAGCCACAGCCAGGTTGAAGATGTAAATGCTGGAAACCTTTTTAGGACCCTTTTGACAACAAAACAGTGTAACCACAATAGTATTGACAATAAATCCAATCACAAAAATAATGTAGTAGAGAACAGGAATTGCATCTAAATGCTTATCTGATGGCTTATGTGAACAGTTAAAGGTAGACTCATTGCCAGAGAAGTTCAGAAATCCGAAGTGAAGACTGCTGGTGACGTTTTTGTTGACAGTGGCAAGGGTGAAGTTGTCTTTCATATTGAAATGTCAGCAGCTCCAAAGTTTTACGGACTTCTGTGAAAAAGAAAAGGAACTCTCAGAACACATACAGAGTTTAGGACCTTGAGTCATTAGCATTTTGAAAGTTTGTTGAAAGCAAAAAAGGTAGGTGATTGTAGAAAAATCAGGAAACAGAGCCATTACATAAAATAAGAATGAGTTTTACTTCTTGGAAAAAAAGAATTTTCTCACTAGTACCAACAAGTTAAGACATTGCAGCATCAGGGACTGAAAATTCTGAAGAAGAAAAAAAACCCTACATTTTCCTCATCTTTTCTATCATATTTTCAAAAAGTTTAAAGAAAATTAGTATTCCAAAAGGTTAGCCAGGATAGGAAATACATGAAACAGACAAGAAGGAACCAAGAAGTAAGAAAAGTTAATATTTCAAAAACACTTGAGCACATATTTGTCTTTATACTTTCTAGAAACCACATTGCTGTCTGCTATTGCATAGAAAAATGCCTTATTCAAATAACTAATTATATATAAATCATTACAGCTATGGAAAATATAAGTAGCATAAGCTATGGAAAAAATAAGTAAGTGCACAAAAGGTTGCAAGAGAATATGCAAAAGGAATATATTGGAATGGGAATGATGCTTGGTTTTTAGTAATTAAAAAATAATGCATTAGTTCTATTTTTCCATTGTTTTCACAATAATATAAATAAGAGGAAGTTATGGAACATATGCATATTTCTAAAAATCCCCTATTCACATTTTAATACAGACTATGAGTTTTAGATGTATTTAAATGTAATCTATTTTTTTAAATAGCCAAATCTGATTTAGGGTCAACTAGAAATAGTTTTAATTGCTTAATGAAATGAGAGTTGAACATCAAAGATTAATCATATATAATTAAATCATTTTTCTTCTGGTATCTTTACAGTTTAACACACCTAAGTAGTAACATTGCTAGATGGCTCTCAAATGTTATACTCAATATTTCAGTTTTTGTGATACTGTTTTTTTAGTAGCGACATAATTTTAAAACAAAAGAAAATTAGCTGAAGGTAAAGACAGTAAGTGAAAAACTGTTACTTTACATAGTTTGAAAATACATATAAACTACTCTATGAAAAATGTAATCACCAAAGAATCTCCTAAGAAATAGCAAAGTTATCATTTTTACCTAAAGCTCATTCTCTCATAATCTTGACCTAATAATTTAACATAAAAGAATTTAAAATAAACCCACTTGAAGACTTACTGGTTGTTGGAGTTTAAAACTTAGTTATCGTAAATCAGCTTGCCTAGTTGTTAAGTGCACTCCTGTAAGAGAAACAGCAGTTAAATAATTTAGGAGTTTTGCAAATACAGTGTTAAAATACAAGGGGAAAAAAATACAAGGAAAAAGTAAAGTTCATCCATAAAAAATATTTTCATTTAATGTATGTTCTACTTTTTAAATACAGTATATATAAGTTGCATAGACCTACCTTAAAATTTCAGGCTGAAGACTGCTTTTAATTCTGTGCTTATTCGTTCTCTAAGACTCAGGAACGTAATAGCACCAGATCTCTGGTTTCCTTCTTATATGTTCGGTCTGTCCACTGGGAGCCTTCAACCTACATAATTCTAGGGCTGACTTATGAACACTTGCCAGCTTTCCAGAGGGCTTTTTTTTTTTTTTTTTTGCTTTTTTTTTTTTTTTTTTTTGCTTTGGCTGCAAAACATTAATCTGAAATTCTCACTGTCTCCAATCATAACAGCTCATTCAAATAAATCTCAAACAAAAAAATGAAGTTTCCACAAATGTGTTAGAGAATTTTGAAGTCAGTGACTTACTTGAAAAGACAAATATAATTATTTGCAGAATTTTCTCTTTTTCCCTGATACTGGCATTCTAAAATGCATTAAGGAGTGGAGACTAGGGAATTTATTCTAGTAGCAGTGTCTTTGCCCACCAATGTCCTTTACAACCTTCATTACTTTTTGAAATTTTTACCCCTGTTTATTAAAGAACAGTAGCAACGTGACTTAAGGTCCACAATTTCTAAAATTTCTCCCTTGCCTTAAGCAATTTCTGTTGGTTTGTTGCTGGAGGGCTGGTGATATGAGGGATATAATTTCATGTCTTGGAAAAGAGGTATTAACATTTAGTGCTCCCTTTCATAGGTCTCTGTCATATTTGTGGTTTAAATACAAAACACACAAGGTGAAGAAGGAGTAGGCAACTACTTCAGCCTAGATTGCATTGCTTTCTCTTCTGGTGGGGGTGGGGGTGGGGGTGACCGACCTTCCACTATCAGTCTAACAGAAGCAAGAATAACAAAAGGCAGGAACAACCATGGCTGGTTTGGCTCAGTGGTTAGGGCGTCAGCCTGTGGACTTAAAGGGTCCCAGGTTCAATTCCAGCCAAGGGCACGTACCTCATACCTCAATTGCAGGCTAGATCCCCAGCCCCAGCATGGGGGAGGCAACCAATTGATGTGTCTCTTTCTCTTTCTTTTTTTTTTTTTTTTTTAATATATCTTTATTGATTTCAGAGAGAGGACAGCAGAGGGAGAGAGAGAGAGATAGAAACATCAATGATGACAGAGTCATTGATCGAGCCCGCAACCCGGGAATGTGCCCTGACCGGGAATCGAACCCCCACCGCCTGGATCCTAGGTCAACGCTCAACCGCTGAGCCACACCCGGCCGGGCGCACGCTCGCGCTCGCGCTCGCGCTCGCGCTCGCGCTCTCTCTCTCTCTCTCTCCTTCTCTCTCTCCCTCTCTCTCTCTCTCTCTTTCCTCTCTCTCTCTCCTCTCTCTCTCTCTCTCTCTCTCTCTCAAAAGCAATGGAAAAAATATCTTCGGGTGAGGATTGAAAAAAAAAAGGAAGAAAAGGCGATGGTAGTGGTAATACTAGTTGACAATAAACTCTATGTGCCAAACACTGTGCTAGATGCTTTATGCTCAGTAATTTAATACAGAGGCAATTTAGCATACTGGTACGAAAATGGCCTCTGGGATCCAACTGCCTGGCTTCACAAGCTCAGCTATACCACTTACTACTTCTATGACCTTGGCCAAGTTACTTTCCCTCTTTGTGTCTCAGCTTTCTCATCTGAAAAATGAGGATGATGTTAATTACCTACATCATGGAGTTATGAAAATTAAATAAGCTAATGTATTTAAGGTGCTTAAACCCGTGCCTAGCACATGGTAGGTGCCATTATAAGCTATTAATATTAACTCTGTTTTACAAAGCAGGAAACTAGGGCTTACAGAGTTTAACTTTTATGTGGTCACATAGCTATTAAATGAGGACATTTGCATTTAAACTGAGGCAATCTAATGCCAGAGGCCATGTTCTTAATCTCCATACTACAGGAGGGAGCACTAACTGATCCTTTAAACTCACCTACTGTCCTGGGAAAAAAAAACAAAAAAAACCTGCAACATTTACAGAAAGTCACTGCTGACATTCATAAACTGTTACAAAAGCAGTAAAGCAAGGGAAAAGCATCTGAAGGATTGTTATGTCCGAGATATTTTTCTTTCTTTTTTTCTTTTTTAATCCTCACCCGAGGATATTTTTTCCATTGCTTTTCAGAGAGAGTGGAAGGGAGAGAGGGAGAGAGAAAAAAACACTGATGTGAGAGAGACACATAGATTGGTTGTCTCCCGCATGCCGGTGCCAGGGATCGAGCCTGCGACAGAGGTACGTGAGTGCCCTTGGCCAGAATCGAACCCGGGAACCTTCAGTCCATGGGCCCACATTCTAACCACTAAGCTAAACTGTCTAAGCCCAAAGATATTTTTCTTAATTCTATTCCCAAAATGGAGACCACAGGTAGACAAAATGAGTAACAGTTTGTTACAATGAGTACAGAAAACCAGAGAACCCAAGACACTTAAATGGCTATAAGGATTCCAGTTATTTCTATGGACCATATCTTTCTGGCAGCAGTCACAGCGACCTTATGCATACTTGCAGGGCTGGAGGTAGAGGGGGAGAGGCCCTTGGGAAATATCTAGGGATTTAAGATACGTATTCAGCAGAAGGGGGGCAATGAAGAAGAGAGGGTAGGTGACAGAAGACAAAATCACAAATGACATGAGACAAAACAGATGTTTTTGACATGTCTGTTTCTCCATTAACACTGAAGTCAATCCTACAGCACACAGGCAGATGGGACCAGTGAGAAGCTGTAGATTCGAAGGTTTGCAGCACATCATTTTAGCGGCTAATTTTGGTAGACCAAGTTTGAATATTGAGACAATGCTCCTAATAGGCATACACACCATTTTATGAAATCTCAAAATATTTTGTTCCTATGCTCTGGATTCAGGTGGAAGCTCTGATGCTTGGGAAACAAATGAACGGGCACATATGGTCATGGGCAGAAGAGTTAATATGGGAACTGGTTTCATTCTTTGTGTAAGCCTGGTTTCTCCCTCCATTTCAAATGTTTGTTTTTGCCGAATACAAGGGAATTTTCCAGGCCAGAGCCTCCTGAGTGGTCACCATGGGTCAGATTCCCACCCTGCTCTATTTCTAGCCCCCTCTCATGGCCCTTGCAAAGAAACAGTCAGGAGGTGAGCTATAAACTTGTGAGAACAAACTGCAGGCTCGCCTCTGGGAGACCTAGCCTTGAACACCCCAGAGGAGCAGGGGACCTTGTCTAGGGCTTTTGTCCTTCATTACAGTGAGTTGTGACGTAAATGAAGTTTAAAGAGGCACACATTTCCCAGAAGATTAAAAAAGGGGCATTTACTCTGTTTCTTCATAATTTTAGGAGTAAAAATTTCACAGCAAAGAAAAATTTTGTAACTGCAGGGAATTAAAGCAAAAGGGGGGGATAACAATAATATTGACACCACTTGAAGCAAGAAATACAGCATGTTATTGATTCAGCAGAGAACTCTAAGTTAATCCAACAATGTAAATACACTTGAGAGTCAAATAAATGTCAGTCATGGGAAGCAGTACAAGACAAAAAAATTCATTCTACTGGGGGCAGCGGATAATTTTTCTTCTGGAAAATTGAATTTAAAAGCCTCAGGTCATTTGAATAAATTATGCAGCTTTTCAGGACAAGTGCAGCTTGGCTAGCAGAATTAAACAATGGTAAATCACACTAAATTGATGGGGAGGTGAATTCCTATTATTTATTGTGAGATTACTTAACAGTATACTTTAAAGGACCAGGCTTTTTTAAAAAAATTAAAAAGGCATTCTTGAGAGGAATTTAACCCCTCTAGAAGGATACACGGTTCAGAAAACAACCTTATTTGTCCCTCTCACCCTCACTCACACACACAATGAGGCTCTGAAGGAGAAAAAGAATTATTAAATGCAAAAGTCTGAATATACATGCCCTGGTTATAAGGGTGAGGATGAGAAGTGCATATCATGGAATGCTTAAATATATATGGGCCTTCCTTTTTAGTTTAAGTTTTTCACAGTCATTTTACTTTTTCCCCACCACAGCCACCTCTCTGAGTCCCTACCCAAACCGATAGCATTTCCACTTCTCCCAACTTTAACTCGCGCGCGCGCACACACACACACACACTTTATAACAGTCTTTCTTCATAGGGAACCCCTATTTTAATTGCCATTGGACTTTTCCAAACCTGGGGGTCCCTGAAAGGAAGATAATTAAGAAGACTGCCCATTATTGATACATCTTTGCAGATTCTTTTTGTGCCTCTCTTTAGTTTCCACTATAATGAGAACAGGAGCATCAGATTGAAAACAAGTGAGAAAAAGATAAAGCTAACAATCAGATTAACCATTTTATAGAAACCAGCCTAAAACTTCAGTAAGATGGCCACTATGAGTATATCAAATTGACTGGCTGCCTAGGCTTCACATAGAAAGTGACTGAGAGGACTATTAAATCAATTAACAAGGTTGAATCCATGTAGTGAAATGAGTCAATGCCTAACTCAGTACATTCTTGAGACCAGTTGCTTCCAGCTGAATCTGGTCCCAAGAACATAAGGAGAGGGAAGAGTTCCAATTTTTTCTGCCCCAAAGGCCTATGCAGGCCTGAGCATCATGTTTAAACCCGGATCTCACAGAAGGCACCCTAATTTCACCAAATAGCATCTCAGTGCTTTGCAACCCAATGGGGGGGGGGGGAGATTATAAATTGAAATTGTCTATATATTTGGTTCACATTCAAAATATTAGCTAACTGATCTGACATTTTCCCCTACTTATCTAACTTGATTATGTAGAGTATCAGAATATGCTACCCCAAAATATGCCACTTTGGTATAAAGATTATTTTGAGCTAGAGACAATTGAGGAGAAACATATGCAAGAAAACTCTCTGCCCTCCCCCACTTGCCTAAAAGCAGAACATAAATTTGTAAACATGTCTCCCTTTTCCTTATCAGAAAGAACAGAACTCTAGACTCTTACCAGCCCAGAGATGGGCACCAAGAAGAATCTATACAACAAACTTTACTAAAGAATCCTTATCTTCTGTTAGTTTCCCCCATATACTTGCCTTCCCACAGTTTGCCACTTTAAAAGCCTAAGCCTGTCTTCCTTTCTCTTGTCATTTCTCTAAAAATATATTGTTCTTTTGTTAAGATGCTATATAAACCCAAGTCTGACCACCCTTTTGAGTTGCTCATCACTGGGTTCTCCCACATGTAACCACAATGCAAATGCTAATAAACTCTGTTTTTGACTACTCAATCTGTCTCTTTTTCTCTACTTAATCTGTACTTTCCAATGACCATAAAGTGTGTGTTCCTTATCTAAAGCAACCTCTCCATCTCCTTCCAATTATCAATGAAGAGAGGAAATCTAGCTTGGTGACTATGCAATCAGACCAGAAAAGCTAGTTACTGGGAAATTCTTAGAGCAGAGATTATCATTCCAGAAGCCAGATTGATGAATCCCCCAAACCATTCCCTCCACCAATTTTGCCCCTCCCAATCCTAATTTCTGGTAACCACCCAATTCTATTGATACATTGTTTTAAATATTACTATTACTAGTGAACTAAAGTCAAGACCCTCCTCCAGAGACTTGACCTTCCAGCTCTTGTTTGGTTAATAAGACAAACTCTCAAAGTTGGAGAATGGGGTAGGCGAAGCAATGCCTCACTGTTTGTGCCTAAAACAAAGAGAGAGGGAATAGGGTAAAATAATATCTCTTCAAAACAGGCCATCAGTTCAGAGAAAATGGTTACTTGGCTTTGTTTGAGGGGCTCATTTGCCCCAACCTCTCCCTCAGGCCCATAAAAGGATAGAAAAACAATATAAAGTTGTACAGCTTTGAATATATTTTGCTTTTGAGGTATAAAATGATTTAGAAGAATTAGCAGATAGAGCAAGATGATAGAAAGTTTGGGGGTAGGGTTCTAGAAGGATCCTGGGGTATTTACTCCAAGGAAATGAAAAACAGGAAACTTATAATTGGGAATTCTGAGACTGCTTGAGTTTTTAGATATTTATCCTACAGATATTTGCATTCATGGTTTTCAATATGGATTTATAAAATCTATAACTAAAAGCAGAATTTTTATTGTAAATAATATGCAATGCATCCCAAAAGAAAACAGTTCATGTTCAGACATACAGAGGTTGATAGAATTCCTTATAATTATGTTATTGTATATATTTCAATATTAACACTCTTGTTTTATATTGGTCTTATTTTACATTGGTCACACAATTGAAATTGTTCACCTTGTATTTATTTTTTAAATTGAGATATGATTCACATACCAAAAATTTACCCATTTAAAATGTATGAGTCAGTGGTTTTTCGTGTATTCACAAATTTGTGCAACTATCACCACTATATAATTCCATCACCTCTAAAAGAAATCTGATACCCATTAGCAGTTGCTCCCTACTCTTGCCTCTCCCCAAACTCTATTCTCCTTTTATTTTAAGGGGGGGAAGAGCTGTAGCCTAGAAACTCCAAAATACATTGTCTAGAGAAAAAAAAAATAACAAATCAATATATAAATGAACTTTAAGAACAACACTGCATTACTATTTTCTTTTTCTAATATATCTTTATTGATTTCAGAGAGAGGAAAGGAGAGGGATAGAGAAATAGAAACATCAATGATGAGAGAGTCACTGATCAGCTGCCTCCTGCACGCCCCCCACTGGGGATCAAACCCGCAACCCGGACATGTGCCCTGACGGGAATTGAACCCCGATTGCCTGGATCCTAGGTCGACGCTCAACCACTGAGCCCCTCCCGGCCGGGCTGCATTACTATTTTCATTGTGCTTTAATTATTTTCAATGGCATGAATCTGTGGCCCCACAGGTTGCAGTAAACTAAACACTCATTCAGTGAACATTTATTACTGTTAGTGTAAGTCTGCTTCCCCCTAACTGTATACATTCTTGTTGAATTATTTGTACTAAACTCCCAGTCAAAAGGTTTCTTTGGCATTAATGCAAAAAATAAATGTTATGTAAATACCTCCAGGGTTGATTCCATCTGAAGGTCCCCAACCTTTTTGGTAAGAGAAGCCACTTTTCATTTCCCCTGGACATGAAATCCCCTGGGGGTTGTTAGGGCAGTGCTGACATTAAAAAATTTTGAATAGAGTATGGGAGAGGACACCAGGCACTGTGGTGGACACTCCACATTTCACGTATACTTCTCAATAATCCTAACAGTCATTATCCTCATTTTATAAATGAAGAGAACTTAAGAGAATGGAGCACAAAGAGGTTAAATAACTTGCCCAAGGTTAACAGCTAGTAAATTATAGACCTGAGGCTCAAACCCCAGCCATTATTTTCGCTATGCCATTCTGTTAAACATGAGGTACAAGACGAATTAATTTCCCCAATTAAGAGGGACTTCTAAGCTTTCTGGAAATCTCTGGGTTAATGTCAATCAGAAAAATATTTTAAAAGATTAGCAGGGTAACTCAGCAAATGAGAATAATTGGTAAATATAATATACTCAGAGCAAATCTCATGGGTAAAATGTAAAAAGGAGATTTTTCTTTACTGATTTAATTCAAAGGTAAATGACCATCCCATCTATAGCTAGATGAAGTCAATAAGGTATAAAGAGCTTGAATTGCAGCAGTTTAGGTGTTTGTCAATATAAAGTAATTGTATAGATCTGTTCAGAGTAGAGAAAGCTTTTTTTTTTAACCTAAAACTGTATCAATATATAATATAAGAGAACGATATATACATAATTTGTCCCACACTTTCAAAATAAATTTATTTTTTTCTATCAGGTTGTAAATTTCTAAAGATTTCTATTTTTCCCCCCTTGAAATTTTGACAAATATTCTAAGAAGCTCTAGGTCCTACAGGCACTCCAATTTAAGACTTAGGACAAATAGGAGTGAAAGAGAAGCGAGTGCTCCATTAAGTACCCAGCTAGCTAACTTAATAGTGTCTTCCACTGTGCAGACAGCAAACCCTGGGCAGTGAAGAGCAGTAGAAGAGACGGTGAAGAGGATCTAAGCTCATTGCTTCAGGTGGAAAAAGTTCAGTTGCCCTGCCCTGGCCGAGTGGCTCGGTGAGTTGGTGCATCTTCCATGCACCAAAATGTTCCAGGTTCATTCCTGGTCAGGACACATACCTAGGTGGTGGGTTTGATCCCTGGTTGGGGCACGTGCAGGAGGCAAATCATCGATGTTTCTCTCCCACATCAGTCTTTCTCTCTCTCCCTTTCTCTCTAAACATCAATAAAAATATATCCTTGCATGAGGATTTTAAAAATAATTTTAAAAGTACAGTAGTCCCCCATATGTGGTTTCACCTTCCAAAGTTTCTGAAAATATTAAACGGAAAATTCCACAAATAAACCATTCTCAAGTTTTCAATTGTGAGCCATTCTGAGTAGCGTGATAAAATCGCAGGTCCTCCTGCCCTGTCCCGCCTGAGACGTAAATCATTCCTTTCTGCGTAAATCATTCCTTAGTCACTTAGTAGCCCTCTTGGTTATCAGATCAGTCGAGGGGGAGGGGGGGGAAGAAAAAGAGAGAAAGACCACATTCACGTAACTTTTGTTACAGTATATTGTTATGTGTTTTATTTTATTATTGTTGTTGTTAATCTCTTACTGTGCTTAATTTATAAATTAAACTTTATAATAGGTATATATGTATAGTAAAAAACCATTATTTTATATATATATATATATATATATATACTATCCAAGGTTTCAGCATCCACTAGGGGTCTTGGAACATATCCCTTTCAGATAATAGTTATTGTAAATCTTTGAGAATAATTAATTGATTTGGGCTGGTAAGTTAATTGTGGTCCTGTACTTGTTTGGAGGTTCAAGCATGGAAACCAGGGAGAAGAATTGTCCTCCTCTCTCTAGGAAGGAAAAACATGGAGAATAAAGGAAGGAAAGGTTTATCTTCTTCACCAACCAATTGGGTAAAATATGGTCAGTACTGAAAAAGTTGTATTCAACATTTTATGCTACCCCGTGTGTGCTCATGTAGGACACTGTTGGCATTATCCACACCATCTTTCTAGCCTGAGCTTCACTGAGGCACTCATTCTTCCAACAAACATTTTCTTAAGGCCTATCATGTACCAAATCTTGGACCAGGTGCTAGAAATACAGAGATAAATGAAACGTGTTCCCTGATTTCCAGGAGTTTCCAATCTAATTTATTTCAAAGAATGAACTTTTCATTCAAATATCTTTCTCTTTTTGACCTTCTGAATATGAGCAAACCTTAGGGGGAGTTTTTAGTATAAGGAGATTAGTGAGAAGGAAAGAAAAATGAGGTTCGCCAGTTGTCTGGAGTGTTTTCTACTAGAAATGGGGAATAAAAGCAGTATCTTTCAGAATCCACAGTAGACTGGTGGCCATTGAGAGGCTAAGGGTAATATATTGTTAGTTTACCGCTGGGAGAGTTTCTTTCATTTTCTCTCTCTCTCTCTCTCTGTCATATCCCTTTCTTTCTCTTTGCCTTTCCTCTTCTCTCTCAGCAATTCATCTTTGTATTTTTGTCCTTGTTACTGTTTTTATAACTTGTGTTGGACAGACTGAAATGACAAATATATTTTTCCACATGTTACATATTCAAAGTGGGGCACACCATGGCTATCATTTGTCTCAAGGACCAGACAGTTAAAATGATTAGATAAACGATATATGGATCATGTGGACAGATCAAGGTAATAATGTGGCTGATTGTCACAGAGGCTGACCTAGAAGGAACAATGCAATTGTGCTATAGGTTTATAGAAACAGGTTATATTACCACTCCAAATGGATTGAAGCATCCAACTGAGGATGGCTTAATGTTCACAGATTAAAAGTAAAATGAATAAAGAGGGGTTTGAAATAGGTTACACCAAATACACTTTAGAAGATTTTGAATGCGTCAATATATTTTCACCCACATTTAGTCATATAGAAGTAGTTAAAAACACAGGCCCTGGAGACAGACGAACATAGTGTCTGTCCCTGTTCTACCACTTACTAGCTGTGTGACCTTGAATAAGTTACTTCGCATCTCTGAATTCATTTCCTTGTCTGGGTTATTGTATGGATTAAATGACATAACGCATATAAAGCATTTAGTATGGTAGATAGAATCTAGTATATTCTATTAATATTTGCTGTTGGGTTAAGCCACAGTTATTGCTTGTCAAAGGAAAATAAGCCAAATAAATCGCTATATTATTGTCACTTTATACCAAAACAAGATAAATGGATAAGTGATTCCTGTTCATGTTTCTGCAAATGTAAAATAGGAAAACTAATAGTACCTCCTCACAGGTACTTATGAGGATTATGTGAAATAATGTTCTATATAGAGAGACTATACAAAGCAAACATTTAGTAAGTGGTAGTATTTATGGACATTGTTGCTATTTTTGCTATTTTTCTTATGATGATGCTTAAAGTTAATACTATTATTATTAAACATAATTATTGTTAATAATAATTATTTAAAACTACCCAAACTGTTCTGATCGTGCTCTTTGACTTCTAAACATGGTCATGAAGTGTGGCCTAGAAATGATTAATAAAGAATTCAGAATGAAAGATGCAACTTACATGGGCAATATGTAAATAAATGTACGATCACGTAACTCCTCTGTTCAAAAGTCCCCAGTAGTTTCTCCTCTCTTAACATGGCTCACAAGGCCTTACCTGATGTAGTCTGCATGCCCCCTCCAACCCACATACACACCACCATCACCACTGTTTCTAAGACCTCAGCTCCTACCTCTTTCTTCAGTTTATTCCACTCCAGTCACACTGACTTTCTTGGTACGCCTCCTATTCCCCAAGCACATTGCCCTCAAAGCCTTCACAAATGTTATCCCCACTACATGACCCTCAGTTCTTTCTCTGCTCAAATGTCACCTGATTAAAGAAACTTTCTCATCCCTCCCTAACTAAAATAGCCCTTATCGCCATGTGATATAGAATTCTCTCTGTCTCTCTTTCTCTCTCATATATATAATTACATTTTGTTTATTCACTTCTTTTCATACAAGAAAGTAATATCTATTAACAGGAACTTTGCCCCTTTGGGTCACTAATATATCCATAGGTCCTAGAGCCAAATCTGACACCAAATGAAACTTTAATAAATATATGTTGATTGAATGATTGTCACTTAAAAAAATGTTCTTTAATTAGAAGTGCTTTTTATTAGTTTGAAACAAAGAACCAGATAGAAAATTCTCATATCAGTCATACCTAGATTTCTGACAACTCTCTATTCAAAAATATGAATTTTTTTAACCTAGTATGGATCTAAAGATTTCTTTGCTATTTGTTTTCATTGGTGTTCCTACATTCAAAATAATACCACCTGTTATGGCAAACATTTGTCATCATTGGGCTTTGATATAATAACATTTCAAAGTCTATTTAAAGTCATGTAATTGAAATGCAATCTGAAGGTCTCTTTTGCCAGACAAATTCATCAGCTGTAGGGCACAGAGCTTTATTTGTACTATTCAAATTTTTAAAATTTTACTCCCAGTACAATATTAAAGATGGATTTTAATTATTCAACTACTAATAAAAGAAATAATACTTTATAGTATGAACTGTTTAGCAAAACTCCTAATTGTTCTTACTGAATAAGGAAAATTGCTTAATATCTATGCTCCAAGGTAGAATTCAACCAAATAATTTCTAGACTACAATATCTATTTATTTCATCTGATGTTATATAAATGCCAAAGAACTTCATCAACTCACTCAAATAAATACTTTTTATTCAAAAAGTATTTCTTGGGCACCTAATTTTATATGTTAGACACTGTGCCAAGCTCTAGTGTGTGATACAAAAATGACCAAGAAGTTCTCAACCCTTAAAAGAAAATCTAAATTGATTGCAGGGAATTAATACAAATATTAGTATTCATCATGCATACAAAGTGTGAAAGGAACACTAACATTGTTTAGGCCAAAATTTCAAAGAGGAAGAATTTGACCCAGGTCATGAAGGACTGGTAAGTCAATTAGGCCTAAAAAGGGGAAGAAAAAAATTTAAATAGAAGAATGCAAAGGTGGGGAGGTACAAACTGAGATGGACTTTTGAAGGAATGAAATGACATTTGGTGGAATGGGCCTTAAGTCACTGTTTGTCAAAGTGAGACCTGATCATCAATTGCTTTACTTGTTAAAAACTTCAATTCTTAGAAACCACTGCCAGATGTCAAAAGACATGGCCCAAGAATCTATAGTTTTTTTTAATGAGCTTCTGACCTGATTCTGATACACACTAAACATAAGAACCAGGTATACAGCAGGGATAGTTAAAGGAGAGGAGGAAAAGTAGATGTAGAGAACAATAAACCTGGAAAATACAGTGTGAGGCAAAAGTAGGTTTAGAGTTGTTTATATGTAAAGTAATGCAATAATTAATAAATAATACTAGAATAAACTATGTGTTTCTTGTACTCCCAACTGTAAACCTACTTTTACCTAACCCTGCATATGTCAAAGCATTATTACATATGGCCTTCATAACCCTACAGTGGGGTTTAGGTTTAATCTACTCATAATGGGGAAGTTTCAGGCAGAAAATTAGCACACTTAGATCCTTTTAAAAAATTATTGGCCAACAATGGGCAGGATGAATGGGTGTGGAAGAAATTAGAACTATGCAGACATCTTAGGAGGTCTGGTGTAAAAGTTTACATTCTATGCTCGTCACCACCTCAAATATGACTTGAAATTCATCATAAAAACGAGTTTGAAAAAAGTCTATGGTCGTGGCATGTACAGAATTTGTTGTTTGGTTTGAAGGAAATGCTGTTTAGGTTAATAATCCACTTGCTGTCACTTCGTAAAAATGTCTGACATTTCCTCCTGTTATGATGCAATCTATAGAAAGACAATGTTGATCTGTGAAAATAAATCGATTCTAGTTTGCATCTGGATTTATTCTGTGAACACAATTGATCAGAAAAAACTTTTGATTTACATTCTCTATTGATTACTCTTTAAGGCTAATAACTTTAACCGGCTCCTCAATCTCATAATTTTTTAAGAACCTTAAGCTTAGCATATTTCTGACCAAATGTCTAGTTATAACTAAACTTCATTCCTCCTGAATTTCTAAATCTTCATGTTTTCTACCTGTGTGAAGGAACCTCTGTGAAGTTTGAGAGAAACGATTCACTTTTCCTCTCTAGTTTGATACAGTTTTACCAGCTAAAGTCCTCAGACTTTGCATTTATGAGGTTCCTTTTCAAGAGTATTGTTCATGGCACTGTTACTTAGGTAACCATCATGGTTACTTCTATTCACGAAAACAGATGCAAATTTCCTATTATACTCACTGACTGATATATTAATACTGCTGCTGATAATAACGGTGTTAATAATAGCTACTATTTCTTCTCTATTTACTATGTGTTAGGAACTGTATTATAGGAACTGAATTAGGCATGTTACAAGCACCATTGTCTCTCATTTAACCCTCAAAACAATACTTTGAGGAAAGAACTACTATGAGTCTCACTTTACAGGTAACTCAGACAATCTGAGCAATGTCAATCAGCTGATAAGTGACAAACACAAAATTGGCATTCAGGTCTGCTTGCCTCAAGAAATGACATTCTTGACCCCCATCCTCCACCACATTGGCTCTAACTCCACCCAGTTTCCTTGTGATAATGAGTCATTACCACGCTTACATTTTTTTGTTCTAAGACGTCAAAAGGTCCTGTGATCCTGACTTCCAAAGATCCAGGTATTAGGGATTTCTCTTGAGACTACTTTAGCTTATTATGAGTTTTTCCCCATAAATATATGCAAACTTTAATTTTCTTACGTGTCCCAAATTGCTTCATGTATGTGTTCTTTCTCTAGGAATACCCTACATCAAAACTCAAATCTTACTCCGCTCTTCACTTTAAATCACTGCTGACATGGAGAGTTCTCTAAGGGAACCATAGCCCACACTGACAGCATCTTAAAATTTAGATTATTAGGGAAAGGGATAGTAGATTTTGGATGACAGCATTAGTTATAGGGATTTTTAGCATCCACTTTTCCTCATCATAACAGTAATAGTAAGAATACCGGACAATAATGTTTTTCAAATTCTGTCACCTCTGTTATTTTAGTCAATCCTCACAAAAACAAAGTGAGGAAGATAGAAATTATCTTGACTTTTACATGCGAATTAACACTCAAGAGCAGTTAAGTGATTTGGTCAAGGTCTTACGACTAATATGTCTCCTGTCCCTATTCCAGTTGTCATCCAGCCCCTTTAGCATTTCTACTCAATATAATTTTTCACAAAAAAATATGATAAATAATTCACACAAAGAAAAATAATAATAGATATTATTCATTTAATCAGTCTCCAAGTTAGGCTTTATATATGCCACATATATGACCATCAAAAAAAACCTTACACAGCAAGTGTTATTATACACATTTTTTCAGCTGCAATACCAAAACTAGGAAGTGACAGAGCTAAATTTAAATCTAGACCTATTTGGCCCCAAAGCACATGGTCTTTTCACTAAACGAAAAGAATAAATGAACACAAAGAAGTGTTCATACCCCGTAATAATCAAATAAATGCCAATTAAAGCAATCTTTGATTTTCTTTTTTTTAGCTTAATAGTCAAAAAATAACACTACAAACTGATGAGATTTTATTAATCAATGGTGGGATTAATAACTGCCACACTTTTGGAAAGCAATATGACCATACTTAGCAAAAGTCAATTATTCTACTCTTAATAATGTTTTCCAGAGAAATAATTCATCAGAAATAATATATACATGTAGGAGGCCATTGTGGCATAATATATAATAACAAAAATTAGAAACTACTGCTAACTGGTTTTCAATATATTACTATTACAATATTGATATAACAAAATATGATTACTGAAAAGCTATGTATAAAATAAAAAATGTTTTAATATTTAGTTAAAATAACATAAGCTAAAATTGAGTCTACTGGGTAGCCACCTGAAAAAATAATACTAAATCAAGTTGGATCCCTAATTCCCAACTTATACCAAAATAAATTCCAGGTGAATCAAAAATTTAAACATAAAAAGCCAAAGTATAAAAACAGTAAAGAGAGGTCTTTTTAAGCATAATGCAAAATCCAGAAACCATCAGATGAAAAACTAATAAATTTAACCACCCAAATGTTTTTGTAATTCTGCATGGCAAGAAAATACTTTTAAAAAGTTAAAAGAAAGTTATACACTGGGAAAATGGATAACTGCAATACACACAATGAAAAGCTAATTGCCTTAATATATAAAGAGCTCCTACAAATCAATAAGAAAAAGAAAACCAAACCAATAGAAATATAGAGGAAAGACATGAACAGAGTTCACAGAAAAGAAAAGAAATAAATGGCAATTAAACAAATTTTTTAAAATCATTGAATTCACTAATTATTACAGTATCACAAATCAAAACTACAAGATATTATTCCTCAACTATACTATTTGAGATTTTTTAAATGTTTGATCATATACTACATTGGTGAATTGGGCACTCTCACACATCGTTGGATAGAATCTAAATTGTAACCATTTCTATAGAGGAATATTTAGCAATGACGTCTACATCTTTTGCACCACCAACTTATTCTAAGGATCTATCTGCATATATATGCAAAAAAGTATGTACAACGATATTCATTACAGTATTGTTTATTTTAAAAAATTGAAAAGAACCTAAGCACTCATCTATAGTACAGTATTAAATGATAAGATATTCATATAATGGAATGCTATGCACCTATTAAAAAGAACAGAGAGGTGCTGAACATTGTGATATGAAACAATTTCCAAGATAAATTATTAACTGAAAAATACATAGGGCAGATACTTCTCATTTCTGGTCCAGCATGAATGGAGCTTGGATGTTGTCACTTCATCCTAACAACTAAAAAACTGAACCACCTAAAAAATCAAATATTTTTCTTACCTCTGTCAGAGAAGTAAGGGAAAACCACTGCCCTCAAAATTGGAGTGGCAGGGAGGCAGATACATATAATCACAACTTATTGGAGCAGAAACCCATATGGAAACAAGTACCAAAGGCAGGAAAATCTGAACTGACGAACTGATGAATTTACAAATTGCAGGAGGCTCAGTGTGGACATGTCTGAGAGTTAAAAAAACTCCAGGGAAGGCCAGTTCATAGGGAAGTCCCCACACTTTTGTGAGTTTTACCTCAAAGAGTTCTACCAGGTTCTCATAGTACATATGAAAGAAAAATCTCCTTGTGCTTCCCACAAGAGAAGTGAAAATGTAACCATTACAAATTATACCAGAGGATTTTGCTCTTTTTAACAAGGCCTTCCCTCAAGAGAAACTATTTATCCAGAGCCTAAGGTCCCCGGGTTTTATCAGAGTCTAACAGAACTGGAGGAGGGGAAATACCCAACTTCTGCTCCCCTGGCCATCCTGTCTCAACTAAGAAGAGGATAAATCTGAGAAGCACTTTTAACGTTCACAGCCCAGGAGCACTGGCTCAAAAAAGACTTAAACCTGATCATAAGACTACAGAATGCTTCCTCTCTCCCCATGCCTTACCACCACATCACTAAAGGTCTATGTACCAGAGTTCCTTTTGCACAATATATTATGTCCACCTTTCAATGAAAAATTACAAAGCATACTAAAAGGCAAAAAACACAGTTTGAGAGATAAAAAAGCATTAGAACTACACTCAGATATGGCAGGAATGTTGAAATCATCAGACTGGGAATTTAAAACAGCCATGATTAACGTGCTAAGGGCTCTAAGGCAAAAAGTAGACAACATGTAAGAATATATGTGAAATGTAAGCAGAAAAATGGAAAATCTAAGAAAAAGAAGGTCTGCCCTGGGAAGCAAATGGTCCCAGCCCCACACTAGGCCCCCCAGTCCAGGGTTCCAGTGCCAAGACAAGAAGTCCCCATTATGTTGAGTTGTAAAAACCAGTAGGGATTTGAGGCTGAGTGAGATGGAGGGCTGCTGGAGTCCCAGGTAGTTCCTTCTTAAAAGGCACCCACACGAACTTACTCAGACTCATTCACTCTGAGCTCCAGCACTGAGGCAGTAGTTCAAAAAATGGGACATCTGTAATACTTTCAACAATAAAGTTAAATTAAATTTAAAATAATAATAATAACAATAATTAATTAATTAAAATTTTAAAAGGCACCAGAGACATACAGGGAGAAACTGAATTGTCTGGCATCAGAATGAGCTAAAAGGGCAGCTTTCTCCCAGAAAGAAGTACTAACAGAAGATATTGTTTCTTTTCTGAGTCCTCCCCTGCCACAGAGCTGGCAGAGGGTTGCCATATCTGAGTCTACATGAACCTGGTTAATGCTGTTCACCCCACCCTGGTGATTCCCTGAGACCCTACCCCAACCAACATCTGGGCCCTCCCAAGCTGTTTTCAGTGGCTTTTCCATAGGAATGGCCTGTCTTGGATCACACTTCAGACTTTCCTAAACTCTCTCAAACAAGCAGACTCTGACCTTTGGGTTATCCCTACCTCTCACTAAGTGGCCCCAGGCCTGGCATTAGCAGCAGCCAGCCTTGGTTCACAGCTTGGCCTCACCTGGGCACCTCCAAGCCCAGCACAAGAAGCAGCCATCTACAGATCACTTTGTAGCTCATGCTGGGTGGCCCTGAGCAGAACACAGATGTAGACTGACTTTGACCTGCAGCTCCTGGGAGGCCCCAGAGCCAGCACACCTGATGAACAGCTTTAGGCCAACTCTAACCGCCACAAGTGACACACAGAAGGGGCAGACTCAGCAGACCCCGTTGAAGTTAGTCCTGCTCTGTGGGTCAGCCCTGCACAGCTGATCCTCCACAATGGTCACAGCCAATCCTCACAGCCAATTGTCCTGGGGGTAAGTCCCTTCCACTGAGGTGCCAACAACAATCAAGGATAACAAAACAGGAGGGTATACACAGCCCACACAGGGGTTTGCACCTGGAGTGCCCAGCTTGGGTGATCAGGGAGGCTGTGGCACTGGACCCAACAGGACACCTACTACATAAGGCCACTCTACCAAGCCTGGAAACATAGCATCTCTTCCTAATACATAGAAACAAACAGAGAGAGGCAGTCAAAATGTGGAGACAAAGAAACATGTCCCTAATAAAAGATCAGAACAAAACTCCAGAAAAAGGACAGAACAAAATGGAGGCAAGCAATCTAGCACATGCAGAGTTCAAAACAATGGCTATAAGGATGCTCAATGAAACTCAGTGAGAACTTCAACAAAGAGAGAGGAAACCTAAAAAAGAACAAATCAGAAATGAAGACCACACTAACTGAAATGAAGAGCACAATACAGGCTATCAACAGCGGAGTAGATGAAGAAGAGGATCAAGTCAGAGATTTGGAAGATAAGGAAGCAGTAAACAGTCAGAACAGCAAAAAAAGAATAAAAAATATAAGGATAGTATAAGGAGCCTCTGGGACAACTTCAAGAGACTCACTTGAGATAGAAAGACACACACAGACTAAAAATAAAGGGATGGAAAATGATATTTCATGAAAATGGAAACAAACAACCAAAAAAGCTGTGGTAGCAATACTTATACCAGACAAATAAACTTTAAAACAAAGGCTCTAACAAGAGACAAAGAAGGACCCAGCAATTCTACTTCTAGGTACTCATTCAAAGAAACCCAAAACACTAAGAGTCCATCAATAGATGAATGAATAAAGAAGAAATGGTGCATATGTGCAATGGAATATGACTCAGCCATAAAAAAGAATGAAATATTTTCACCTGCAACAACATAGATGGTTCTAGAGGGTATTCTGTTGACTGAAATAAGTCAAACAGAGAACGATAAGTGCCGGATGATTTCCCTTATATGTAGAATCTTAAAAAAATAAATAAATAAGCAGCACAGAAACAGACTCATAGATGCAGAGAAGATTTTGATGGTTGCCAGATGGGAGGGAGTTTGAGAGTACAGGTGAAAAAGGTGAAGAGATTAAGAAGTACAAATTGGTAATTACAGAATAGTCATGAAGATGCAAATTGCAGCATAGGAAATATAGTCAATAATATTGCAATAACAATGTATGGTGTCAGATGGGTATGAGATTTATTGGAGTGATCACATAGTAAGTTATATAATGTCTAATCACTGGTTGTACACCTGAAACTAATATAATATTGTATGTCAACTATAATTTAAAAATAAAAATTATTTTTTAAAATGCTAGAGATCAAAAACAATGTAACAAAAATGAAAAATGCCTTTAAAGGGCTTATTACTAGAATAAACACAGCTGAGGAAAGAATTCCTGGGCTTGAGGATGTATCAATAGAAACTTCCAAAACCAAAAAGCAAAGAGAAAGAAGACTAAAAAACAAACAAACAGAACATCATATCCAAGAACAGTGGGACAACTATAAAAGGTGTAACTTATGCGTAATGGGAATATCAGATGAAGAAGGGGAAAAAAAGAAAAATATTGGAACAATAGACTGTGAATTCACACAAATTAATGTCAAGCACCAAACCACACAGTGCCAAGAAGCTCAGAGAACACCAATGTGGATTAAATAAAAAACCCTACATCTAGGCATATCATATTCGAACTTCAAAAAAATCAAAGAAAAAGGGAAACTCTGGAAAGAGGGAAAAACCTTTTACCTTACAGCAGTGATTTTCAATCAGTGTGCCACAAGAATTTTTAAAACATGCAATACCTGACTATTCAATAGCCACCCAGTGTGAATGAATCAAAATTATAGCTTTTTTCATCATATCAACAAAAAATATATTTTTTTGGTGTGCCACAGAATTTTAGTAACTAGTTTATATGTGCCATGAGATGAAAAAGGTTGAAAATCACTGCCTTAGACAAACAAAGCTAAGAATTACATCAGACTTCTCAGCACCATACAAACAAGAGAGTGGAGTGAATCATTTTAAGTGTTTAGAGAAAAAAACTACAAACCTAGAATTCTGTACCCTGAGAAATTATTCTTCAAAAGTAAAAAAGAAACAAGAATGTCCTCTGACAAAAACTGAAGAAATCTGTTGCCAGTAAGCCTGCCTTACAAAAAATGTTAAAAGAAGTTCTTAAGACAGAAGGAAAATGATATATCAGAAACTTGAATCTACATAAAGAAAGAAAGAGCACTGGAGAATGAATGAAAGTAAAATTATGTACATAAACAAAAGAAGGGATAGGAGGAAAGAATGGGGAATATTTTGTTATTACAGGTACTTGCATAGTGAAGTGGTATAATGTTATTTGAAAGTGGATTTGGGTTAGGTGGAAGCGTGTATTACAAACTCTAGGGCAACCACTAAAGAAAGTAAAGAAAGAAGTATAACTGATATGCTAAGAAAGGAGGGAAAATTGAATCATACAAAATACTTTTTGCCACAAAGGCCAAAAAAAGGATGAAAGACAAAGATAGGAACAAAGAACAGGGGCAACCAAGAGAAAACAATAACAAATATGACTGATCTTAATCCAACCATATTACTAATTCATATACTATATGATTCATCCATTTAAGGGCACAATACAAAGTTTTGGGATATAAAATTAAGTTTTAGATTTTAGTTAAATATATGTAACATAAAATTTGCCATTAAAAAAATACATGGTGCAGCCCGGCCGGGCGTGGCTCAGCGGTTGAGCGTCGACCTGGGATCCACGCGATCGGGGTTCGATTCCCTGTCAGGGCACATGCCCGGGTTGCGGGCTCGATCAATGACTCTCTCATCATTGATGTTTCTATCTCTCTCTCCCTCTCCTTTCCTCTCTCTGAAATCAATAAAGATATTTTTTTTTAAAAAATACACAGTGCAGAAAAACATATGTATCATGCTACAATTAGTGTAAACAGTAGATATTTATACAGAAATGCTTTAAAAAGCATGGAATGTCCCTGAAGGAAATTGCAACAAGAGGGAGAATAATGGAAGGGAAAATAATTTCTCATATATTCTTCTGTACTATTTTCGTGGTTCACCATGTTAATATAGTACCTATTCAAAAAACCCCATGAAATTAGAAAAAATAATTTTCTCAAATGTATTAAATATGTGCATTTTTTATTATTCTTCCTTTTCACAGTAATGCCCAAATCACTAATCACTCAGGGTACCCTTTCCCCCTAAGAACCCTGATGAAACTTCAGAATCCTTCTCAACATAGAGCTCCAGGCTTTCACTACCACTGAACCACAGCAATCCCAAATGAAAAATATAATTGCAAATATGTAAAGAAATGTATGCACTGAAAATATATTACATTAGAGATCTCTCTATATACAAGGTTTTCCAGTCAACTTGGCTATTACATTAAACAATGTACCTTTTAAATGGTACTTTCCCAGAAAATATAATTAAAACAAAGATGAATAAATATGCTAAATATGAACCTTGTTGCTACAATTTCTGATTGTATGTTTACATTTCTTTGCCAGATTAAGGACAAGAAAAACAGCATTTAAGAACTTATATACTTACCCATATGTGGAATATTCCAAACTATGTACCATTTCAACATATCCTGGCATGTTATCTAACAATGCTGCAACATTGTTAAAGTAGTTCGACTGCCAAGTCTCACAGTGTGGGATCCAGATGTGGAAGGTATTTGGAAGCGTGTATTTTCTTCTAGGCAAACCCAAGATCAGTTCATGTGAAAGAATTCCAGCTTCCTCACCCCTGGAGTGTAGGTTAGTAACCATGACTGGTATGCATTGCTAGTGGCTCTGGAACAAGTATGATCCTATCTTGCATTTGCAACTAGCCAAAAATTTGTAAAGAGCCCTTCTTGGCAGAAAGTCATTTTCAATCTAAGTCAAATGCTCAAGTCCATGGCATTTCTTTATCAAAGCCAGTAGCGATTATAGTTTTGCAATCTCCAACACGCACACACACGTCCAAGCACGGACAAGAGTGCACACACACACGCACACCCCCTCCATCGCTCTAATCCCATCCTCCCTTTAGGAGAAGCAGAGAGGTAACACTTTCTCAGATTTCATGGGATAGAGTTAAAATTTTTTTGACATGATTTTAATCCAAAGTTTCAGTATTATACCCAGAAGGAAAAACTCATAGCATCATTCAACAATAGGTGTGGTCTTATAAAAAGAGGTGTAGCTTGTTTCCTCATCTGTAAAATGAAATAATTTCATTGGGAAATCTCTTTTGATGCTGCCTAGTTTGGACATTCCTAAATAATAAGAATGATTTACTGTAAATAACTTTACATGAAGAACAGGAGCAATATTCAACCCCTGTTAACAATTAATATACCTTGAGGCTGGGGTGCAAGGACAGGCCATCTTTCATCTTTTACAGTCTCTTTCAACTCTAAGATTCTATGGGCACTCTGGGCATCAGGTAAGGTAATATATCTGCTTTGTAAGGTAACATATCTGCTTTTTTTTTTTTTTAAGAACACTGAAAAAGATCAATTCATTGGAGTTGAACACTTCAGACCTTGCTCTATTCAACAAAACATGAATAGAAATCTAAGTTATTTCTATTAACAGTGGTAAACACTGAAGTTGTATACTGAGGAATGTAGCCATACATTCCTAATAAAAGCAAACAGAGCTTTACCATAGGATAAACCAAAATTTCTATTCCCATCTTATCTAGATCAGGATTTACCTTAAGACCTTCAGCCTCCTTCAGAATCAGATCAATATCAGCTGTCTCAGGGCCACCTACACCCAGAAAATAATATATTACAGAAAGTAATATAAAATAGTTTGTCTGATGGGATCAAAATTCACAAATCCTGTTTATATGGGAAGCAATAAAATAGCTTTAAAGGAAGAAAGATGAGGTTCAGATTCCAAATCTGTCACTTATTAGCTGTATCATCCTGGGCAAGGTATTTAACCCTTCCTGGTCTCAATTTCCTCATTAGTTCAATAGGTATAGTAATACCTTACTCTTTTTTTTCTTCAAGGTGCTCCCTTTATATTTTATTTTTAAATTTTTTTATTTATTGATTTAAGAGAGAAGGGGGGGATTTGATATTCCATTTATTTATGCATTCATAGGTTGCTTCTTTTATGTGCCCTGACCAGAAATCAAACCTGCAACCTTGACATATTGAATGCCTCATTCATTTTTTTAAAAATATGTTTTTTAATTTATTTTAGAGAAGGAGAGAGAGAAATATCAATGGGAGAGAGAAACATCAATCTGTTGCCCTCCTTATCCCCCTGATGGGATCAAACCCGAAACCTTGGCATGTGCCCTGACCTGGAATAGAACCCTCAACCTTTTGGTGCATGGGACAACACTCAACCAACTGAGCCACACCAGTCAGGCTCAAATACCTCATTCTTAAAGCTAATGTTCCTGCGACACTAAAGGCACTCAAGATATAGTAACTATTATACCAATCAATGTCTCCTTCTGGACTGTAGGCCATATATCTTGTCCTACCTTAGCAAATCTGCAGATGCCATTCAGCTCTCTCTCTCTCTCTCTTTGAGCTTTTGTAACTACCCAGGTATGGGATATTTTATAGATCACTTCTACTTATCTAAATCATGAAGCCTAACCTCTCTGGCCAGTTCATGGGCTAGACTGACACTAATAGAGAAAGTCAAAAATGTCCATTGTACCACTTCTTCCTCTGAGATGAGTGTATGTTATTTTATTTTCAATCAATATTACAATTGCTGGCCCTTAATGCAATGTAAAAATTTATCATTCATAACACAAACATTTACAGAAGAAACCTAAGAATGGACAGGGCATTTATCCTAACACACAGTCTATCAGCTGCACCGACAGAAACCAGGTCTGAAGCCTAGAACAAAGATTAAAACTTACAAATTGTGTGTGACAAAACATCTGCCTTCCTTCTAGCAGTAACTTCTCTTGTGGCAAAAAGAAGTATTTATAGACCTGAATTCTATAGTTTTATTTGGAATTGCAGACAATTTTGGAAAGTTGGAAGGATGTGAGTGGTGAGCTTTGAAAGTGCAAGCTTTGCACAGAGGAGAAAACAACCCTTCTCTAAAATCTTGCCTATTTCAAACAATATCTGGACAAGTTCTAAAAATCAGTTGAATACAGCATACCCTTATTTTTAGAAATAAGCATAAAGACAATGACAGGATTTTTAAATGAACATGATGCAGAAACTTTCTGACAACTACTCTCTTTGTGACTCTATCATTGCTTTGTAAAGAGAATGCTGAAAGGTTGGTGGAGGATTCTATTCTAGTTCACAGGGGTATAGTTAACACCAGTCATAAGGACTCCATGTAAACTGTGCAATTTGTAGCTAGAATTTTTTAAAATATGTTCTGGATACAATTTCATTGTGAGACATATGTGCTGCAAATATTTTGCTCCTGGTCTGTGACTAACCATTTCATTCTCTTAATAGTACCTTTCAAAGAGCAAAGGTTTACTGTTCTTACTATTGTGTTGAAATTACTGTTGGAGTCCAATTTACCTTTTCCTCTGGCCTTGGCTAAAGGTATATATATATTCTAAGATATATTTGCCTAACTCATGATTACAAAGATCCTTTCTATGTTTTCTTATAAAAATTTTATAATTTTGTCTTTAACTTTTAGATCTTTGTTCCATTTTGTGTTAGTTTTGGTGTGTTGAGAGGTAAGGATAGCAGTAAAAAAATTTTTCCTAACAGATATCCAGTTGGTCCAGCAAAATTTGTTACAAAATATCAATTTTTCATTGAATTATGTTAGCGCATTTGTATAAAATCAATTGGACTATTCTTCTAGTTCTATTTCTGAAGTCTGTATAAGGTATTTTTGCAATAAGTGTTGTAACTTGGAGATGTAAGTTCTCCAGTGCTTTTCTTTTTCAAAATTGTTTTTGGGTATTGCTAGGCCTTGGCATTTCCATATAAGATATATAATATCTTATTAATTCCTACCAAAAAATGCCTCCTGGGATTTTGTGTTTGACTCTTCCATACATGAATACACTATATATTTCCATTCATTTAGGGTTTTTCAAAATAATTTCTTTCAATAAAGTTTTATAGTTTTCAGTGTACATACCTGAAACATATTTTGTTGAATTTATCTTACATATATACCATTTGTGATGCCATTGTAAATGGCTATTTTTCAATTTGTTTCTAGTATATAATAATACAACTGATTTTTGTGTGTTGACTGTATCCAACATTCTTACTAAATTTACTTCTGATTTCCAGTAGGATTTTTTAAAAATATATTCTATGAGAGTTTCTATGTATACAATTCTTTTTTTCTTTAAATACTAAGAGTATACGTTTTTATTTTTAACTTTATATATTTTAATTGTTTTTCTTGCCTTATTACACTGGCTAGGATATCAAGTACAGTACTGAATAGGAGTGATGAGAACATATATACTTGCCTTGTTCCCAATCTCAAGGGGAAAGCAGTCTTTCAAGATTAGGCAAAACATTAGCTAAAGAGTTTGGGGTTTGTTTTGTTTTGTCTTATTTTGTTTGTATATACTTTTTATCATATTGAAGGAGATCTCTTCTATTCCTAAATAACTGAGAGCATTTATCATAAATGCATGTTCAATTTTATAAAATGCTTTTTCTGAAACTTTTCTGAACATAGTAAGTTTTTACACTTTGATTATTTTTATATGGTGGACTGAATTGATTTTTTTATTCTGCTAAACTATACATAACATAAAATTTACCATTTTGAACATTTTAACTGTATAGTTTAATGACCTTAAATACATTCACATTGCTGTGCAATCATCATTTCCATCCATATCCTGAACTTATCTTCACAAACTGAAATTCTGTACCCATTAAACATTAACTGCCCACTCCTCCTTTCACCTAGTCCTTAGCAAACACTATTCTACTTCCTGTCTCTATGAATTTGACTACTTTTGGTACCCCATATGTAAAATCATACAATATTTGTCCTTTTGTGTCTGTCTTGTTTCATATGTCATAATGTCTTCAAGGTATGCTCCATTTTGTAGCATGTCAGAATTTTCTTTTTTAATTTATCTTTATTATTGAAATTATTACAGATGTCCCTTCCCCCCCCCTTGATCTCTTCTACCCCACACCCACCAACCCCCAGGCTGTCAAAATGTTCTTCCCTTTATAAAGCTAAATAATATTCCATTGTATGTATATACAATATTTTGTTTATCCATTCATCCATTGATGGGCATTTGCATTGTTTATTCTATTCCATTGGTCTCTATGTCTGTCTTTATGCTAGTATCACACTTTAGATTACTGTAGCTATGCAGTATGTTTTGAAATCAGAAAATGTTAGATTTTCAGCTTTGTTCTTTCTCAAGATTGTTTTGGATATTTGGGGACCCTTGACATTTCGTATGAATTCTAAGATGAATTTTTCAATTTCTGAAAACAAAAAGCATCACTGTAATTTTAATAGAAATTGCATTGAATCTGCAGAGCATTTTGAGTACTATTGATATCTTAACAATGTTAAGTCTTCCAATTCATGAAAACACAATGTCTTTCCACTTATTTGTGCCTTCTTTAATTTCTTTCAGCAACATTTTTTACATTTTGGTGTACGAGTCTTTTAGCTCCTTGGTTAAGTTTATTCCCAAGGATTTGTTGTTTTTTTGATGCTATTGTAAATGGAATTGTTTTCTAAATTACCTTTTCAGATTACTCATTGTTAGTGTATAAAAACACAACTTATGTTTGCATGTTGATTTTGTATCCCCAGTCTTTCTGAAATTGTTTATTAGTATTAAGTTTTTTTGCAAGTAGAATCTTTAAGATTTTCTACATATAAGATCATGTCATCTGTGAGCAGAGATCATTTTACTTCCTCATTTCCAATTTGCATTATATTTATTTTCTTTCTTTCTTGATTTTTTTATGTTCTGGCTAGAAATTCCAATACAATGTTGAAATGAATTTCTAGAAGCAAGTATCCTTTCCTTTTTCTTAATCTTAGAGGAAAGGCTTTCAGTATTTCACCACTGGGCATGATGTTAGCTGTGGGGTTTTTAATATATGGCCTTTATTATGTTGAGGTACTTTTATCTTTCCCTAGCTAGTTGAGTTTTTTATTATTATTATAAAAGGATGTTGAATTTTGTCAAATGTTTTTTCTGCATTGTTTGAGATGATTGTGTGTTTCTTTTCCTTCATTCTGTTAATGTCATATATCACATTGATTGATTTTTGTATGAACCATCATTTATAAGTGTTGCTAAATTTGGTTTACTAATATTTTTGTTGAGGATTTTTGCACTAATATTTATAAGGGATATTGTTCTGTAGTTTTCTTGTAGTGTCTTTGTCTGACTATGATATCAGGATAATGCTAGCTTTATCAAGAGTTAGAAAGTGATTCCGCCTCTTCAAAGTTCTGGACACTTTTGAGAAGGGTTCATTTGTGTTAATTCTTTAAATATTTTGTAAAATTCCCTAGTGAAGCCACTAGTGCCAGGGCTTTTTTAAGGGGGTTGATGCTTTTGATTTCTGATTCATCTCTTTACTAGTTATATATCTATTCATATTTTCTATTTCTTCATGATTCAGTCTTAGTAGGTTTATGTTTCTAGAAAATTGTCTGATCTAAGTCGTCCAATTTGTTGGCATATATTTGTTTATAGTACTTTCTTGTAATCCTTTTTATTTCTGTAAAATCAAAAATAATGTTCTCATTTTTATTTCTGATTTTAGTTCATTTCAGTCTCTTTTTTTGTTCTTTATAATCTTAGCTAAAAGTTTGTCAATTTTGTTGATCTTTTCAAAGAACCAATACTTGCCCGGCCAGGCGTGGCTCAGTGGTTGAGCATTGACCTAGGATCCAGGAGATCACGGTTCGATTGCCTGTCAGGGCACATGCCAGGGTTGGGGGCTCTGTCCCCAGTTAGGGGTGTGCGGGAGGCAGCTGATCAATGACTCTCTCATCATTGATGTTTCTATCTCTCTCTCTCCCCATCCTTTCCTCTTCCTGAAATCAATAAAGGTTCGTTTAAAAAACAAACAAAAAAAAACCCGCTTGATTTTATTTATTTTCACATTGTATTTCTACCTTGGCCCCTCTAATACTCAAGCCATCACAGATCTGTTTTTTTATTACTATAGATTATAGTTTCTATAATTTTATACAAATGGAATCATACAATATGTACTTTTTTTGTCTGGCTCCTTTTAGCATATGTATTTAAATATTCATTCATATTATTGCATATATTGATAGTGCATTCCTTTCAATGGCCAAATAATATTTCATTGTATTGATACACCACAAACTGTATGTCCTATCCCTGTTCATGAACAATTGGTTTGTTTCCAGCTTCTGGCTATTAAAAATGATGTTGGAAAAATAAAATAAAATAATACTGCTATGAACATTAGTCCACACATTTGTATGTGGACATATTTTTTGGTTTCTCTTTAATTGGAATGGTTAGATCATATGGTAGGTGTATGATTAGCTTTTCTAAAGAACTGCCAAACAATTTTCAAAAGTGATTGTACTATTTTACCGTCCCATAAGCGGTATTTGAGAAGTTCAGCTTTTCTACATCTTTACCACTTGGTATGGTCAGTCATGCTAATAGGTGTGCAGTGATAACTCATTTTGGTTTTAATTTGTGTTTACTCCCAATGAATAATAATGTTGACCACATTTCCATGTGTCATCAGTATATCTTCTTTAGTGACATATCTATTCAAATGTTTGATGCTCTTAAAATTAGAGTGCTTGTTTTCTTATTACTGCATTTTGAAGTTTCTCTATATATTTAGAATACAAATATTTAGCCAAATACTTCAGGAGAACGCAAATGAAGATCTTGGGAGCTCATTTTCTATATGACTCCTCCTTCTCCAGTACTCTGCCTTACAAATTATAGTCACATGAGATTCCCCTAACTCCAATCCCTGTCTTTTCAACTCAGCAAGATGCTGTATTCTGTTTGGAAGTTGCTTCACACAGAATACAGAAAGCACCTACAGGCAGAAAGGCAGGAAATTGTAGGGTTCACCTTGTTTGTTTTCCTTCTCTCATGGTTCACTGTGTTGTACTGCATATTTCCCAATATATTAAAATGATTAATTCATGTATTTTGTCTAGTTTTGTTGTTTACAGTGGAAGGACAAGTCTGGTATCAGATTCTGTGTCATAGCTAGAAGTGTAAATTTGTTCCACCTATTTTCTTTTATTCCTTTTCTCTATTATCACTTCGTCTTCAATGTAAAATTTTGAGCTACTGCTTTAAGCTTCTCTACATTCTTGCGTTTTCATTAGTTAATGGGGTCTTTGCATGATGCTGAAGGAATTTCACTCTTACCCCCTTGCCTCCACCTCTCTCACCCTTATCCTCTTTAGAATTATTTTTCCATTTTTGTATATAAAAATATATTTCCTAGTGCACTCATACATATAAGAGTTTTCTTCAACTGTACAAATTGAGATCCAGAACCTTGTGTCTAGCACAAGGCTCAGCCCATAGTGGGCATTCAAGAAATGTTTGTCCAATTTTTACAATGTCAGTGTTCCCAAAAGTCATTTTTTTCCTTCCATCTTGCCGGACTTTAAGTAGGAGCATAGGGAATGGGTAAAGTAAATTTGTACTCATCATTTCAATTATTTTCAAAATTGTTGCTGTAATATTTGCAGTAATAATAAAAATAATGATAATCTGGATTATGCCAAATGGTAACAGGTCTGACATAATTGAAGCAAGGATACAGGGGATGGGACAGTAAATGGTTTTAAAATGTCTATAACAATACATCAAACTTCAAGTGGCCTCTTATTCCAAGCTATTTTGTATTTTAACCCATATGTGAGCATTTCCCAAAATGTGTTTCAGCTAACACTAACTTGAGACTGTTTTAATAAACATTCTGTGAAAAAAAAGTTCCATGCTCAAATACATGTGGAAAATGCTGGATCAAATGACAAAAGCAGGACATCTTAGAGCCTTGGATATAATAATATATGAGTCTCTTCAAAGAAAACATAGCATGCAGAATTTCTAAAGTAATTTGCCTCAGAATTCTTTATTTTAGGTGGATCATGCAGTACTGCTCTTCATCAGAACAGACCTTTTATGTAAAGGATGACAGAGATTAATTTTTAAGAAGATAACTCTGGCTGTCATGGTGAGGCTGACCTGGAGGGGAAAGAATTTGGTTTCTAAGAGATCGCTGAGGGGGTTATTAATAACAGCCTGGACCAATGATGACCTGAACAAAAATAATGACACCAGTACAGAACAACTGGTGATCCTTCAAATGTGGTAAAAGTAGATGATGATTGAAGAGAAAATGTTAAAATACTCCCGTGTTTTTAGTTTGGGCTAATAGATAGATAGTTATACTAACAAGGATAGAGAATAAAGGAGAAATGGCTAAGTGGGAAAAGATAATTAGGTAGTGAGTGACTCACAAAACTATATATCCAATCCCAACCTATATTCTAAATTTCAGATTCATTCTTTCAACTGTCCTTCTGAGAATCTACAAGTAGTGTGCTATAAACACTTCAACTTTAACAAGTTATAAACCAACTTCCAAAAAGGGAATATTCTTGCTCAGCCGGAGTGGGCCAGCTGGCTGAGCATCATCCTTTGCACTGAGTGGTCGCCGGGGTCGCCGGTTCCATTCCCAGTCAGGGCACATGCCCAGGTTGCAGGTCAATCCCCAGAACGGGGTGTGCAGGAGGCAACCAATCAATGTTTCTGTCTCTCATCCATGTTTCTCTCTCTCTGTTTCTCTCTATCTCTCTCTTTCTCTCTCCCTCTCCCTCTCTCTCTAAAATCAATAAAAACATTTTTTTTAAAAAAAGAGAATATTCTATTCCTTCAGGGGTCCAACATATTAAGGGCATTCTCCTCATTCTACTTATATCTGTGGGGATGTTCTTTCCTGAAATAAGTAGTCACAGATTCCGGTTGTTCTAGGAAGTCTTAGATCATAGAAACCTTTTGGAAGAAGATTACCTCTCCTGGTGACTGTTCAACATGGCCTAAGAGAGTTTATTGCCTTAAAGTTATCACACAATTTCCTCTAAGGAATTTCCCAGTGTACCTAGACTCTTGAATATGAGTTAAAATCTAGTTGGAGCTATTTGTGGGCTCCTCCTCACCATCTTGGAAGACAATTGAGCTAATCAAAACTATTCAATCCTTCTGAGCCAAAGGCTGCTTGGAAATTAGCAAGTTATACCCTCCTGCTAAGTTAAAAGTTCCATGCAGGAACTTCCAAGTGAGCATATTCCCCAAGTCCCAGAACTAATATCTGTACACTGTGTGCTCTGAAACTTCTTCCGATAAAATAGATCTGCTCTTAAGAAGTTTAGATACCCTTAGAAGTTCCATAGTTAGACTGAAAGTCTTGAAATTCCTGAAATAACTCATACAAATTAAAATACAGGGTGGGCAAAAGTAGGTTAACAGTCGTTCATATGGAAAATACTACAATAATTAATAAATAATACAAGAAAAAACTTTCACATACTCACAACTGTAAATCTACTTTTGTCCACCCCTGTATGTGTAGATGTATAATTTTGTGGGGAGAAAGTCCCTAGTTTTCATCAAATTTTCACCAGGGACTATTATTCTTTTAATACTGTTATTTATAAAAGTCAGGTAACTAAGAGCTTTGCTCTGTCCTGAAATATCACAGCATTGGATCAATTTGCTTTCAAGATAAAGCTTGATGAATCTTAGCTAAGAGGTTACAAATTTTGGTTGTTCTTATGTGTAAAATGCAAGAGATGCACTACAAAGATCTCAAATTTTACTTTCAGTTAACATCTCTTCAGTATTTTCTTAAATAGAAATTAGAACCATCTTTCCAGATGCAGTTTCAAGGCACTACTTTTCATTTGTGTTTAGATCCTTTCCATCTAAAATTGGCATTGACTAAGCTTCATATCACAATGTCCTCTGACCGCTCTGAAATTGAGGTTTTTTTCTCCTCATTACTAGTGCAGAGCTATGCCAAGTGAAGTACTCAATAAATCATTGTTGAATTATTAAGAGTTTGTAAACCTCTTACTATTTTCCTATTATTTTGGAACTTTTACTTTATTGCACAGTGGAATCTCACCGTTTTCTACCTTAAAATACTTTCAAATATGACATGCTTCCATAGTTAACAATAGCTCATTGTAGCAGCAGTGCATACATTTGTGGTCTGGATTCATGGATCAACACATACATCAATTATGTGAAGTTAAAATTTTTTAAAGGTTATGCATAATCCTCAGTGGGTTTTTAATGCCCCCAAGAGGCTCATGTCTCCCCAAAATACATCCTACTGAGAACAATTTTCATTAATCAGTTTCTTGGTCATATACCAGATTATTTCAAAGGCTTGAAATTTGGTTTCCCTTTTGGGATATTATAGGAATTAGAAACATGACCTACATTGAGTGCAGCTATTGGCTGTCCATGTGTGAGTAGTAAGTAGTCATTCCCTGATGCTCACTAAGAAAAGTTGTTCTTTACCTTATGCTTCTTTGTAGGCCCTCTCAGACTCAAAAGTAGATTAAAACCTTTGTGTTGGAAGGCCTGCATTGTTTCTGACAGCTGCTCAGGAGACTTACTGTCTTTTTCCATTGTTTCCCAATCAGCCTTTCTCCCTTGTAAAGGTAATTCCTGAATGCTCAGCTAAAATGTAGTAATACCAACCTCTTATTTATGCTAATGTAAATTTCCCTTTGCTTCATGGTGGAGTATCATTATTTGTACTACCACTATTATTAATCTCATCATATAATGCAACACTCAAATTGTTTCGAAGCTTCAGGAGACCTATATGTGATGCAGAGAAGAACAAGTCAGGAGAGCAGCTACCTGACCAGAGGCCTTTCAGCTGCAGTTTACAATGACTCTGAGATTCTCCAGCATTCCACACATGACATATATTTCTTTTCCTCTCTGAAATAATGTGTTTCAAAGCAGGATCCTCTAGCCCCACACTCAGCTTTGAAGGACATAGTGATCAAATGTGGACAAAAGAGAGAGAGAACTAGAGGAATTGTTTGTTTATATATTAATAATTGCCTGTTTTAGTACAACTGGAAATTTTCATGGCTTTGTGGTATCTTCAGTCTGCCTCCTATAGCAGAAATGAAAAGAAAAGACACAATTCTTGAGTGCAGCTATTGGCTGGCTGGATGCCATGCCAACAGCATATGCCCCAGTTATTGAAGGTGAACAGATGGGGTATTCATGATCATCCAGGGTAGGCTCTACAGCCTCGACCTGGGAACATTAAACCTAGGAAGAAAAACAGAAGCTTTCTTTGGGAAACCAAAATAGAACTAATTTGTTTCTCTGTTTCTAATTACTGCTAAAATCTAAGGAACTGAAACAAAATCAGATCTATGAAATAAGTATTTAGGCACCAGTTCTGTTTTCACAAATCATCTCTTTCAATGAGTGTCATCTACAAAGTGTGACATTAAGTTATTGGGATTCAAATGAGATGCAACATTTGTCACTTACCATTGATTGCTAATGAAATGAAACATATGCCAGGCATATAGGCATATGGTCATTTATTCACCACTTATACTTGCATCACAATGACAACATATTGTGTCCACCCCCACACTTACCCCAATACAATGTAGTTATGTATCCATAAGTAATACACTGTAAATTCATTCTAATGCCATCTTGCAGGTACTAAACAAGGCAGGTCTATCTGAGATCACAGTCAATAAAGTCTACTTAATATTGTCCTGAACAATCCTCTTCTCTGGAAGCTTGGATACCTAAACACCTTCATAGAAATTACCAGTGGACCCTAGTACACTGCTGGTGGGAATGCAGACTGGTGCAGCCACTCTGGAAAACAGTATGGAGGTTCCTCAAAAAATTAAAAACTGAGCTGCCTTTTGACACAGTGATTCCACTCCTAGGAATGTATCCTGAGAATCCTGAAACAGTAATCAGAAAGATTATATGTACCCCGATGTTCGTAGCAGTACATTTACAAAAAGCTAAGATCTGGAAACAGCCCAAGTGCCCATCAGTAGATGAGTGGATAAAAAAGCTGTGGGACATTTACACCATGGAATACCACGCAGCTGTAAAGAAGAAGAATCACATACCCTTTGGGACAGTATGGATGGACCTGGAGAAAATTATGCTAAGTGAAATAAGCCAGGCAGCAAAAGACAAACATCACATGATCTCACTTATACATGGAATCTAAAGAACTTAATAAACTGATGAACAGAAAAGATTCAATGACATGGAAGCATAGATGAGACTGACGAATGTCAGAGGGATGGAGGATGGCAAGTGACTGGTGGGGGAGAGACTAACCAAAGAATTTATATGCATATATGCACAACCCAAGGACACAGACAATGGTGGGGAGAGGGACTGGGGAGGAGGGGTGGGACAGGGTGGAATGGGTCATTGGGGAGAAAAAGGGACATCTGTAATATTTTAAACAAACATAAAATTTAAAAATAACAGTGAATTTAAAAAAAAAAAAGAAAGAAAGTACCAGTGGAGCATAGTAAATAACTGGATATTTGGGCCCGGCCAGGTGTGGCTCAGTGGTTGAGCATTGACCTAGGATCCAGGAGATGGTGGTTCAATTCCCTATCAGGGCACATGCCCAGATTGTGGGCTCGATCCCCAGTCGAGGGTGTGCAGGAGGCAGCCGATCAATGACTCTCTCATCGTTAATGTTTCTATCCCTCTCTCCCTTTCCCTTCCTCTCTCTGAAATCAATAAAGATATTTTTTAAATAAACAAAATAAATATTTTATTTGGGAATCCAGAATGGTAGAGCTGTTAAGAGTTTTGGTGTCAGAGTGAAGGGTGTTAAGATCCATCACTAACTATGAATATTTGGACAAGTTACCAAATATCTCTGAGCCTTACTTACCTCATCCATTGAAAAATAGTACCAATCTTTAAAGAGTAAGTGAGCCCGGCCGGGCGTGGCTCAGCGGTTGAGCGTCGACCTGGGATCCAGGCGATCGGGGTTCGATTCCTGGTCAGGGGCACATTCCCGGTTGTGGGCTTGATCGATGACTCTCTCATCATTGATGTTTCTGTCTCTCTCTCTCCCTCTCCTTTCCTCTCTCTGAAATCAACAAAGATATATTTAAAAAAAAAAAGATATCTTAAAGAGTAAGTGAAATGTATGTAAAATACCTAGCACTATGCCTTGCATACATTAGAAACAAAATAAAGGGGTACCACCCATCCCTTGTCCTGTGGGCAATCAGATCAAAATACAACTCATATGTATTTAATGTACTAGTTATGTACAAATGTATTGTTCAACATGCTTAAGTTAAGATGACTTGCATCACTGAATATAAATTTTTGGGACTCTGAAAGATTCTAAAAAGGGAATAACAAATCACAGAGATTTTACTTATGAATTAGAAGGCTATTTTATTAAGACAATATCCAAGAAGGAATAAACAATTCTGCAATTATATAACTGAGTGGGGTTAATTGTAGAAAAGAAGCTTTAAGTTTCTAGCATCAGATTTCCAAAAGCCTCAGAAGTGGAGGTCTCTGTCATGAATGTGTCTTTATTAATAACAAAAATAATAATTGCTGGTATTTATTAAGTGCTTACAATGAGCCAAGTACTGAGATAATTACTCTACATAAAACTATTTCTTGTAATTTTTTACAATAACCTTGCAAGACATGTATGATCTACACTTTACAAGTTTCCTCAGGTCATCAAAGGCTAGGATTTAAAAAAGTAATATTGACAGTTTTCACTATATTTCCTTAACATATCACTACTCACTTTTGCAGGATCTTCAGTCCTAAAAATCTCATCCCAATATTTTTCATTACTTCTAATAATAAAAGTTTATTATTTGCCAGGTCCTATTTAAGTACTTCACATTTATTATATCTTGTAATCCTCACTATTTCCATAGGAAATAAATTTTCTTATCCCAATGTCACAAATAAAAGAAATTTTAGAAAGAGGCAAGATCAAAATTTGAACCCAAATGTGCTTGACTCCAAAGCACTTGCTCCTAACCACTATACTTTGTCTTTAAATGTGTTTGTGACTGTTAGAAAGTGGAATAGAGTGGGAGGTGATGAAATCACATTGTTGATTGCCTGTCTTTAAAAGGATCTGTACAAAAAAAGAGAAAGAATATAACATAGCCAAGGACAAAAACATAGCACAAACATGCACAAACAATATCAATAAAGCAAAATCTCTATGTGAGCCGAAGCTAGAAAACATGTTAAAGACTAAAAAGGATCTCTTTCATTTTTTATCTACATATGAGACAAAAAGTACAAAAATTGGCAAGGTAACTGCTTGGATCAGATGGTATAGTATTATCAAATGACAAAAAGTAAACAAAATGACAAACTTCTATTTTTCTTCTTCATTTTCCATCAAAGAGAGTGGACTTCAACTTGAAAAGGTAGGAGAAATGTGGTTTAAAAGGTCGTTTTAAAATAGATAAATAGTAAGAGAAATTTGTCACTTTAAATTAGACAAAAGTATGGATTCCAATAAAGTCCATCTCAGTGTGACAAAAAAAATCTTATAGATGTAAACACAGGACTATTCTGGAAATCTCTCAATTCAGTTAAACAAGCATATATGTACCAGGAGCAATACTGATCTGTTTGGTAAACAAGAGATGAATCAACCAGAGTCCCTTCTCTCGATGGCTCATAATCTGTTTGAGATATTTTCAAAACTAAACTACAGAGCAATTTGTGAAAATTTGCTACTTTTGGGTTAAGAGAGAGAAACATCAATTCCTTCTATGAGACCTCAAGAGGGCTAATAGTGAATATCTTATCTAATCTGGATTTTTAAAATAGGTAAGATCTCAACAGGTAGAATGGGGTAAAAGGATGCCCTAAGTAGATGAGAATGCCCCAGTCATGTCATTGGAGCATAGAAGTGGAAGGGTGCAGGGTTTACCTGGAGAAGTGTAAATGGTGTAGCTTTTGGAGAAAATCAAGAATGACAGATTATACAGGTTACTAGAGAGTAAGATAGGAATTTATCTTATTTATTACTGTATGTCCAGCATGGTGCCTAGTCAAGATTAGTACCCAATAAATAAAGGACAGGAAATGTGAATTTGAATATAGGCAAATGTTTCCTTAATTTTCAAAACTGGTTAAAAATTGGATCTCAGAATAGTTAAAACAGATTGATTTTCAAACACTTAAAAAGAAAAGTAGTATTCATGAGGAATTGGCATGGTTTTATCAGTAGCTAATCTTATTAGATTTTCCTCGCTTCTTTTCCCCCCAACTTTCTTATTTTAAAAAATTACAAAATTATAGAAAAGTTGAAAGAATAGTTCAATAATTCACACAGATATTCACTTACATTTTCCCAATGTTAACATTTTGCCACATTTGCGCTCTCTCTCTCCCCCTATATATACATTTATGTTTTTCTTTTCTTTTTTAATGCCAGTCCTTTAGAGAGGGGAAGGGGGAAGGGAGAGAGAGAGAGAGAGAAACAATGATGTGAGAGAGAAACATTTATCGGCTGCCTCCCGCATGGGCTCAAACTCACAACCTGGGTATGTGCCCTGGCTGAGAATCAAACTGGTGACCCTTGGTCCATGGGACAACGGTCCAACCAACTGAGCCACTCCAGCCAGGGCATTTTTTTTTCTTCTCTGTTTTTATATATATATATATATATATAATTTTACTTCTGAACCATTTGAAAGTATGTTTCAGACATCACCACTTCCTTTAAAAAGAATTACTAAACTGGTATTAACAAATCTAATGTATCCGGGCTTTCTAAAACATTTGGCAAAATTATTCCTGATATTTTCATGAATGAAATGGAAAAATATGACTTCAGTGATATGACTAGGTGAGCTCCCAATTACGTGGTTAAATTAACATATCAAAGTGTTGATTAATGGGTCAATTTCACCAGGAGGATAGTCGTCAATAGGACACAACTTGACTGCAATTGGAGTAAATATTTTATCTCCTACTGAAAGTTTATCCCTGGATAATATCTAATTCAGCTCTTTCCAGCTGTAGTTTATATCAATCTCATATGTGGTTTTTAAAAATATGTTTATTCTTGCCCATCCCCAGAGTTTCTGACTTAGCGTGACTAGGGAGGGGCTCCAGGAGTCTGTGGCAGACTCTGACTGAGAATCATTGATTTATGGTAACTCTCTTCACCTGGTTGAATCTCCAGTTATCCCTACCTCATTGCAAGTAATTTAGATTTTAAAACCTTCAAATATTTCTAACACAAAGGATAGTGTACTTCAACCTGAATGAAATAGATTTGCCAGTTTCAGGTCATCTCATTAAACCTGCAGCTACGGTTTCAATTAAGGCTTAAAAAAAATTCATAGTTGTACCTTCTAGACAAAGTAAAGGTCATTTTTTACATTTTTCCAATGGCTAAGATTTTGATCCTGGAATGTGGTTAAACTGGGCCATTAAAGATACAAATTCTCATGTGTAGGCTCTTCTTCTGAGTGTTAGTATCAGATGTTTGAAAGAGACCTATATTTTAGAAAATAAGTCCCCACATTTTCAAAGCTTTTAAACATTTTACTTTCTACATATAAGATGAAAACATGTTAGTACAAGACCAGGCACTAAGCTTACTTACTGTCTGGAGGACACTGAGGAACATCACGCACTCATACAGCAAGAACCTTTTCTTTCCTTCTATGTCGTGATCTCCCTAATAAGATAAATATAATTTAGGGTTTTTATCTTCTCCTAAGAACCATGCTGTTTTTAAGGATCTGACTACACTTTGAAAATCCTTTAATCTCTATGAACTCTTTGTAAATTATAAGATTATAATCAGATGACTTCAATGTTGTGGTGGGTGGGAGGTTATCAAGACCTTGCACATGGACTCTCTGTGGACTGGGAGGTTAATTTCCCTATAAATCCATCATCTAGAGCTAGCTATATAAATCAGAATGGGACAAGAAAAAAAAAACTTCTGAATTTAATTCTTTTAAAAGACAGTTTATGGAATAAATCTGGAACAAATTGCACACTTTATCTGTATGCATCGGGTCAGTATTATTGGATTACAGCTTGCCTTTCCCTGCCAAAGTAAAGAAAAATAGACCAGAGTGGGAATAAATTGTGTAAACAAAACAAAACAAAATCTTAAATCTATTTTGCTATTGAGAAAGGGAAGTTATGTTAACAGAAATATGTGAAAAGTACTTTTTTCATTTACAGATAACTTTCTAATATTGTTTATAAAATTTTAAGAAAACGATCACCCCAACTTCTGAGTCCTACGATAATAACTAACACCTATCAAATGCCTAATATTTGCCAGACACTCTTATGATTACTTTAGATCAGGGGTTTTTAACCTTGGCTGCAAATTAGAATCATCTGGGGAGCTATAAAATTCCAGATGAACAGGCCTCACTGAAAGGCAATTAAGTTAGAATATCTGGGGTTGGTGTCAGTCCAAGAATTAGTAGTTTTTTAAGCTCACCAAGTGATTACAATATGCAACTGAAGTTGAGAAATACTGTTTCTGATACAACTTACTTAATCCTCCCAACAGCCCTTCAATATGGGGTACTTTTTATTTTCATCATCATCACCATCACCATCTCTAAATTATAAGTGAGAAAACTGTGACAGAGAGATGTGAAGTTAATTTCCCAAGGCCATCATCTTCTAAGTGATAGAACTGGGATTTGAATCCAGGCAGTCTGACTCTATTGTGCAATTATTATATTATTGCCACCCAAATTGAAAACCACAGATTTACAAAATGTCCATCAACCTCCAAAGTACCAATCATAAATGGTGCCCTAGTAGCCCTTAAATAATTTTAAGTTGTTTGGTTGAAAGTTAAATGTAGCAAAAATAATGTCTGCTGAGAAAATTAATTCCTCTTTATCAACATTATGATACACCCAAATCATCTGGTTCCTGAAGCATATATCTACTGCCATCCAGCAGTGTAAAACACTAGCACTTTCAGGCCCTCACTCTTTCCTAAGGTCTCAAACTGAGTGCTATAGAGTTCCTACTTTAAACCACCTCAGAAAAGTTATATTTATAGGAGATTGAAGCAAGACCCATTCTTCTAGATATTCTATGTTGTAGCCTTCAACTAAGTAAATTCAGATGAAAGCTCACTATTTGACCTATGCTATTTCAGTTCCTTGTAGAATTACCTTTACTTTAGTATTTAAAGATTTCTTATCTGGAAATGACAGTCAAAGATTTCAGCAATGTGATGAAGCAAATAAGATTAGAATTTAACAAGAATATATTTAGCATTCTTGCACTCAGTTTAAAAAAAAAAAAAAGACACAATATAACACATTGAGTCAATTCACTGTATATTTGGACAGAACTGGTTGTTAGAAAGTTTCTTCTTGTATTGAAATGACAGAGCATCCTTGTAACTTTTGCCCACTGGTCTTAGCTTTTCCTACTCAAGCACACAGCAAAATATCAAATGACTTGGCAAGATATCTAATCATACTACATAATATCAAATATTTGAATACATCTATCATCTCAGGGAAACAATAGACTAAAATAATTAAGAACTTGAATTCAGGCTACAGATATACTACAGTCAGGTCTGAGTATGGTGACCAAGTATCCCAGTTTGCCAAGGAATAAGAGGTTTCCTGGGGTATAATACTTTTGGTACTAAACTTTGGAAAGTCTCAGACAAACTGGGATGAATTGGTCACCTTAAATCCTAGATCCACTATTATGACTTTGGGCAAGTTATGAGACCTCTCATTTTCTTCATTTGCAAAATAGGGATAATACTTTGCTTCACAAGGTAATTGATGTGAGGATAAAAAGAGTTAACATATATAGAGCACAGTGCTCAATATATGTTAGTAATAGTGGAGTCATAGTAATATAGGATGGGGAGATGTTCATGTGATATTCTGAAGGTACTAGTGTCAATGCAAGAACCTGTAGAGAATTTTTATGAGTTTATTTGAGCCAAAATGACAACAGTTGTTGGAAACAAAATCTGAATGGATTGAGAAAATGCTCCAGAAAATAGCAGTTTTGCAGCTTATTTTATATAAATAAAATGGGGAGATATAAGAGGGGTTACATGTAATCCATTGGTGGTAGATTAAAGGGGTGGGAGAAAGAGAAGGAGGGAAACCTCTAGGATTGGGAGACGCATACTTCTTTTACACTGGTAGGTACCAGAGAGTTAATTCTTAACATTTACAGCACATAGAGATGGTATGCAGGGAACAAGATAATAATGTAGGGTTCTGCGGTCTCGTGCTCTGGTGCCAGTAGTTGTACCTTGAGGGATCTGGAAAAGAAGATTACTCTGACATTTCAAAGGTATGTTATCTTAGACGCAAAAGGGCAATAGACAGGCTCACTTACGGTAAAAACTGATTTTTGTCAGGGAAACTACACCTAGGACGTGACTAACCACCATGATGTGCTTTTAGTTAGGAATTTTTATGTTCAGATCATCATAAGTGGTTACTTTAGGTCTCTGAGTCTGTAAGGCTGCCATGCAGGCCTCCCCAGAGCTTATCAGGTTTAGTATGTGGGCCTCCTTTTCATCCACATTAGTTACCTACAAAATTAATATGAGAGAACACTGTGACGTGGCTACTAAAATACAAAAAGCCAATGCAACATTAGGTTACATTAATAGAGCTACATACAATATTCATAATGAAATATCTTGTTCTACTGTTTTGATCAGCCAACATCAAGAATATTGTGATTAATTCCAATGTCCAATGGAGACAACAAGGATGGCAACTGATTTTGAAGTCATATCACTTGAGGTAAAAAGAAATGTGTATTTAACTTGGAGAAGACAAGATTTGGAGGAAAAATAAAAGATATCTTCAACCTTGTGAAAGAAATTTCATTGTAATTGTAATGGGATAACTGCAGAGCCGGATAATTTTCTGAAATCATCTAAAAGAAGACAGCAGAGCCCTAGCCACTTTTGCTCAGTGGTTAGAGCATCAGCCCTTGGACTGAAGGGTCTCAGGTTCAAGTCCAGCCAGGGGCACATACCTCAGTTTCAGGCCCCATCCCCATCCCAGGTCTGGGCACGTGCAGGAGGCAACTAATCGATGTGTCTCTCTCACATCAATGTCTCTCTCTCTCCCTCCCTTCCACTCTCTCTGAAAAGCAATGGGAAAAATATCCTTGGGTGAGGATTTAGAAAAAATAAGTAAAATAAAATAAAGCAGCAGAGACACGGAAGTGTTTAGAAATAGAAAAGGTAAGACTCAGGGAAACAGAAGAACCACAGAGATGTGAGATGTTCTCTATTGCCACATTTACTGAGAAACAATGGTCAATTCTGAGTGCAGGTAGAAGGCTAAAAATCCATTGCAAATCCTAGTGCAATGCCCAGAGGAGGACTATTGCAAGGGGACACAAAAATCAGCATGGCTTTTGGCAGCAATTTAGAAAGGGGAGCTCAAGTATGCAGTCAAATTTTCCCTCAAAATATATGCTGCATACTGGGGATGCATGGTACAGGAGGCTAAAATCATAAACAGAATGCCTCTGAAAATCAGAGCAGTTTCTCCAGCCGTCATATAAGACAAGATTAGGGTTCCATAGATTTTTTAAAAAAAACAAAAAAACACTATGCAATCACTAACCCAAAGAAATCTGGTATAGCTATATTAATATCAGACAAGTAGATTGGAAATCTTCAAAATATAAAAATGACCAATCCACAAGTAAAGTATAAAAATTGTAAATCTGTAAGCACCCTATGTAATGAAGAATTAACTTGACCTAAATGGCATTCTGGCCATTGCCCATGGCTATTGGGAGGTAATCTCTAGTTCCCTGGAATGTTCTTCCTTGTAGTAGTATCTTTGTTCGCCTGTGGGTTTTAGCCTCTAGACAACCTAACAATGTGGTTTATGATGCGGGCTAGGAGCCACACCTTATCAGTTCTGACCTCTGGAGGAACTGAAGATGAAAGGCATTGCCCTGAAATGCTGGGAGGGGCTGGAGACTAAAGATCCAAGCACAATGTGATCAAGCCTCTGGTTGGCAATATTTTCTAAGGAAGATGGAAGCTTCACGTTAGGAACCCTCCCAGACTTTACCCTATGCATCCCTTCCTTTGGTTGATTCTAACTTGTATTTTTTTGCTATAACAAAACTGTAATTATAAGTATAGTGTTTTCCTGAGTTCTGTGAGTTGTTCTAATGAAATATTGAACCTTGAGAATGATTGGGGGAACCATCAAATTTGTACCCCTCAGGGTTCCCTGAACTTATGGCTGATGTCTGAAGCTGGGGTAATATTTGGGGACTGTCCAGTATATAGGTGTGCCTAATTCTTTACACACCCTCTAACAGAATTTTGAAATACAAAAAGCAAACACTGACAAAAATCTCTCAGAATAGCTCATGGAAGAAGCAGGGGAAAAAATCTGTAAGGACATAGAAACCCTGAAAAACACAACTGACAAACAACCTAATATATAGATTTAATTTACATTGATATACAAACTATAACCAACTATACATTGTTTTTAAGTATTTTCCAAAATTGAATAAATGTGATTGTAAAATGAATCACAGCAATATAAAATGTTTGAAATCATTTAAAATATGCTCTTTGAACACAGTAGAATTAAATTTAAAACAATAAAAATTTCTATTAGAATACTGTCAAATGTCCAGAAATTAAGGGATACACTTCTAAACACCTCAATGGACAAAGAAGAAATCAGAATGTAAATTTAAAAATATTTGGAGCAAGGGAGGCGGGGTCTAAGATGGTGGCATAGGTGGAAACTGAGCTCACTCCCTCCCAAGAACACATCAAATGTACCCCTCTATTTAGAGCAATTCCTCCTGAGAGGACCCTGAGCCAATTAAACAGCTTCTGCACAACAAAAGAGATAGACTACGTAGAGGGTTGGGAAACTGTGAGCACTCTCCTGGACCTGAGGGAATAATCCACAACCAAGTGGCGGGAAGGATTAGCTAGCTCCATGAGATGATGAGTTTAATGTCAATCTTAGTATGTAAGAAAACTCGATTAAAATCTAGTAGAACTGTACATTCTTGGAACATTAGTAAAAGAGACTGAGGATGTGATCTTGAAACACAGGAAGATATATAAGAGAAAATAGTGTCACTAAGGACAAGGAAGAACAATATCAAGGAAAGAGTGGTCAACTCTCAAAAACTACACAAATTAAGTAGGATTGAGGTTAAAATTAGGCCACTTAAATAAGGACAGCAAAACTATTTATTAATATAAAAGTTCAGGACTCTGAAGAATAAGACATTGCATCCATAAATCTACTAAAATGGTGAATTCCCAAGAGATTAAAGTCAGAAAGATGTGTTTTGTGTTGTTTGTATGGTTTTCCTATCATTTTGAACCAAAGGCCTATTCAAATGAGTAAATACAATTGTCAACCTTTTTTTAGAGGTTTGATATTATTTGTATTTTGAAGAAGGCTTAGTCTGATATTTTCAATGTCAAACAAATAAAAGTCAGGCACTGACAAGATTGAATTGTCCATCTTGTAAGCAAACTTTTGCCTGGAATTTCACTTTGTCAAGCTAGAAGGTTCTCCTCTCAAGCCAACTGGATGCCTCTCTGTCAAAAGCCTGCATATTTTCCATCCAAAGGAATTGTAAACACATTTTAGGGGTAAAGTAGATACTACTGTTTACAAATGCAGATATTACTTGAAATCAATGTGCTTGCAATAATTGTAACTTTTATCTTCATTCTTAAATTCTAGATTATAATTATTGAAAGACCCATCAGAGATTACTTTACCCTTTTTATCATGCCCTTTCTTTTTTTAATTTTAAAATGTCTTTATTGATTTTATAGAAAGAGGAAGGGAAAGGGAGAGAGAAAGAGAAAGATCAATGAGAGAGAAACATTGATCAATTAATCGGCTGCCTCCTGCATGTCCCCCACAGGGATTGAGCTCACAATCCGGGCATGTGCCCTAATCAGCAATAGAACCAGAGATCTTTTGGTGCATAGGACAATATTCAACCAACTGAGCCACACCGGCCAGGGCTATCGTGCCCTTTCTACTTCTGCTGTTAATTTTACTATATCTCATCAAATGCTCAGATTTAGACTAAAAGACATATATAAAAAAGGATAACTCTTTAATCTTTAGCTAACAAAATTTAGTGTCAACCCTGCAAAGATATTATATGCAATGTTATATTATTAAGGATACAAATCAGTCCTTGGTCCTTACACTTTCCATATCTATCCTTTCCAAAGAGATCAATCTCCAATACTTCAATTACTTCAATATTATTTTCTGCATGACATAAAATGTCCATATTCATGCATCCATTGAGCCCTTATGCTACTATTTAGTTTCATTATGGCCTCTACTACACTGGCATTTTACATCCCTACCAAATCAAGCTACTTAAAGCTCCACAAGTGTGATATTATCTCTCGTGCTTCCAACTTTGAACAAACTATTTTCTCAACTACAAATACTCTTTCCCCAGATCTTCAACTAAATAATCCATTCAGTTTTATTAAAAGTCGGTCATGACCTGACCCACATGGCTCAGTGGTTGAGCGCCAACCCATAAACCAGGAGGTCACAGTTTGATTCCTGGTCAGGGCACATGCCCTGGGTTACTGCTCGATCCCCAGTAGGGGGCATGCAGGAGGCAGCCAGTCAATAATTCTCTCTTATCATTGATGTTTCTATGTCTCTCTCCCTCTCTCTTCCTCTCTCTGAAATCAATAAAAACATATTTTTTAAAAATTTAAATTTAAAAAATCAGTGATGGAATCATTTTCCCTAAAAATTTATCTCCATGTGCTCCTATTGCATGAAACATCCTGCATTAGAATCTGTTAACCAACCCTATTGAGGGATTATTTACAAAAAATAAATTATACTTTTTAAATATACAGCTTGATGAGTTTTGACAAGTGTGTTTGTCTGTATAATCATCACTTAAATCAAGATATAAAGCATTTTCAGAGACAGTACATGGATCTCAGCATGGGAGGACTCATTTAAAGCAGGAGGAGCCCATGGACAAGGCCTACTGCCTGAGCTGGAGCTAAGACCACCTCCCAGGGACTGCCCAGAACTCCTCTGGTACAACCCTTTTGCTGGCAAATCCACAAGCCTCAGAGGGAAGGGAGCTGTCAGCCAGGCAAAACCAAGAATGCTGTCACCATGACAACCAATCATCAGCCCCAGGACAGGTACAAAGCCATTTGACTTATCTTCTTTACGCTGGGTCTGGGGACCCTGCTCCCCAGAAATTTTTCATGACAGCCACTCGGTATTTTACAAACCACCTGGACCAGTCCTAGAATGTATCCTTGGTAACTGCTGAACTGAGCAGGAACATCCAGGCCTCGGTCACAACAGCACCCTCTCTGGAGCAGAATTCTCTGAGTGCCATCTTCAACAATGTAATGATCTAGTGTGCCATGCTGTCCCTGCTGCTCTTTGACTGCCTCAACTCCTTCTTGCATCAGAGGATACCCCAGTCTGTTAGGCCCGGGGCAGTCTGGTGGCCATCCTGCTGGTGTTCCTGATCACTACTATCCTGGTGAAGGTGCACCTGGATTCCCTGTCCTTCTGCATTATCACCATGATCAAAATCATGCTCATTAATTCATTTGGTGTCATCTGCAGGGCAGCCCTTTAGTCTGGCTGGTCACCTGCCTGCCCCTACAAGGCTCCCATCATGAGTGGCCAGGGCCTGGCAGGCATCTTATTTTTGCCTCAGTGGTGGTGATCTGCACCATCGCCAGTGGGCCAGTGGCTCAAAGCTGTCAGAAAGTTCCTTTGGTTATTTTACCAAAGCCTGTGGGGACATCATTTTGACCATTATCTGTTACCTGAGCCTGCCCAAACTGGAATGCTACTTCTACTACCAGCAGCTCAAGCTTGAAGGGCTTAGAGAGCAGGAGACCAAGTTGGACCTCATGAGTAAAGGAGAGGAGCCAAGAGCAAGCAAAGAGGAGTTTGGAGTTTCAGCCTCCAACTCTCAGCCACCAACAAAAGTCACTCAATCCAAGCCATCCTCAAATATCTTAGTCTTTGTTCTCTCTCTGCTTCATCTTCACAGTCATCATTAGGGAGTTTCCCAGCATTACTGCTGAGGTCAAGTCCAACATTGCAGGCACTAGCACCTGGGGAGACTACTTTATTCCCGTGTCCTGTTTCTTGACTTTCAATGTCTTTGCTGGGCTGGAGCCTCACAGCCATATCCATGTTGCCTGGGAAGAACAACCACTGGCTACCAAGACTGGTGATGGCCTGGCTGGTGTTTGTGTCCCTGTTGCTGCTGTGCAACATCCAGCCCTGAGGATATCTGGCTGTGGTCTTTAAGTATGACTCCTGGGTCACTTTCTTCATGGCTACCTCGCCAGTCTCTGCCTGTGCTTCGGGTCAAAGAAAGTGAAGCTGGCTGAGGCGAACACAGCTGGAGTCATCATGGCCTTCTTTCTGTCTCTGGGGCTGGTGCTGTTTTTTCCTTCCTGTTCCAGGCAATTGCAAGACCATGGATGGACAGAGGACTGCACTGGCTTCCTACTCCTGTCCCCTTTTTCTCCTTCAGGTATGGACAGGAGTGGGCTGGAGATTTTCTCTTCTAGCCGACTTCTTTCTCACAGCCTATGCTGGACTTGGGTGTCCAGGCCCTGAGGAAGAAGCCTCTGGATGAACAGAAGTGGCACTGTGGGCCTGAGGGTCAGAGTCAAGGGAGGGGACACAATCTCTGCATATACTCAAATTCCCCCACACTTGGCTCTAACTGATCCCTGATTGAGCAGGACAGCAGAGGCTCCCAGGCTCTGAGTGTTTGTCTGTGCGTCTCTATGTTCATTTGCCTGTACCAGGGGTGGCTAGGGGCCAGGATTGTCTGTTCTAAGGTCCAGTGTTATATTTACACCTCCCTTCTCCCCCTCTGCTTCCTCCCCCAATGTCTCCCTGTCCCTCCTCTGCTCTGCCTGCCTTGTTCCCACCTATCATGCACCCTGTACAGTTGCCATTTTACTGCCTTTTTTATACTCAACCAGGTGCCTTCAGAAGCTCTCTGGCTAAATAAATCTTTTTTTATTTTCAAAATATATATATAAAGCATTTTCATCACCAAAGAAAATTTTCTCATGTTCATGTCCCTTTGCAGTCAATCCCACACACATAGGAGATACTAATCTTATTTTATATAAACATAATTCGTTTTTCTTATTCTATAACTCAAGTAAATCAAATCACATGATTTTTTTGAGATGGGCTTCTTTTGTTTAATATGACGTTTTGAAGAACTCCATATTGTTGCACGATTGATAGTTCATTTCTTCGTATTGTTTCACGGTATTCCATTGTATGCACCTACTATGCTTTGCTTATCCATTTACATGTTGATGGAAATTTGAGCTGTTTCCACTTTGAAGCTGTTATGGAAAAAAAACCTGCTATCAACATTTGCACACAAACCTTTGTATGAATATATGTTTTCATTTCCTTTAGGTAAACAACGAGGAATAGAATTGTTGGGTCATATGGCAGGTATATGTTTAATTTTATAAGAAACTACCAAACTATTTTATAGTGTTTGTTCTATTGTACACTTCTACCAGCAGAATATGCATGCTCCAGTTGCCCTACAACCTGGACAACATTTGGTATTATCAGATTTTTAATTTTTTCCATTCTCCTGGAACAGAGGTAGATGATAAGGATGATGCGTATGAGGGTTATCTCACTGTGATTTTAATCTTTGTTTTCTTGATGACTAACAATGTTCAACATCTTTTCATCTGCACTGGAATTTATTTCTTTACGTGTTTGGAGAGTCGGCAAATCATCTCTGAAAGAATCTGACTTCAGAGTAAGAAATCCATGCTTGAATCCCAGATATGACATTTGCAGTTGTTTGATCTTGGGCCAGTATTCAACCAGTCTGAATTACAGTCAATTTACCTATAAAACTCGGATGACACTGTCTCATAGGTAGATCTCACAGGTAGATAATATATGTGAGGTGCCTGGCCCAATGCCTCTTACATATAGATCTTAATAAATGGTAATAATGATTATTATTATAGAAATTGATTTAGAACCTTTAGCAGTTTTCCTTCCCAGGATATAGTCAAAGCTGCAAGCCTTACTGAAATCATGTTGTTGGAGCTCAGGGATTTGCTCTAAACTCCTCCAACCCTTGATTTTCTCTACAGTTTTCAAACTTCAAATTTTTAATGATTTTTCCAGTTTGTGTTCCACTGCCCCACTAAAAGCCCCATAAGGGAAGTAATACATCTGTATTATATACCTCTACATCCTTGGCAACTAGAACAGTGCAATTAATACTTGCTGAATGAAGAAAGGAATGAATACCTACATCCTACCTCTTTGTCTCACTTCTATGCATTGATGCACACATTGATTGATATGCCTGGTTTTCCATTTTAATTTCTCCAAGCGACATAAGATTCTTTCTTTTGTAATTGCCCATGGATAAATCCTGAATCACTGCCACCTGGCCTAGAAACTCTAAACACTGAACCCTGGCTTAAATTAACTTCCAGGTTCATGTTTATCTAGAAGAAGGCAACAATTTGTAGCCACAATTCTCTGATCACCCAGGTCACAATGGCTTTTGCTCATTCCCATCACAAGCTGAAGTAAATTCATAAGCATAATTGATTCTAGTGCAATATAACTTTGTGTTAAGAACAGAAAGAAAAGAAGAAAGAAGAAAGAAAGGAAATAAAGGAAAGAAAGGAAGAAAGGAAGAAAAGAAAGGAAGAAAAGAAAGGAAGAAAGAAAGAAGAAAGAAAGAAAGAAAGAAAGAAAGAAAGAAAGAAAGAAAGAAAGAAAGAAAGAAAGAAAGAAGAAAGAAAGAGAGAAAGAGAGAGAGAGAGAGAGAGAGAAAGAAAGAAAGGAAGAGAGAGAGAGAGAGAGAGAGAGAGAGAGAGAGAGAGAGAGGAAAGAAAGAAAGAAAGAAAGAAAGAAAGAAAAAAGAAAGAAAGAAAAGAAAGAAAGAAAGAAAGAAAGAAAGAAAGAGAGAGAGAGAGAGAGAAAGAGAGAGAGAGAGAGAGAGAGAGAGAGAGAGAGAGAAAGAAAGAAAAAGAAAGAAAGAAAGACAGAAAGAAGAAGAAAGAAAGAAAGAAAGAAAGAAAGAAAGAAAGAAAGAAAGAGAAAGAAAGAAAGAAAGAAAGAAAGGAAAGGGGGAGGGGGAGGGGAGGGGAGGGGAAGGGGAGGGGAGGGGAGGGGAGGGGAGGGGAGGGGAGGGGAGGGGAGGGGAGGGGAGGGGAGGAGAGGGAGGAGGGGAGAGGAGGGAGAGAGGAGAGCGAGAGGAGAGGAGAGAGAGGAGGGAGAGGAGAGGAGAGGAGAGAGAGAGAGAGGAGGAATAAGATGAACCTATGATAGAGATTAAACTCTACCACTTATTTGCTATGTGACTCTTGACAAATGACTTAATTCCTCTAAGCATCAAATTTCTCCTCTTTAATGTAGGTAAAATATTTAGGTAATGCATATAAATAACTCAGCATAGTTCCCAGCTCTTAAGTAAACTTTCAGTAAGTGTCAAAGACGACTTCTCTGAGGAAGAAATGTTTGAGCTGAGATTCGAAAGATAAACAGGAGTAGGCCAAGAAGAGAGTGGGAAAAGAGCATTTACTACAGGCAAGGGAACAGTATGGACAATAAGTTTTGGGTGACTCTCCACCAGTGTATGTTTCTACTAGTGCAAAGTAATGTTTGGAAACAGGTAATTGTGTTTAAAATCCTTAAAAAGTTTCTTCAAATTGAGATAATAATATCCATAGGGGTATCTGGCAGCTTTGTGAAACAGGCCCTAATCCAGACACCTGGACCAATCCAACGAAAACTATTAGACACTTACTGGCAATGTCAGTGGAAACCAGTCCCATGAGAATACCTCAAAAGAACTGACTTTACGGTACTAGCTGAAGCTATTCATTGCAAACTGCCTCTATTTCTTCTAAGTTCTTAGCCTCTTTTGGCCAGAGCCTCACAATTACTTCCTGAAAAAACCATACCCTCTCTTTATATCAGAAATCTGTTACAAGTACAAACAATATCTCCCAGCAGACACCAACATACATTCTTGCCATCCTTAGTCCAGGGCTCCTGGGTCCTTGATGATAGATCCTCACATATAAAGGTCAAAGAGTTTCTCTAAATCACATTTATGACTACAAAATCAGTCTGGTGCCAGAGCCCACACATTTGCCAAATAGGCCTACTCTATAGGTCTAATTTCATGGCCAAGGCTCTTCAGCAGTATATAGACACCAACTGTTCATAACAACCATTACCATGCTATGGGAAAGTCATCTCCTTCCAATATTATGTAGATTATAATAAAGCTACCATTTGAGAATAATAGCACTTCTTACTTCCTGTATAGCAGTATTTTTAGTGGTCTTCATAAAATTAAATCTCTATCATCAGTATCTTAGAAAGGTAGCAAATGGAAAATGGCCTTCCACATGCACTTTGATCATCTGAATGCCTCATATTGCCATCTGACCTGTGCAAAGTCCCAATCTTCTTCTAGAAATTAATCCAAACATTCTTATACAACATCTTTCCCCAAGCAGGAGTTTCACCAAAGAAGTGAACTCCTCAGGATTTTACAGAGTTCAACACTCTGAAAATGGGAAGTTCCTTGCCCAGTGTACTCAATATGGGTTTGCAAAATGAATTAGTTAATATAAGGATAAATGAATACATGTATGGATGGATGGATGGATAAGTGGAAACAAAGGAAGAATAATTATACTATAACTATAACATGGAATTTTAAAGTTACCTATAAATTATATCTCAAGTTATTTTTGAGCATGTCCTATTGCAAGTACTTTGTATGTATTATCTCATTTAATCCTCACAAGCATGCTATACTGGTACATGCTAGTACTAGTTATGTACCTAAGGAAACTAAGACTCAGAGAGATAGTAATTTCCTCAACATCACACAGATGTGGCAGAATTGGCATATGATCCCAGGCATTTGGGCTCCCGATCTTAATTTCTTTTTTTTTTTTTAAATATATCTTTATTGATTTCAGAGAGAGGAAAGGAGGGGGAGAGAGAGAGAGAGAGAGAAACATCAATGATGAGAGAGCCATTGATCGGCTGCCTAGCCTGCAACCCGGGCATGTGTCCTGACCGGGAATCGAACCCCGATCTCCTGGATCCTAGGTCGATGCTCAACCACTGAGCCACGCCCGGCCAGGCCCGATCTTAATTTCTTAACCTCTAGTACAACCCCCTCTAGTACATAATAAATTTGCAAAAATGTATTATTTTAGCAAGAAAAGATAATATATCTAGCCCGACCGGCATGGCTCAGTGGTTGAGCATCGACCTATGAACCAGGAGGTTACAGTTCCATTCCCTGTCAGGGCACATGCCTGGGTTGTGGGCTCGATCCCCAGTAGGGGGAGTGCAGAAGGTAGCCGATCAATGACTCTCTCTCATCACTGATGTTTCTCTCTCTCCCTCTCCCTTCCTCTCTCTGAAAGCAATAAAAAATATTTAAAAAAAAAAAAAAAGAAGAAATAGTATATCTAAATATGATCACATAATAGGATGAAAGAGGTACTCAAATTTGGGTGGGAAATGTAGGAGCCAAGATTTAAAACATAAAAGTATTCCTATAATGAGAAAAGGTACTCAGTGCTGTTCAGGAGCTCAGACTTTGGGATTCCCTACAAATCTGGATTCAAATTCCAGCTTTGGAACTAATTTAGCTTTGCAACCTTGAACAAATTAGCAAATCTCTCTGGGTTTCAGTTTCCTCAACTGTAAAACATAGGCAATATTAGAACTCGCATTAAATAGCAGTTGAGAGGATTAAATAATGCAAATAAAGCCCAAAATGTCCTAGACAGGACATAGCAAGAACTCAATCATGTTAGCTATTATTATATTGTTATTGTTATCATTATTGTTAACATTCTAATTTCCCAATTGTACAATAAAAATGTAAATGGTAAATTATTTTGACATTTTCAGATATCTATAATATTTGATATGGTGTTGACGTATCTTAAAAAATCAAAATTAATTCAACCTCAAGGAAGACAAAAAGCAAACTCATCAAGATGATCTAATGAGGGTGGGAATAGTTAAAGTCATAAATAAGTGGGCAATAACAATATGTGCTATTTCAGAAAAAAAGTGGCAGAATAAAATTAAGAAGCATATTTATCTAAAATGCATTGATTTTTTTTTTATGGAGCTTTCATTCTTTAAAATTCTTTCTTCTTATCACCAAGGACTATAAAGACCTGATTAATGAGAAGGCTAGTGTGCAAGATATTATCTATAATAACACACACACATGCAAACATCCCACTCAAACTTAGAAGATGACTCCTCAGCTGGGAATTGTCATAAACAAGAATGCCCACTGTGTCTAGGCAAGTGTTGCTGTATTCTTGTGTGTGTTAAGTAGTTTCTTTAATTTTAAAAAAATCACTTGTAAAGCAGGTGCAATTGGGCCCATAGACAGATGAGGAAACTAAGTTCATTAAGATGAAATAACTTGTCCAGCTGGTGTGGCTCAGCGGTTGAGCGTCGACCTGGGATCCAGGCGATCAGGGTTCGATTCCCGGTCAGGGCACATGCCCGGGTTTCGGGCTGCAGCCAATCAATGACTCTCTCATGATTGATGTTTCTCTCTCTCTCTCTCTCCCTCTCCCTTCCTCTCTCTGAAATCAATAAAGATATATATTTTTAAAAAAAAAAGAAAAGATGAAATAACTTGTCCAATGCCACATAATCTTTTAGTGATGGAGCCGCTAGGTCACATGACTTTAGAGAGCTTGATCAATCAATCATCCCCAGTACATTTTTCCTGATCCTTGTGGACCCCGAGCCACCACCACCACACTTAAGTGCTTCTTTAAGCTACCAAAGTTATCTTTGCATTTAGTTCACTGGATTCTAATTGTGTGGGCCTGTGTGTCTTAGACGACATGAGCTCCTTGGAGTAGGGGGCATGTTTTTCAAACCTGAGCACACGAAAGAAGCACACAAAAATAAGTGGCTATTAACAGTGGTCCCAAAACATATCTATTGTCCTAGCTTTGCACACCCTCCAAACTAGAGTTATGTATGCACCTACCATGGAGCTAGGTACTAAATTTCAGTTTCCTACTGACCCTCTCAGCTCAGGATCCTAGTACAATTATGAGTTCTCCTTCTGAACTGATTTTTAACTGTCCTATCAGGTCAATATTGTAAGTTACTTCAAAATCTCTTGGGAAATAAATGTGCTTTTATTTATAAATGAATGCATGTGTATGTGACAGTTTAATAAAATCTGAGGAAAGTAAAGTTTTAAAGCTAAAAGGATCCAGGCAGTGGGGGGCAGCTGGTTTACTTCTCCCTTTTTGCAAATGAAAGAAGTATGGTCTGTACCAAACTCGAAAACTAGTTCCTGAATATGTTTTGTGTTTGGCCCACAGGATTTTTTTTAACTTGATTTTATTGTTCTTTCTGGATTAAGGCTCACGGATATTAATTACAATGAGTTTAGAATTACAAAAACAGCAAAGTGTTGCTGTATGCTAACTTTCACCAACCTTAACCCTGACTGGCATTTCATTAAAGTCCAGGTTGCTGGTTACATGGCAAGTTTAGCTTGAGATTTTTGATCATGTAATATTGAACAAGGAAAACCAAGGAGAAACACAGTTAAACAGAAAAGTCATGGATTTTTTTCACTTATATTGTTTCAGGTGCCACAGAAAATCAGCAAATCCATGACACACCAGGCAGTAAGGCAGTATGTGTCAGGCAGGCAGCCAGAGACAGACAACAGAATCCAGAGCCAGAGACAGAAATGGGTGGAGGGCAGGTCATGAGCAGATCAGGCAGCCTCTTAGGAGCAAGTGTGAGCATGATCAGGATAAGCATTGAGTCATGGCCAAATAGGCAAATTGGAAGCCCTACTTTAGGATCCTGAGGAATAGGATAGAGAGAGGGGAGGGAGGGAAGGAGGGAGACTAAAGAGTGAGGGGATAGGGAGAGATGCTGAAAGCCAAAAGCAGAACAGGAACAAATTACAAATGGAGAATGCAGTCACATTGCGTCAGAATCAAGTGGACTTTGGCAGCTAAGGCAGGTCACTGTTCCAGCTTCAGCTGTTCTCCTTCCCCTCCTGCCACGTGAATCTGGCCTGGGGGCTTACAGCAGAGGCAATGGAAACAGCTGGCTAAGTAAGGAGTGTGGGGGTGAGAAGCTGAAAGCAGTTTCTGCAAAGAAAGACTATGTTTTGTTTATAAAGGAAATTAGAAATGTGCTAAAGGAGGTATTTGAATATGAATGAGTTATTTGGGTATTTCAATACCCAAAAGAAAATTACTCAATAGCAAGAATGCCTAGGCTTAAAAAGATTTAACAGAACACAAGCACACACTTCAGTAAATGAGTTAATGAACCATATAGCTAAACATGCCTGGCATTTTCAATTCATGCTTCAGTCTAGAAGCCTCCCAATCATCTCCCACTCTTTTAAAGGGCAGAGAGCTGTTTAACAACCCTTCAGTGTTCCAGGCAGCAAACAGGCTCTCAACTATTAATGGCAGAGCTGCCAGAAGCCAGACATACCTGGGAACAGATGAAAGGTTTTGTTTGTTCACCTTCAACGTTACACTAGTTCCCACTCAGGATCTCTGAGCACATTACTGGAAATTTTTAAAACACACAGTTACTGGTGCGAAGAGGTTTCTGAAAACATACAAAGCACACATTCAACAAGAAAGTCCACCTGAAAATCCTGTGAGGGAAAAACTGGATTGGAACATTACAGCATGCCTGTTCTTTTTACAAAGACCAAAGCAAGTTCAATACTCTGAAATTTTCTTTAAAATGATAAAAAACATTATGTCAAATGAGGTTTCACCTTACATGCCAAATCCAACTCATTGGCAGTTGCTTCTTGAAGCCCATATACATGATCAAATTAGTGATGTCTGCCACAGCCTAGAGAGGAGGAGTTCTAGATATTCACCATCATTTAAAAGTCTGTCTTGCTTTGAGTCCTAGGCCATCTGGCCATACTACTTCTTGCCTAGAGGTGCAAACTGGTAGCTTGTGGGCTGGGTTCACATTGAAGATATGCTTTGGCCCTCACAGTAATTTTTAAAATGAGTTGCAAATATTTGAAAATTGGAGATTTCATATTTTAAAAAATTGAAAATTTCTCTTAAAAACGGAAATGTCTAACAATTTTAGGCCTGTCTTTCTAAATGGCCACGGTCACCAGGAGCTGAGTAGGGGCTGCCTCCTTTAGATGAGATATCCTCTCTCAAATTTGCCGCCTTTGCCCTGGCTGGTTTGGCTCAGTGGTCAGAGCATCAGCCTGTGGACTGAAGGGTCCTGGGTTCGATTCCAGCCAAGGGCACATATCTCAGCTGCAGGTTCAATCCCCGGGCCCAGTCTCAAGGCATGTGTGGGAGGCAACCAATTGATGTGTCTTTCTCACATCAATGTTCCTCTCTCTCTTACTCTCTCTCAATGGAAAAAATATCCTCTGGTGAGGATTAAAATATATATATATATATTTTATATATATATATATATATTTGTCTTGCTTTCACTCACTTACATTGCCTGTCTGGCCTTTGTAGAACATATGTATTTGTGACTCTCTATTCTATGCCTCTGTATTACTGTTACTTAATCAGACTCCTCAAAACTAATGAGGACTTTAAAGTTCACTGTTCCGTTTTCCATTTCAATTCTGTCATTAACCAGAATAACTTTAACTTCCTTCTTCTAATACCCTCATTTTTTGTTTTTGTGTTTTGCTAATAACCTCATATTAGTACAGATGTTTCTGCCTTTATTTCCAACAGATCTACCATTCTTTCTCAACCAGACGTTTAGTCACTTTATCCTTTCCATGTTTTCCAAATCTACCAGCGCCTTTCTTGCTCTGCCTCACTAGCAATTACTCTTCATTTCTTTTGTTCCTTTGCCCTTCTCTCACACCTGCTCGACAAACCTCATCCCTGGATCAATCCAATCATTCAAATCCTCCAGGGCGATGAACACTGCTAGATAAAATCACACTACAAATTCATGCTCTCCAGTGTCAATGAGTCTTAAGTCCCTAAATATCACCCTCTCCTCTTCCTCTCAATGGCGACTTCAAAGAGTTGCCACTCTCCTCAAACTATATAGTCTACTTCCTCTTGCCTCACTTTCAGAGGCAACTTTGTGTTCTATTCTCTGAGAGAATCAAGGCCATCAGATGAGAAAGGCCCCTCAGCTTCCTCCTCTACAACCTAAGAACGAACTTACATTTCCATGCTCTTGTTAGGGGCGGGAGGGAGAAATAGAATAGTGGGGACTAGCTATAGTTATAAGAAATATTAATCATGCTCTGTTAACCGTGATTATTTTGTTCTGATTAAAGAAAGCACATTCTGACCTGGCTGGGAGTTGTACGCCCCAGGACCCAGGAGTTAACCTCAAAATACAGTCCATGCTCCTTAACCGAGAACTGCCTGTCATCATGGAAGGATTAACAACCTTGTTGCTGAAACAATGGAGTCCCAGAGGCCCCCACCCTTTGCAACCCCCCACCCACATTGCCTATAATCTATAACCATTTTACCCATTCTTATTCTTTTTGCCCACTTCCCCATGTAATCTTTGTCCTTCTACCCAACATAAGCAGCTGGCTTATGGGGGGGAGGGGGGGAGTGCAGATGTTTGTGGATGACCTGCTGCTCTCCCATGCTGCCAGCAATATTGGAAAATAAAAATGCTCATATACGATTCAACCCTGTCTCTGCTTAATTGGCTCAAATAGTGACAAGTCAGCCCAGACCCATTTGTTGCCCAGTTTCACATTTGGACCTCATTTCTCAGTGAGAGAACTGTCCCTCCTCCATTTCAGATTAATTCTTCCCACTTGAGTGCCCATCCCCTTGATGTTAGCTCATCTTCTCCTCCTATTCTTTTTTTTTTTTTTAGTCCTCAATCAAGGATATTTTTTCCATTGCTTTTCAGAGAGAGTGGAAGAGAAAGAGGGAGAGAGAGAGAGAGAAATACTGGTAGGAAAGAGACACATGAATTGGTTGCCTCCCCTATGTGCCCTGACTGGGGCCGGGGATTGAGCCTGCAACCGAGGTACATGCCCTTGACAGGAATCAAGTCCGGGACCCTTCAGTCTGTGGCCGATGCTCTGACCACCAAGCCAAACTGACCAGGGCTCATCCTCCTATTCTTGAGCCTTGAATTTATTTGATCTTTTATACCCTTTCTTTCTTATCTCTGTGCCTACTAATTCTTTTCTCTCAAAATATAAACATGCTCAACTATCTTCCAACTAAAAACAATTCTCCCTCAACCTTAAGTACCCTTCTTGTTGCAATCCTATTTTACTGACCATTTCACTACCAAATTTCTTGAAGAGCAGGCTCCACTTTCTTGCCTTCCGTTTACTACTCCGTCTACTCATTTTTGGCTTATATCATCACCTCTTCACTGAAACTTTTTTAAAGGTCACCAACAACCTCCGAATAACAAATTCAGTAAAAATTTTTTATCCTTATCTTGTTTGATGTTGTAGGGGTGCAGAAATGAGTCACCCCAAAATGTGCCTCTGCTGTATGCAGATTACTTTGAGTTAAAAGCAACAGACCCTGCAGGCTCAAGGGAAAATTCTGTCCCACCTTGAACTACTTAGAAGAATTTAAATTAAGGGCCCTGCCCATAACAAGAGATTATCAGATAACCTTTTTAACCCATCTATAGGGCAGGACAAATTTCTAATTACAGAACATCTGTTCTTATTATCCTGTAATGACCTTCCTCCTCTCTAAAGCCCCAAGGCACCTTACCTCATTCTCAGCTCAGAATGCCATATATACCTCATTTTCTCTTTCTGTCTCTGAACCTCTCTTGTGTGGGAGGTCTCTGACTCTCTCATGTAGTGAGGTCCCCATACATATGTATGTAATTAAATTTAGTTATGTTTTCTTGTTAATCTGTCTCATGTAGATTTAATTATTAGACCAATCAAAAGAATTTAGGAGGGTAGAGGAAAGTTTCTTCCTCCCCAAAAGTCTGCAACATTTGCCCAGTGTTGAATGTTCCCTCTGCCTCCAAACTCTCTTCCCTTGGCAACTATGGTTTTGCTTCCCTTGGCAAGCACGGTTTCACAACCATGGGTGTATCTTTTAATACTTTTAAAAGCACTGCTTTTGCTAATCAACTATATGTTGTCATTATCCAGGACTCCAACCTCTACTCTATGTTCTCCTCATATAATACACTTTCCCTATGGTCCCATGCACTTACATAAAACTATTACCTATAAGCTATAGCATCCAACCCAGGCCTCTCTCTCAAGCTCAAAACCCACATGTCCAAGTGTGTCCTGGATACCTCTATTTGGATAATGTAAAGGCATTGAGAATTCCATATGTCTCAAACTGAACTTCCTCTCCAATTCTACTTTCCCATTCCATTAATGACATCACTACCTACCCAGTCTCTGAAGCCAGACATTTTTGAGTCTTTCTAAGGTCCATCCCCCTCTTCCTCACCCAAGTTCTATAATTCCAGATAAAAAATGTAAGTAGTGTAAAGGAGAAACAATGAAGATACCACCTTGGCCAAAAAGAGAAACAAAATCACCCTGTGAGACCTGTTTGTAGTTTGGCCCTGGGGAATCCATTCTCCTATAGCACTCCAACTTGAAATTTCTAAAATGCAACTCTGATCATGTCATTTCTTTTTCAATGACTTTCCATAGATTTAAGAATAAAAGCAAAGCACCAATTTAGAGCACCGGCCCTTCTTGAATCAGTCCTTACCGATCTTCACTTCTTAACTCTCCTCCATGTATTACCAGATAGGGGACCTGGCCCTGAGTGGGTCTGCCTAGGCCCAGCAGGCAGTGTGTGGGTTCTTGACTTCGTGCAGGAAAACTTTACAACATGAGTTCAGGTGAATTTTAGAGGATGTTTATTAAAGCTGGGGACAGTGAAACAAGAAAGGGCCTAGGATAACAGGAGAAGGACTAGGTGGGGAAATGAATCCAGGCTGGTCTGCTTTGGCTCGCTAAGAAGTCAGAGAAAAGGGGGTCTTGGGGACAGGTTCAGGGGGGTTGCCTAGGACAAATTGCTGTTGCCCATTGCTGCCCTAGTTGCAAGCCTCGTCTGGTCCCCTAGAGTTTAGGAGATGCATGCCTGTGGGGAAAGAATCATTGGGTGAGGCGTGGGCGTGCTCCAGAGAAGGAGAGCACAGTGTTGGGTCCTTTGTCTAGAGGCTTTTATCTCTCTCTTGTAGGTCGGAATCTTAAGGAGGATCTGGGGGTGGGGAGGTTCAACAGAATATTCACCAGTTTCTAGGTGTGCTCCTTCAGGGTCGTGGTCTTCACTTATTGGTCAGTGTCACGACAGGGGGTCATCAGTCATTGCAGTTGGTCCTGGTGTCACCCACCTGGTTTTGCTGCTTTTCTGGGTCTGGAGCTCAACTACAACTGAGGCCTAGATGCTATTTCTAGGGAAGTAACTTCTGTATCTGATGTAAATTGCTCTGCTAGTTTGTTCAGCTATCTGTCTCAGTTTCCCTCTCCCACTTGTCCTGGCTTACTGGCCTATCTCACAGGTGCCCTTTATGCACCAGCCAAACTGAACTGCTTGCATTTTCCTGCATGTATTACCCAGTTTCACATCTGTACTTTAATTCATGCTGTTACCTCTGCCTAGAATTAATCTACATTCCTATTTTTTTTTCTTGTCTGCTTGGCTAAATGTTAACCTTTCCTTCAAGACTTAAACATAAGCTCCTCCAGGAAGCTTTCCCTGACTCGAAGAGGAGCAGAATTTGCCACCCCAAAATGTGTCTCTTTGGCATAAGGATAACTTTAAGCTGGCTATTTTTAAGAAACAGCAGACCTAAGAAAGGCTCTGAAAATTGAATGAAATTACCCTTTTTTAAGAGACATTTACATGTGCAAGAGAAATCTTCATTTGTAAAGTTGTCTCCCTCTCGGTGTCAGGAAGAAAAGAATGACTAAATCTCTTGAAACTCTTATCAATGGAGAAGGCAATGACCTAAATCTGCATAACAATTTTACCCATGTTTACTTGCTTTACCTGGTAACCTCCCATATCTGACCTCCCTCCCAAAATCTTCTGTCTTTAGCTGGAGATGGTATTTAAGGTGGTGACTTGCCCCATTTCAGGGAGTTACTCAGTTTTTCTAGCTCTTATGTATACAGGAGGTATACATGTTATTAAACTTCTGTTTGTTTTTCTCCTATTAATCTGTCTTTTATTACAGGGGAGTCTCAGGCAAGAACCTAGAAGGGTAGAGGGAAAATTATTTTTCCTCTCCTATATTGTCCTTTTCTGCATTCCCGGTACTCTATGTATGTCTTTATTACAGCACCTTATCACACTGAGTTATGATATTGATTTACTTCTATGGTTCTTTTATCAGGCAGTAAAGTCCCAAAGGCAGGGATTGATTGGATATTTATTTCTTTCTGTCTAGTGCTTGTACATTATTTAATACATAGTAGATTTTTAATTAGTATTTGATAAATTAAAAAATTTGAAACAAGTGAATGGAAAGTTAATTAGGGACTAGAAGAGACTAAAAATCCATATTGCTATGATTTCTTTTTTACACTAACTTCAAATTTATATATATATTTTTTTAATATTTTTTTTTTTGAAAGGAGAGGGAAAGAGAGATAGAAACATCAATGATGAGAGAGTCATTGATCGAGCCCGCAACCCGGGTATGTGCCCTGACCGGGAATTGAACCCCGATCGCCTGGATCCTGGGTCGACACTCAAACCCTGCGCCACGCCTGGCCGGGCATCAAATTTATATTTTAATTAGGGGATTTTATTTTAGTTATGTACGTATAGAGGTAATTGAAAATTTATAAGAATTCATATCACTAGTCACTTTTGTGCTACTTTACCATGAGTAAGTTAGACTGTACTTGTATAATTGAAGTCTGCCTGACTAGACACTGGTGGGTTCTGTTAGGGTAAGGTTACATTATGTCACCAAGGATTTCTCTTTCAATTACCAAACCTCTACTGTCTTACAAGGACTAGCTATGCAAATTGTCCCCTAGCCACCATGTATCTAGGACTCTTCAGCCACAGCTCTGCCTGCCTTGCCTCATCTTGCTCATACATGCTGCTGTTTACAACTGCTACTTGAATAGAATGAGCCAACCAGGCTGTCCAAGCAAGGTAAGAAAAGTTTCCCAGAAGAGCAAAATAATTGTTAAGTCACAGGCGTTGCAGGTCAAAATTGCTTCTAACCTCACTCAAAGCCTGCTTTTGTGCCTGAAACAAATTTAAATAGTTGTGCTTCTGCTCCTTTTACTAAAGGCCCCCCTATACCCCACCTCCAAAATCAACACCTTCTTGCCAATGAATAGCCTAATTCAGACCTCTACTCTCCTTTTCAACGAAAGGGTCAGGAGGTACACTCTGCTCCCTTCCTGCCTACTCCTAGGCTGGTGTGCCCTGTCCAGTTATGCTACAGGCCCTCCTGAGGATGAGAATGCGGTGTCTGTATGGGAGGGAAGTTTACCACTATTATAAAGCCAGTAAGGATTATAATAAAGGGACCCTAGACAATTCCTCTGAGCTATCTCTTACAACAAAGGTGAGCCTTATTGACCCACAGTAAGCGCAAGTTACACGTCGCACACTGACAAAAATCCTGTCTAGTGACTCAACCTTTCAAAATATTGTAGCTTAACATTTTTGCATGACCCTGGGTGTGGCCTGCCTTCCTACGTGTATTTATGTGTTCTTAACTGTAACATAAGTATTTTCAAAAGGCTTTACTCTCTGTCCCCCTCCCCCGCCCAAAAAAATGGCATCTTGTCGTCAAAATAGTCATATGTATAACTTCCATCAATCACATGAACACTTTTGCCAGTACTTTTGAAAGTCAGTACATTCATCCACCTGACTCCCCTTCACAATCTCTGGTTAGACCACATTGTGTTGATGATGTACTTTTTACTCTGGATTATTTAATGCCTTCAAGATTTCAAGAGTTGCATCTCAGCAAAAATTCCCTGTTGACATATCTTCATATTGATACCTTAAATGATCTTTATAAATGAATCAAATTAATCACTCTAGTAACCATGAAATCTTTCTTTTTGCATTTTTAAATCTCTTGTCCAAAATTTTTGGTTTAATCTCTATTTGGATAACATACATCCCCAAGAGTCTTCAAAATTCTCAAGTATCGCCAGTTGCTTCCACAAACCAATCAATTATATTGAAGCCATTTTTTTACGAGTATCTGTAAATATTATCTCAGTTATTCCTGAATATATTTAGATCTAAGTAATTCAAACCTAAACATGGAACATATTAAAGCTCAATGCTTTCCATGTTAAATTTAGGCGATGACCAAATTACCAATCTTGCTAATTAGATTTTCTGTGGTTTGATTAAGCTAGAGGGTTTAAATCTTAATACTAACTAAATTGTCAGAATTTGTTCCCTTTTAAACAATTTTATTGATGGGAGAAATTTCGATGTGAACAGAAAAGTTAGTTTTGAAAATCTCCATTTTATGTTTTCCTATCTAATAAAAATCACATGTCTCCTCTTCAAGCAGAAGTAACTGAGGTGGCCTCCCAAGTCATCTGACCTGCAAGTTTACCTAAGCAGAGATATGTGCTTTTCAAAGCTCCAGTTCCTGGAACTGTGTCTGTGCATTGGCCAGGCTGTGTCAATGTAGGGAAGGCATAGGAGAGGGATTGTCCCAAGCTGTTCTATGTCAACCACTGGGTCTGGCTCAGAACTTTATCAGCACCTTGTTGCCTTTCTGACTGGCAAATGAAGATAAATAGGAGGACATCTACACAGCCATGGCTTCCATTATACCTGCCACAGCTGGCAGGTTTGGCATTAAGGCCTGAAAGCTATTTCCCAAGAGCAGTTGACCAGCTTCAGTTGAGTGAGACAAATATTTTATAAATTGTATATTTCTTATAAGAATTGCTAGGAAAATAAAACACTCCCCCTGTCATTTTATTTTGATAACATGGGGGAGAAAGAAACTTTACCCTCCTAGGTTCTTTTGGCTGGTTCTTTTGGCTGTCTATGTGAGACAGATTAGATTAACAAGAGAAAATAACCAAATTTAGTTACATACATATATATAGGAACCCCACATACATTAGAGAGTCAGAGACCCCACATACTTGAGAGGTTCAGAAACAGGGGAAATGAGGTATATGGGACATTTTGAGCTAAGGATGAAGTAAGGCACCTTGGGACTTCAGAGGGGAGAAAGGTCATTTGCAGGACAATAAGAAGAGCAAATGTTCAGTAATTAGAAGTTTGCCCTGCCCTATCAATAGATCATAAAACATTATTTCTGGTGACAATTCTTATTATAGGCAAGGCCCTTAATTTAAATTCTTCTAGGTAGTTAAGGAGGAATGGGACAGAAGTTTCTCTTGAGCCCGCAGGGTCTCTGTTGTTTTTAGTTCAAAATAATCTGCATACCACAGAGGTAACATCTTGGGGATGACTTGTTCTGAACTCCTACAATAATATGTTTTGTTGAATAAGGAAACAAACTATTTGAAAACTGTCAATAAGTAATTTGGTAACTCTACAAATGCTGGCTCCTACAACTTAGTTATATCACACAGCATACATATTTGGAGCAGGATACATTTGAATGGATCAAAGGGAATGGTGTATAATTTAACCCTAAATTTATTTTTGTGCTGCTAAACACCAGGGCTTGAATAATTACATAAATCATTAGTCAAAAGAGGTATTTCTCTCTAGTCAGTTATTAAAACAAGAATTTCCAGAGAGGCATGAAAGCATGTGTTGCCTTCATAATATCCCAGGAAGGAGGGCTAGAATCACACTGAGAAGAGTGGAATCAGAGCAAAGAAAAATTGGGCTGGGCCATGAACATAGTCAGCAAATGTAGGGCAGGATATAATGCTCCCCAAAAAAGGAAAGGCATGGTAATCTTAGAGACTCTGAGGTTGGAGCAAATCATATTCTGATCCTTCCTGCACTTCCCCTTCCCATGTACATCCAGGTTAAATTTACCAGTTAAATATCAAGGCCAATGCAAGGAAAAGGTGATTTCATCATCTTTACCCTATAGAAATATAGAGGGGGGCACTAATGACTAATAGTATAACAGATGGGGGTTCAAGGGCTTAGGAGTCTGTATCTGTCACAAGCATTCCCAAATGATCCAGATGCAGGGGTTCCACAGATCATGTTTTAAGTAGCACTGCCTCAGAGAATACTAAAACCATCATAATTATAGAATCCTAGAGCTGGAAGGCCCCCGGAGACTATCAAATCACTTCCAGCAGGCAGAGCCAGACCAAAAAATGGTGTGGGCCACCTTTGGGAGGTAGTAAACAGCCTATCACTGAAGGTACTCCAGCAGAAATGCAATAACCACTTAGCAAGAATATTGTAGTGGGATTTCAAATACCACATAGGGAAGTTAGTCCGGGTGATCTTTAGGACAGTTTCAAGTATGAGATTATATTATCTCTAGTTCTGGGAAAAGAAAGAAATCACATTCCCAGAAGTAGAAATAATACTAAGATATGTTCCAGCTTATCAGATCACGGGGGTGATGTTTAGAAAAAATTAAATGCAAACTGAAATAAGGCCAAATATTCTGAGAAACAAAATTATGTACTGATGTCCATGGAGAGAACAAGTCTAGAAGGAAGAGATTGCTTGGTCCAACTTGAAGAAGCAAGAGAAAATAAGCCACTATGGAAGAGTACTTTGTGACCTGTATCTGACAAGCTAAGAGCTTGATATTGCTCTTTTCAAGCTTTCATCATGAGGCAGAGGTTAGAAAAGAGGAGGGCAGTATCAACAAAACAAAGGAAACCGACTCAATGGGAGAAGATATTAGCCAATGATACAGCTGATAAGGGGTTAATATCCAAAATTCATAAAGAACTCATACAAGTCAACACCAAAAAACACACAAACAATTCAATTCAAAAATGGGCAAAGGACCTGAATAGACACTCCTGAATAGAGGTCATACAGATGGCCAATAGACAGATGTAAAGATGCTCAGTCACTAATCATCAGAGGCATAAATATTAAAACCCCAATGAGATATCACCCCATACCTGTCAGAATGGTAGTCATCAATAAATCAACAAACAACAAGTGTTTCCAAGGATGTGGAGAAAAGGAAACCCTCTTATACTATTGGGATTGCAGATTGGTACAGCCACTGTAGAAAACAGTACGGAGTTACCTCAAAAAATTACAAATAGAACTGCCTTATGACCCAGCAAACTGCCTTAATACCCACTTCTGGGTATATATCCAAAGAAACCCAAAACACTAATTTGAAATGATATGTGCACCCCTCTGTTCACTGCAGTGTTATTTACAATAGCCAAGATAACGAAGCAGCCCAAGTGCCCATCAATACACAAGTGGATAAAAAATCGGTGGTACACATATGCAATGGAATATTACTCAGCCATAAAAAAGAATGAAATCTTACCCTTTGCAACAACATGAATGGACATAGAAGGTATTATGCTAAGTGAAATAAGTCAGAGAGAGAAAGACAATTACCATATAATTTCATTTATATGTGGACTCTAAAGAATATACAAACAAACAAAACAGAAACAGACTCATAGATACAGAAAACATTCTGATGCTTGCCAGAGGGTCGGAGGGTCGGGGGACTAGGTGAAAAAGGTGAAGGGATTGAGAAGTACAGACTGGTGGTTAAAAAATAGTCATGGTGATATAAAGTATGGTACCAGGTGGGTACTGGAAATATTGGAGGAACACTTTGTAAAGTATGATTGTCTAACCACTATGCTGTATATTTGAAGCAATATTACAAAATAATATTGAATGTAAACTATAATTTAAAATTTTTTTTAGCCCAGCTGGCATGGCTCTGTGGTTGAGCATTGACCTATGAATCAGGAGATCATGGTTCAATTCCTGGTCAGGGCACATTCCTGGATTGCGGGCTCAATCCCCAGTAGGGGGCGCACAGGAGGCAGCTGATCAATGACTCTTATCACTGATGTTTCTATCTCTCTCTCCCTCTCCCTTCCTCTCTCTGAAATCAATAAAAACATATTTTTTTAAAAACAATTTTTAAAAATTATTTTAAAAGAAAATGGGCAGTGAGATGGTGAGTGAGTAGAAATGGAAGCCTAGAGGAATAACGCTGGCCCACAAAGTGAATTACTAATGAAAATATTCCATATACAATATCTATTGGGGAAGGGGCTGCAGCACAATGCCCAAATTTAATAATTCAGACAATTATATGTGTATAAGAACAGCTCTAACTCAGGGCAAGATTCCTGGGGGGCATGATAATTGTAACAGTTATTAAACACTTCCACAGTAGTGCCACAGTAGTGGAAAGAAGGAAAGAGGTTGGAAACCAGCATTTGTGAAGCACTCTATATATTCTGGGACTTCTACTTTGACATGGCATTTAACCCTCACAAGAGCCCTATGAGATGGGTAGTATTCTTTATATCCTTTTTACAAATAAGAAAACTGTCTCAGAGACACAACAATTAGTAAATGCCAGGATTCAAAGCCATGACTCTGATTCTAAAACCCATGCTTCTGCCACTACTTTGGTGCCTCTTGCATTTAATATGCAACTTAAAATTATCTGAGGAGCTTTTTAAAAATTACCACTGCCCAGGCTCCACTCCCAGAGATTCTGATTCAACCTTTTAGTTGGGGACAGGATGGAAATGGGCATCAATATATTTTCCATAACATAACTAGAGGAAAAAGCACAAAACAAATGTACAGTTGTGTCAATCAGTGGTCCATTCCTGTTTCGGTTTTTTTGGTTTTTTGCTACATAGCATTTTCATTGTATGGACATACCACAATACTTTTAACCATTTACTAGTTGATGTACATTTGGGTGGTTTCCAGTTTGGAGCAAATATGAATAAAGCTGCAAAGAACATTCTGATACATACATTTTGATAAACATAAACCCTTATTACTTGGTTTTAAGCCATACATTATCCAGCAGAACAGTACTGCCCTCAAGAGGAAAAAATTGGTTCTTGGAAAAGTGAAAAACATCTGATAACAGTGGTTTTTATGGCCCTCCAATGACCCTAATACATAAACAGATATATGCTATATTTGGCATATTAGAATTTCATGGAGTAGTGGACATAATAAGTAACAAAATCTCTGAAGAGGCCCCTGAAGGGTAGGTGGTAATGAAAAAAAGTTAGGAAACACTACTTTATATCTAGGAGTGAAATTACAATATATTTATTCCACTTTATATATACTACCAAAGAGTTTCTCAGAATGGTTATATTTTAAAAGCACCAGACGTGACTCTAATGTATATCCAGGTTTGAAAACAACAGCACTCTACCATGACGTTCACAGTAGGCAGAAAAAATAGTATCATCAGTTCAAATACATAGGTTGACAAGGTCCTGTCTCCCTGCCTGCCATCTTCCTTGATCATCACCACAATCCCTGATGAGCAGCCTCTCCTCCAGGTTCTGGAACTGTGTCAAGAAAGATATAAAGAGCTCTAGGTGATTTTATCAATAAATAAATGTCAGGTCATCCTAACTCTGAATCTCTGACCCAGTTGATTAATAGCTGCTCTAAGATTCCTTGTTATTTTTCTCTGTCTAACCTCTGGGATAGCTTTTGCTGAATCCAAGCTTTACATGTCAACAGCCTCCCTTGACTAAACCTATCTGTCGCTGCTGATTCTGAATACCACACTCCTAGAAACTTAGCTAAGGAAACAACAGGAGAAAAGCATTCTTTTATTATTTTTTAAAATTTATCTTTATTGTTGAAAATATTACAGATGTCCTCCTTTTTCCCCATTGACTCCTTCTACCCCACCCCCACCCCCACCCCAGGCCTTCCCCACACTATCGTCTGTATCCATGGGTTATGCATATATGCATATAAATTCTTTGGTTAATCTCTCCACACCCACCCACCCACCCCTGCCTTCCCTGTTCTGGTTCCAGTCAAGATGATAGAATAGGTAATTGTAATACTTGAATCCTCCCACAACCACATCAAAACTGCAACTAAATACAGAACAACCATCATTCAGAACCACTTAAAATCTAGCTAAATGGAAGCCCTAAAACTACGAATTTAAAGAAGGAGCCACATGAAGACTGATAAGAGGGGCAGAAATGAGGAATGGGCTGCTCCCACACCGACAGATAAAAATCAGGAGGGCTAGCTCAGATGCAGAGGTTCCCCCTTGAGGATCGAGGGGCTCAGAGCCAAGTCCACACAAGGTCCCACAGCCCAGGATTTCAGTGCCAGGAAGAGAAGTCACCATAAATTTCGGCTGTGAAAACCAATGGAGATTGTGGCCAAGTGAGATGGAGGGCTGTTGGAGACCCAGGCATTCTTCTTAAAGGGCCCACATACAGACTGACTCACTCTTAGTTCTAGCATTGGGGTACCAGGGACATATGGGGAAGAATGAAGTTGTCTGGCCTGAGGGTGAGAGCTGGAAGGGCAGCTTTCTCCCAGACAGAAGTACTGGCAGAGGCCATTATTCTTTTGCTGAGCCCTCCCACAACAAAGCTGGCAGATGGGCACCATTATCTGGGTCTCTCTATCAACCTGGCTAACATTGTTCACCCCACCCTTGTGATTCCTTGAGATCTCGCCCCACTCAACTTATGGGATAACCCAAGCCATTTCCATTGACTCTTCCATACAAACAGCCTGTCTTGGTTCATGCTTCAGACTTTCCTAAAATAAGCAGCATCTGGCCAGGGCATGCTATACCTCTTACTAAGTGGTCCCAGGCACAACACTAGCGGCAGCCTTAGTTCAAAGCTTAACCTCTCCTTGGCACCTCCAAGCCCAGCACAAGTAGCAACCATCTGCAGATTTCTTTGTAGCTAATGCTGAGTAGTACTGGGGAGGGAGTAGGTGGCAGTTGACCTTGGCCTGCACCTCCTGAGAACTCCCAGAGCCATAATACCTGATGGACAGCTTCAGACCACATTGAAGTACCACCCAACCACCTCCACAAGTGATACAGGCAAGGGTCAGACTCAGTGGTCACCAGAGCCAAGCTGAAGTAACTCCTGCTCCATGGAGTCAGCCCCTGTATGGCTGATCCTCCACATTAGTAGCAGCCAGTCCTCCCAGACAGTTGGCCCGGAGGTAAAATCCCTTCCATTGAAGTACTAGGAGGGTATACATAGCCCACACTGGTGGGTGGAGGAAATACCTGTAGTGCCCAGCTCAGGTGGCTGGAGTGCCCAGCAAGGAGGCTGTGGCACTGGACCCTATAGGACACCTACTACATAAGGCCACTCTACCAAGCCCGGGAAACATAGAAGCTCTACATAATACATAGAAACAAACCATAGGGAGGAGGCCAAAATGTGGAGACAAAGGAACATGCCCCAAACAAAAGAACAAAATAAAATCCCAGAAAAAGAACTAAACAAAATGGAGACAAGCAATCTATCAGATGCAGAGTTCAAAACACTGGTTATAAGAATGCTCAATGAACTTAGGAGAAGAGTAGATGAACTTAGTGAGAACTTCAACAAAGAGATAGGAAGCCTAAAAAAAAGGAGATAGAAAACATAAAAAATAACCAGTCAAAAATGAAGAATACACTAACTGAAATGAAGAACATATTACAGGAAATCAACAGTGGAGTAGATGAAGTAGAGGATCAAGTCAGAGATCTGAAAGATAGGGAAAGAGAAAGCACCCAATCAGAACAGCAAAAAGAAAAAATAATCCAAAAAATGAGGATAGTTTAAGGAGCCAATGGGACAATTTCAAATGTACCAACATTTGCATCATGAGGGTACCAGAAGGAGAAGAGAGAGAGCAAGGAATTGAAAACCTATTTGAAAAAATAATGATGGACAACTTTCCTAACTTGGTGAAGGAAATAGACATACAAGTCCAGGAAGTGCAGAGTCCAAAACACGATGAACCCAAAGAGGCCCACATTAAGAAACATCATAATTAAAATCCCAAAGGTTAAAAAAAAGAAAAGCAGTGAGAGAAAAGCACTTAGTTATCTATAAGGAAACTCATATGACTGTCAGCTGATTTATCCACAGAAACTTTGCAGGCCAGAAGAGAGTGGTGAGAAATATTCAAAGTGATGAAAAGCAAGGACCTATACTCAAGATTGTCTACCCAGCAAAGTTACCATTTAGAACTGAAGGTCAGATAGAGTTTCCCAGACAAGAAAAAGCTAAAGGAGTTCATCACCACCAAACCAGTACTACATGAAATGTTAAAGAGTCTTCTTGAAGAAGAAGGAGGAGGAGGAGGAGGAGAAAAATACAAATAATAAAATGGCAATAAATACATATCAACAATTACTTTAAAAGCAAATGGATTAAATGCTCCAAACAAAAGACATATGAAGGCTGAATGGATAATAAAACAAAACCCTTACATATGCTGTCTACAAGAGTCTAACTTCAGATCTAAAGACTCACAGAGCCTGAAAGTAAAGAGATAGAAAAAGGTATTTCATGAAAACGGAAACAAACAAACAAAAATTGGGGTAGCAACTATAGTTACAGAATAGTCACAGAAATATAGAGTACAGCATAGGAAAGATAGTCATTAATATTGTAATAACTACCTGTGGTGTCAGATTTATCACGGGGATCACTTAGTAAGTTATAAAATGTCTAATCACTGGGTTGTACACTTGAAACTAATAAAATATTACAAATCAACTGTAATTGAAAAATAAAAAATGTATTGAAAGTTTAAAAAAAATTACATTCTTATAAAAATATTTTCAGGGTGTTATATTGGTATGATTGTTTTTAAGTCTTGAAATAAGAGAGGGGGAGGGAAGATGGCAGCACTCTGACAAGAAGCAGAGCACCCTTGCTTCCAGCCACAGACTGGATTTACAGCTAAAATACTGTGTGGCCAGCTTGGAAAAACAAAAGAAATATATCTGAGTGGACATATTTAGAGAAAGGAACAATGAAGAAACATCACAGATTCTGGTAAGAGTGGGTGTGTATAAAGGGGGAGTCGCCAATGAAGCCATTGCTGGTCTGTGAGGCCTGAGAGAGGCTGCAAAGCTCCCTCCCCTTGGCAGTGTGGAGTGGGATCCAAAAGATGGGATCTCAGACCCAGAGCATAGGGGAAGGGAAGGAGAGCCTGTGCACAGAAGGCAGAGGGAGCCAGAAAAACAGTATGCCTGCCAGAAGGGGACTGTGCCTTCCCAGTGAAACTGTGCCTAATGGTGGCAGTCGAGACACGAGACTTGCACCCCAGGTGCTGACCACAACAAAGGCTGTCCACAGTATGTGGCTTCCAAACAGAAAGGGGCCAGAGGGCTGCACTCAGCAGCCACCTACAGGGACACTCTGCTTTCCTGTGAGGCATTGTGTAGAACCCCAGAGAGCATTTGAACTGTGTGGCCTTGGGAAGGGAAAGAGAGCACTCCTGCCACCAGAGGGTCCAGAGCCACAAGCAGGGTGGATCGGGACTCCAGCCGCCAGAACTGCTGGTGGGGTATATCAGAGATTTTTTACCTGCTCTGAGGGGAGGCACCAGAGCCTGCAAGGAGCTGCCCCAGCTTTACTGAGATCAGCTGTGCAGGAGACCTGCATGGGGCTGACTTTGTGACCCCTCCTGCTTGGTCCAGAGGCACTGGGGCCCTGCAACCTCAAAGGGCAGGTTTGCTGCCTATTTGTCGCTTTGTGCGTTTCTGAATGCTGAATGGGCATCCACCATCCTGGCTTGCATTGGGGAGACAGATCAGCAAAAGCTGGGATTTGTGTCTGCATTGTGGAGAGTTTCAACTGAGCGCCCCATGAGACCAGCCAACTAGATCTGTGAAGGGAGGGGCAGAGCACAACTTTCTCTCCCACAGGCTAAGACCACCGCCCCCCCCCCAACAGGAAAGGGGCTGGTTCAGCTCCTGAAGACCCAGATATCACCCGCAGGGCACAGTCCTGAGGGGGAGGGGAGATCAGCTCACATACAAGAATAAAACTCTCAGGGACTGTTGCTTGGGAACTGGAGGAAAAGCTTAAAACCCCTTCTGGGGCCTGAGCAGGCAAAGTGCTCACCAGAATCTTTTTTTAATCAAACCCACTGAGCCCAGGCTGCTGAAACTGCCCATACAGAAAAGGCAACAGTCTGAACTCAATCTGAACCTGCAATAGGCCATTGTATGGGGAACTAGAACTGGAGGATAGGGTAGAGACTGAGGAGCTGGCTTTGAAGCAGAGACTAACTTCCCCACAGTGAGTGCCTGACAGCGAAACCTCTAAGTAAGGGGAGCAATATCCCAAGCTACACTAGCCTGACTATACCCTAAAGACTCTCTTCAGAAGACTCTGGAGTAAGACCAGGCAACCACAAAGGAGAGGCAAAATAGCTGACAGGGGGAGGTGGTCCACAGAGAGCCTCAGACCAGCCAATTACCTAAGGATGCCATTGACAAACCTAGACAGCTCCTGACATTGGCTGACACACAAGTACTTCCTAGGAGACCCGAAATCAGCATACAAAACAGTGATCCTCAGGCAACATAAGCTGCACAGATGAAACTCACCTGATTGACTGATTTTAATTTTTTTTTTTTAGAAAAAAGAGGGAAAAGAAAAAAAATTTTTTTAGATATTTGTTTTTAACTTTTTAATTAATTTCTTAAAAATTTGTTTTGTCTTACTTTGCTTGTTTTTTTGCTTTGTTATGTTTTGTTTTATTTTTTTGTTCTATTATCAAGAATTTCTTCAGTTCTCTACTTTATTACTGGGATATTATCATTATAATATCTTTCCAATGCCACTCCACACAGCATGACCAAAAGTCCTGGACCAGATGAACTTACAGACGAGTTTGACCAAACATTCAAAGAAGAATTAACACCTATTCTCCTCAAACTATTCCAGAAAATTCAAGAGGAGGGAAAACTCCTAAACTCTTTTTATGAGGCCAGCATCATCCTAATCCCAAAAACAGATAAAGACACTACAAAGAAAGAAAATTACAGGTCAGTATCCCTGATGAACATAGATGCTAAAATTCTCAACAAAATACTAGCAAACCGGATCCAGCAATACATTGAAAAGATCATACACCACGACCAACTGGGATTTATTCTGGGGATGCAAGGCTGGTATAATATTCGCAAATCAATAACTGTGATACACCACATAAACCAAATGAAGGACAAAAGTCATATGATCATATCAATAGATGCAGAAAATGCATTCAACAAAATCCAGCACCCATTTCTGATAAAAACTCTCAGCAAAGTGTGAATAGAGAGATCATACCTCAACATAATAAAGGCCACATACGGCAAACTTACAGCCAATATCATACTCAGTGATCAAAAACTAAAACCATTTCCCTTAAAAATAGAAACAAGACAGGGTGGTCAGCTTTCACCACTCTTATTCAACATAGTACTGGAAGTCCTAACCACAGCCATCAGACAGAAAGAAAATATAGTCATCATGAAAACGTCCATACTACCCAAAGGAATCTATAGATTCAGTGCAATTACCATTAAAATACCAACAGCATATTTCACAGAGCTAGAACAAATATTCCAAAAATTTATATGGAACCGAAAAAGACCCCAAATAGCCACAGCCATCTTGAGAAAGAAGAAAAGAGTTGGAGGTATCACTTTACCAGATATCAAGTTATACTACAAAGCCACTGCAATCAAAACAGCCTGGTATTGGTACAACAGACATATAGATCAATGGAACAGAACAGAGACCCCAGAAATAGACCTATGCCATTGTGGTCAGTTAATAGTTGACAAAGGAGGCAAGAGCATACAATGGAGTAAAGATCGTCTCTTCAATAAATGGTGCTGGGAAAACTGCACAGGTACATGCAAAAAATGAAACTAGATCACCAACTTACTCCATACACAAGAATAAATTCAAAATGGACAAAAGACTTAAATGTAAGTTGTGAAGCCATAAAAATCCTGGAAGAAAACAGAGGCAGTAAAGTCACAGACATCTCATGTAGTGGAATTTTCACTGATACATCTCCTAGGGCAAGAGAAACTAAAGAAAAAATAAACAAATGGGACTACATCAAACTAAAAAGCTTCTGCACGGCAAAAGAAGTCAGCCTCAAAATACAAAGAAACACCATGATGTGGGAGAACATATTTGCCAAGAATGCATCTGATGAGGGGCTAATTTCCAACGTGTACAAAGACCTCATACAACTCAACAAGAAGAAGACAAACAATCCAATTAAAAAATGGGTAAAGCACCTGAATAGACACTTCTCCAAAGAGGACATACAGATGGCCAAGAGACATGAAAAAATGCTCAACGTTGCTAATCGTCAGGGAGATGCAAATTAAAACCACAATGAGGTATCACTTCACACCTGTGAGAATGGCTACCATCTACAAATCAACAAATGACATGTGCTGGTGAGGGTGTGAGAAAGGGGATCCCTAGTACACTGCTGTTGGGAATGCAGACTGGTACAGCCACTATGGAAAACAGTATGGATGTTCCTCCAAAAATTAAAAATGGAGCTGCCTTTTGACCCAGTGATCCCACTTCTAGGAATATATGCTAAGAATCCTGAAACAGTAATCAGAAAGAATATATGCACCCCATGTTTATAGCAGCGCAATTTACAAGACCTAAGATCTGGAGACAGCCCAAGTGCCCATCAGTAGATGAGTGGATAAAAAAGCTGTGGGACATTTACACCAGGGAATACTATGCAGCTGTAAAAAGAAGGATCTCTTACCCTTTAGGACAGGAGATGGACCTGGAGAATATTATGCTAAGTGAAATAAGCCAGGCAGAGAAAGATGAACATCACATGATCTCACTTATGTGGAATCTAAAGAACTTAATAAACTGATGAACAGAATAGATTCAATGACATGGAAGCATAGATGAGACTGACGAATGTCAGAGGGATGGAGGAGGGCGGGTGGGTGGAGGGGGAGAGATTAACCAAAGAATTTATATGCATATATGCACAGCCCAGGACACGGAAAATGGTGGGGAAAAGGACTGGGGAGGGGGATGGGATGGGGTGGAATGGGTCACTGGGGAGAAAAAGGTACATCTGTAATATTTTAAACAAAAATTAAATTAAGAAAAAGAAATCTCAGGGGGGAAAAAAAGAAGAATATATGCATCCCTATGTTCATAGCACAATTTACAATAGCTAAGATCTGGAGACAGCCCAAGTGCCCATCAGTAGATGAGTGGATAAAAAAGCTGTGGGACAGTTACAGCATGGAATACCATGCAGCTGTAAAAAGAAGGATATTTTACCCTTTAGGACAAGAGATAGACCTGGAGAGTATTATGCTAAGTGAAATAGGACAGGCAGAGAAAGACAAACATCACATGATCTCACGAGGAATTTAAGAACATAATAAAGTGATGAACAAAATAGATTCAGTGACATGGAAGGATGGATCAGACTGAAGAATCTCAGAGGGAAGGGGTGGGTGGGTGGGTGAGGAAAGATTAAGGAAAGAATCTATATACATATATGCATAACCCATGGACACAGACAATAGTGTGGTGAAGGCCTAGGGAAGGGGGTGGGTGCGGGGTGGAAGGGGGTCAATGGGGCAAAAAGGAGACATTTGTAATATTTTGAACAATAAAAAAAAATTTAAAAAAGAAAGAAAGAAGTGATGGCAGTTCGCAAGAGTTCATTTAAAAGAAAACAAATGCAGTCGTCTTGCCTCTCTGCTCAGCTATCATGTATCACTCCCGCAGCTCCCTCCCCACCATGTCAGTCCTGCGGTCCTGCGGGTCCAACCCAGGTACCCTCCACCAGCCTAGGACCCCCAGGGATTTCGGTCCTTAGATCTTCAGGTTTGACCCTCTCCTGAGCTGGCGGTGGCCCCCACCACTCACCCCAGGCCTCCCGCCAGCATCGAAACCCAGCCATAGCGTCCGCTGCCCATGAGTTGTCTGGCGCCAGCTGCCTGTCATATCCAAACGCTGCCAAAAGGCTCCTCTTTCTCCTTCTTACCATCGTCTTCTACCAGATCGGGATGGCTGCAGAAGATGTGCGGGTGCCCTGGCTCCGGAGGATGCCCCCAGCGCTGCATCCCACCTAGCGCTCCTAGCCCGGGAGTCCCTTATTCTGTTGGCGACTTCTCCGACTATGCTCTGGGCCTCAGCACTTTTCTCCAGCGACACCCTGCTCCTTCTAACCATGACTCCCCACACCCCCAGTAAAGTCTGAAAAAGCAAAGAAACACCAGGTGTATCTGGTGTGCGAGCACGTATCCCAAGCAGGTACTCACAAAGCAACTCGCACTCTAGAGGGGAGCGGCAGCGTTTGCTTGAGGGGACATGCGCAGCCACGCCTAGCTGGGCGGGGAAGGAGGGCGGCGTTAATTAATATTTATATGTATGCCTCGTAAGAGTTAGAGGGGTGTATGTAATATTTATTTAACTTATAGGAGGGTGCAAGATGTGCCTGCTGCTATACATGCAGGTCTCTTGATTGAGTTTGGTGGGACTGATGCAAGCACCAGGGAGGAAGGTGGGAGGGAATGGAAAGGACACGGTCCAGTCTGGGGGGCACCCTGGCTGGGGGGTCATGAATGGTGGTAACTCGTAGGCTTAGAGGGTGGCACTCTCCGTCCTCCAGCATCTCAACCCTGAGTCTACCCTATGAGGCTTCGGGGGACCATAGGCAATAACGTGCTCGGCCTTCCAGTGAGGTTGCCCCCAAGGGGCGGCTACAGAGTAAGGGGTGGGGGGCTGTAAGGGGGCAGCGGTGGGATCGCCCAGTATGTTCTGTGAACGCTAATAAACTCAATTTACTGTCTGCAAAATACATACATACATAAATTTATACAACAACAAACCTACTTACTCCCCTACCAGCCAATACCACAACCACTCTACAAATCCACCCATTGCCATCTTCCCTCTGACGTTTGAAACAAGGCAAGCCTCCATACCTCTGCTTTCTAGGCTGGGATTCCTTTCATCTCCTGAAGCTGAATCTTTTTTTCCAGCATCTGCTCTATTCCAGATATTTCAGGTTCTGGCCTCATAGAAGCATAAATTTTTTTGTGCCCCGGGGTGTCTTATTTGTAAAAGGATCAAAGGCTCCCTGCACTTTCTTTCCTTTTTTAATTAAAGTTTTTTAAAAATATTTTTATTGATTTCAGAGAGAGGAAGGGAGAGATAGAAACATCAATGATGACAGTCATTGATCAGCTGCCTCCTGCACGCCCCCTGTTGGGGATCAAGCCCTCAACCTGGGCATGTGCCTTGACTGGGATTCAAAGGGTGATCTCGGGGATCATAGGTTGATGCTCAACCGCTGAGCTAGACATGGCTACATTTACACAATCAAATAACACTCTTTAATAGAGACAAAATAATTTTACAATTGTAAAATCCTTATTTTAAAAAAGTATGTCTTTGTTTTCCCATTGTATTTAGAAGATTATTAAACTTCAACAGATGCTAAACTGAAAGAGCATTCTGGGGTCAGTAACTGGAAAAAACAAACTTTCCTTCACCACTGGCTCCTTCACGAAATCCAGGCTCAACCACCCACAGCAACAATAGGGGTGTGTGTGTGTGTGTGTGTGTGTGTGTGTGTGTGTGTGTGTAAAGGGGTAGCTCTGGCAGCCAGATAGCACTTCCAATGTTAGCAAGACTCTAGGCTCAGTCATTTAGCATCTCTGGTGACTAATCAACATATGAAGGAATGTAACCTTTCTTGGCTTCCATTATGTCCTTGGGCACAGATTAATCCTCTCAAACATATCTAGACTTCCAAAGACTCTGGACCAAGTAGGACAGTAATTCCCTGGAAAGAAAATATTGGCTCAGTATAGGAAGGATGGAAAAAACAGGTCCACTTCTTTAAAAAGTTGGTCATTTCAATTGAATCTAAGTGAACCATGATCTCCCTCTAGTGACCAAAAGGAGAGTAGCCACCAGACTATCTTCTTGCATTCCCTTTTAGTTGTTTTCAATAGGCTAAATTTTTAAGTGTAAAAATGTTCAGACTTATCCTTAGCAATACACACGAACACACAAACACACACAGCATATGCATAAGTCCCTTTTTCTCTACAACCAGACTATAAGTGTATATGGAGCAGGATCAGAACACATACAAATTATGGATGCCGCAGTTTGGATACCAACTACATATGCACTAATTGCTTTATTGCTAGGCATAGGCTGCCTCCTAAAATATCAAAATCCTGGGGACATGTTTGGTAAACTGCTGTCTGAGACAAGCTATTAAAAAGATAAAGCAGGGAGAGGGAACATGGTGGCAATCTGACAAGTAGAGCACCCTTGCTTCCAGCCATGGACTGGATTTACAGCTAAAATACTGCATAACTAGCTTGGAAAAACAAGATAAATATATCTGAGTGGATGTATTCTGAGTAAGGAGCACTGAAGAAACATCACAGAATCTGGTAAGATAGGGGGCTGTTGAAAGAGGGTGTCCTCCCTGAAGCCAGTGCCACAAAGCTCCCTCCCTTTGTCAGTGTGGAGTGGCATCCAAAAGATGGGATCTCAGACCCAGAGCAGAGGGGAAGAGGAGAGCCTATGCACAGCAGGCACAGGGAGCCAGAAAAACAGTATGCCTGCCAGAAGGGGACTGCACCTTCCCAGTGAAACAATGTGACTGATGGTGGCAGTCAAGATAGGAGACTTTCACCCCAGGTGCTGACCACAACAAAGGCTGTCCACAGTATGTGGCTTCCAAATAGAAAGGGGCCAGAGGACTGCACTCAGTAGCCACCTACAGGGACCCTCGGCTTTCCTGTGAGGCATTGTGTAGAACCCCAGAGAGCATTTGAACTGTGTGGCCTTGGGAAGGGGAAGAGAGCACTCCTGCCACCAGAGGGTCCAGAGCCACAAGCAGGGTGGATTGGGATTCCAGCCGCCAGAACTGCTGGTGGGTATATCAGAGATTTTTGATCTGCTCTGAGGGGAGGCACCAGAGTGTGCAAGGAGCTGCCCCAGCTTTACTGAGATCAGCTGTGCAGGAGACCTGCATGGGGCTGACTTTGTGACCCCTCCTGCTGGGTCCAGAGGCACTGGGGCCCTGCAACCTCAAAGGGCAGGTTTGCTGCCTATTTGTTGCTTTGTGCGTTTTTGAATGCTGAATGGGCGTCCACCATCCTGGCTTGCATTGGGGAGACAGATCAGCAAAAGCTGGGATTTGTGTCTGCATTGTGGAGAGTTTCAACTGAACGCCCCATGAGACCAGTCAATCAGATCTGTGAAGGGAGGGGCAGAGCACAACTTTCTCTCCCACAGGCTAAGACCACCGCCCCCCCCCAACAGGAAAGGGGCTGGTTCAGCTCCTGAAGACCCAGATATCACCCGCAGGGCACAGTCCTGAGGGGGAAGGGAGATCAGCTCACATACAAGAATAAATCTCTCAGGGACTGTTGCTTGGGAACTGGAGGAAAAGCTTAAAACCCCTTCTGGGGCCTGAGCAGGCAAAGTGTTCACCAGAATCTTTTTTTAATCAAACCCACTGAGCCCAGGCTGCTGAAACTGCCCATACAGAAAAGGCAACAGTCTGAACTCAATCTGAACCTGCAATAGGCCATTGTATGGGGAACTAGAACTGGAGGATAGGGTAGAGACTGAGGAGCTGGCTTTGAAGCAGAGACTAACTTCCCCACAGTGAGTGCCTGACAGCGAAACCTCTAAGTAACGGGAGCAATATCCCAAGCTACACTAGCCTGACTATACCCTAAAGACTCTCTTCAGAAGACTCTGGAGTAAGACCAGGCAACCACAAAGGAGAGGCAAAATAGCTGACAGGGGGAGGTGGTCCACAGAGAGCCTCAGACCAGCCAATTACCTAAGGATGCCATTGACAAACCTAGACAGCTCCTGACATTGGCTGACACACAAGTACTTCCTAGGAGACCCGAAATCAGCATACAGAACAGTGATCCTCAGGCAACATAAGCTGCACAGATGAAACTCACCTGATTGACTTATTTTAATTTTTTTTAGAAAAAAGAGGAAAAAGAAAAAAATTTTCTTTTAAAATTTTTTAATTTAAAAAAAATTTGTTTTGTCTTGCTTTGCTTTTTTTTTTTTGCTTTGTTGTTTTTGTGGGGGGTTTTTTTGTTGTTGTTCTATTATCAAAATTTTCTTGAGATTCTCTGCTTTATTGCTAGGATATTATCTTTATTACCAGTAAGTTTATTGCTTTTCTCAATTGTTTCCCCCATATCTCTTACTGGACCCACTCCCTGTCCTTGCTTTACCTCTCTCTCTCTTCTTGTTGCACTGGCATAACTTTCTCTTTTTTTTCTTTTTTCTCCCTGTTTATTGTCTGTCTTTCTGTATTTTTGTTTGATTGGTTCTATTTGTCTCTCTATTTAATTTTTATTTTTTATTTTTCAACCATTTTTCTATTCCTAATCTTTACACTTAACTTTTTGGTCACCCTTCTTTCCTTTCACAATCTTTTCTCTGCCCTTTTTATCTCCCAGTAGCTACTCTATTTTTTACTTTTTTTCTTATTTTATTATTATTTTTTTATTTATTGTTTTACTATTAGCAATAATATCCTTCTCTGCCTCTATCTCCTCTCCCCCCCCTTTTTTTGTTTGTTTGTTTGTTTGTTGCTTTAGCATTTGTGTTCTCACTTCACTCTCCCAATTCTACTTTCTCTTGGGTTGTCTTCACTGTGACTGTCAGGGTATTTTGTAAGTTACTCTTTGTTTCCTGGCAGTTTGGTTGTGCTTTGTATTGCTCTGTCAGCAACCGTACAACAGCTCACACGACTTGGTTGGAGCTGAGCCTCACAGTTAGCCAACCTGAGAGAAGAGTCCTCCCAAGAATGGGTCAACCACAATCTAGACCCAGTCACAACAGGAGAGCCCAAAGAATCCACAAAAGGGACACCCACAGAAGGGACATGCCTAGAGCAAATAGCTCCGAAGAATAAGGAAAATACACCTCTGCATCCCACTGGACATACATTACAAAATCTCACAAGACTGGGAGACAGCAAATATATCTAATATACAGATAAAAACACTGAGAGTCACTAAAATGGGAAGACAAAGAAACAACTCCCAAAGTGAAGAAAAGGAAAAATCGCCAGAAAAAGACCTTGATGAGATGGAGTTAAGCAAGTTATCAGAAATAGAGTTCAGAGTAATGGCTATAAAGATGCTCAAGGAAATTAATGATAACCACAAGACACTTAATAAGAAGGACAGGAACTTAGTAAAAACATAAAAAAAGAACTAGATAAGATAAATAAGAACCAGGCAGAAATGAAGAATACTATATCTGATATCAAGAATACACTGGAAGGAGCCCAGCCAGGCGTGGCTCAGTGGTTGAGTGTCGACCTAGGATCCAGGCGATCAGGGTTTAATTCCCGGTCAGGGCACATGCCCAGGTTGCGTGCTCGATCAATGACTCTCTCATCATTGATGTTTCTATCTCTCTCTCCCTCTCTTTTCCTCTCAATAAATCAATAAAGATATATTTCTTAAAAAAAAGAATACACTGGAAGAAATTAAAAGCAGGCTCAATGAAGCCGAGGACAGAATAAGTGAATTAGAAGATAAGGTGGAAAAAAAAAACACTCAATCAGAGCAACAAAAGAAAAAACACTTAAAAAACATGAGGACAGTCTAAGGGAGCTTTGGGACAACATGAAGTGAAACAATACTTGCATTATAGGAATGCCAGAGGGGGAGTAAAGCAGCAAGGATAAAGAACCTTGTAAAAGAAGTAATGGCAGAAAACTTCCCTAACCTGGTGAAAGAGAAAGCCACACAAGTTCAGGAAGCACAGAGGGTTCCAAACAAGAGGAACCCAAGACACATCATAATTAAAATGATAAATATTTAGGAGAAAGAGAGAATATTAATAGCTGCAAGAGAGAGACAAGCAGTGACCTACAAGGGAGCCCCCATAAGTCTGACAGTTGATTTCTCAACAGAAACTCTTCAGGCCAGAAGGGAGTTGCATGAAGTTCTGCAAGTAATGAAAAGCAAGAACATGCAACCAAGATTGCTTTATCTAGCAAGGCTATTATTTAAAATTGAAGGTGAAATAAGGAGCTTCCCAGACAAAAGAAGGGTAAAGGAGTTCAGTACCACCAAATTACTGTTGCAAGAAATGCTGAAAGGATTGCTTGAAGAAGAAGAAGAAAAATTGAGAGAGAGGTACATCAGCATAAAGGGGGGAAATGGCATTAAATAAGTATATATCAATAGTAACCTTAAATGTAAATGGACTAAATACCTCAATAAAAAGACAGAAGATGTCTTTTTATTGGATGGGTAAGAAAATATCACCCATATATATGCTGTCAACAAGAGACCTAATTGAGTGCAAAAGATTCACACAGATGGAAAGTGAAGGGATGGGAACAAATATTCCATGCAAATGGAAACAAAAGAAAAGCTGGAGTAGCAACACTTATTTCTGACAAAATAGACTTCAAAATAAAGACCATTACAAGAGACAAAGAAGGTCACCACATAATACTAAAGGGAACAAACCAACAGGAAAAAATAACCCTTATAAATATATCTGCAGCCAATATAGGAGGACCTAAATATATAAAAAATTTATTGGTGGACTATAAGGGGGAGATCAACAGCAACATAATCATAGTGGGGGACTTTAACACCCCACTGTCGTCATTGGACAGATCATCAAGACAAAAAATCAACAGGGAAACAGACCTTAAATGAGACACTAGATCTAACGGATTAAATTGACATTTACAGAACATTTCATCCCAAAGCAGCAGAATACACATTCTGCTCAGCTGCACATGTGCCAGTCAAAAAAAACCCCACATGTTAGGGCACAAAACAAGTCTCTACAAGTTCAAGAAGATTGAAATCATATTAAGTATCTTCTCAGATCACAATGGCATAAAACTAGAAATCAACTACTATAAAAAAAATTTAAAAACATTCAAACAAATGGAAGCAAAAAGCATGTTATTAAACAATGAATGGGTTACCAATGAGATCAAGGAAGAAATCAAAAACTTCCTGGGGAAAAAATGAAAATGAACAGACAACAACCAAAATCTATGTGACACAGAGAAAGCAGTGCTGAGAGGAAAGTTCATAGCAGTACAGGCATACCTCAAGAAACAAGAAAAAGCTCTAAAAAACCATCTGACACAACAACTAAAAGATTAGAAAAAGAATAGCAAGAAAAGCCACGAGGAAGTAGAAGGAAGACAATAATAAAAATCAAAGCAGAAATTAATAACATAGAAACTAAAAAGACAATACAATAAATCAAAGAAACCAAGAGCTGGATCTTTGAAAAGATAAGATTGATGCACCTTTACCCAGACTCACCAAGAAGCAAAGAGAGAGGACCCAAATAAATAAAATCAGAAATGAAAGAGACGATATAACAACTGACCCAACAGAAATACAAGGGATCGTAAAATACTATGAGCAACTATATGCCAACAAACTGGACATCCTGAGTGAAATGGAAAAATTCCTAGAAATGCACAATTTTCCAAAGCTGAATCAGGAAGAATCAGAACACCTGAATAGACTAATAACAACTAATGAAATTGAAGCAGTCATCAAAAACTCGCACCAAACAAAAGCCCTGTACGAGCTGGATTACAGGCAACTTTGACCAAATATTCAAAGAAGAATTAACACCTATTCTCCTCAAACTATTCCAGAAAATTCAAGAGGAGGGAAAACTCCTAAACTCTTTTTATGAGGCCAGCATCATCCTAATCCCAAAAACAGATAAAGACACTACAAAGAAAGAAAATTACAGGTCAGTATCCCTGATGAACATAGATGCTAAAATTCTCAACAAAATACTAGCAAACCGGATCCAGCAATACATTGAAAAGATCATACACCACGACCAACTGGGATTTATTCTGGGGATACAAGGCTGGTATAATATTCGCAAATCAATAACTGTGATACACCACATAAACCAAATGAAGGACAAAAGTCATATGATCATATCAATAGATGCAGAAAATGCATTCAACAAAATCCAGCACCCATTTCTGATAAAAACTCTCAGCAAAGTGTGAATAGAGAGATCATACCTCAACATAATAAAGGCCACATACGGCAAACTTACAGCCAATATCATACTCAGTGATCAAAAACTAAAACCATTTCCCTTAAAAATAGAAACAAGACAGGGTGGTCAGCTTTCACCACTCTTATTCAACATAGTACTGGAAGTCCTAACCACAGCCATCAGACAGAAAGAAAATATAGTCATCATGAAAACGTCCATACTACCCAAAGGAATCTATAGATTCAGTGCAATTACCATTAAAATACCAACAGCATATTTCACAGAGCTAGAACAAATATTCCAAAAATTTATATGGAACCGAAAAAGACCCCAAAAAGCCACAGCCATCTTGAGAAAGAAGAAAAGAGCTGGAGGTATCACTTTACCAGATATCAAGTTATACTACAAAGCCACTGTAATCAAAACAGCCTGGTATTGGTACAAAAACAGACATATAGATCAATGGAACAGAACAGAGACCCCAGAAATAGACCTATGCCATTGTGGTCAGTTAATAGTTGACAAAGGAGGCAAGAGCATACAATGGAGTAAAGATCGTCTCTTCAATAAATGGTGCTGGGAAAACTGCACAGGTACATGCAAAAAATGAAACTAGATCACCAACTTACTCCATACACAAGAATAAATTCAAAATGGACAAAAGACTTAAATGTAAGTTGTGAAGCCATAAAAATCCTGGAAGAAAACAGAGGCAGTAAAGTCACAGACATCTCATGTAGTGGAATTTTCACTGATACATCTCCTAGGGCAAGAGAAACTAAAGAAAAAATAAACAAATGGGACTACATCAAACTAAAAAGCTTCTGCACGGCAAAAGAAATCAGCCTCAAAATACAAAGAAACACCATGATGTGGGAGAACATATTTGCCAAGAATGCATCTGATGAGGGGCTAATTTCCAACGTGTACAAAGACCTCATACAACTCAACAAGAAGAAGACAAACAATCCAATTAAAAAATGGGTAAAGCACCTGAATAGACACTTCTCCAAAGAGGACATACAGATGGCCAAGAGACATGAAAAAATGCTCAACGTTGCTAATCGTCAGGGAGATGCAAATTAAAACCACAATAAGGTATCACTTCACACCTGTGAGAATGGCTCCATCAACAAATCAACAAATGACGAGTTGGCAAGGATGTGAGAAAAGGGCACTCTGGTACACTGCTATTGGGAATGCAGACTGGTGCAGCCACTATGGAAAACACGATGCAGTTTCTGCAAAAGATTAAAAATTGACCTGCCAGTGATCCCACTTCTAGCAATATATCCTAAGGAACCCGAAACACCAATCACAAAAAACTTATGTACCCCTATGTTCATAGCATCACAATATACAAGATCTAAGATCTGGAAACAGCCCAAGTGCCCATCAGTAGATGAGTGGATAAAAAAGCTGTGGCACATTTATACCATGGAGTACTATCCAGCTGTAAAAAAGAAGGATCCTTTATCCTTTGGTACAACATGGAGGGAACTATAAAGTATTATGCTAAGTGAAATAAGCCAGTCAGAGAAAGACAAATACATGATCTCACTTACATGTGGAATATAATAAACAAAATAAACTGATGAACAAAATGGATCCAGAGACATAGAAGCATGGAACAGACTGAGGGATCTCAGAGGGAAGGTGGGGAGTGGGGAGTGGGAAGTGGGTGGGGAGAGATTAATCAAAGAACTTATATATTTATAAGCATAACCCAAGGACACAGACTTTGGTATGGGGAAAACCTGGGGGTGGGATGGATGTGGGGTTGAGGGGATCAATTCAATGGGGATAAAAGGGGATATCTGTAATATTTTCAACAATAAAGATAAAATAAATAAAATAAAATTCATAAGAAAAGGCAAAAGAACAAAATCAATAAAATAATTTTTAAAAAAGCAAAATACTTTGGAGGAACCAGTCTACCTTATTTCAAGAGTTACTGAGCTACAGCAATCAAGATTGTGTGGTATTGGTGGAGGAGAGTCACACAAATCAATGGAACAGAATTGAGAACCCAGAAATAGATACACACAAATATGTTCCACTTATTTTTGACAAAAGTGAAAAATAAATTCAATGGCAAGCTACAGACTGGGAGGAAATATTTGCAAACCACATACTTAACAAAGGACTAGTACATAAAATATAAATAAAAAACTCTTACAAGTCAACTATTAAAAAAATCCAAAGAGAAAAATCCATGAAGAGATATTTCACTAAAGAGGATATACAGGTGGCAAGTAAACACATGAGATGTTCATTATTACTGGCCTTTAGAAAAATGTAAATTATAACCACAATAATCTATCACTCAATACCTAATAGAAAACCACCTTGTGCTGGTGAGGAGGCAGAGAAACTGGATCAGATCACTCATACACTGCTTGCGGGAATGTGAAAAATCATACCTACTCAGGAAAATATTTTGGCAGTTTCTTAAAACAAAAACATAAAACTAAACATGCAGCAAATGTATGATCCAGCCATTATATTCTCTCATATTTATCCCAAAGAATAGAAAACTTATTTTCGCAGAAAAACCTTTACATGAAAGTTTATAGTAGCTTTATTTATTTAAAAAAATGTATAAACAACCCAGATGGTTTTAATGGGTAAGTGACTGAACAAACCATGGTGTATTCACTCCATGGAATATTATCAGAATAAAAGAATGAACTGTGATATATGCAGCATCATGCCTGATTTACCAGAGAATTATGCTGAATAAAAAAGCCAACCTCGGCAGAAGAAACAAGATGGCGGCGTAGGTAACAGCTATACCCGCGGCCTCCCACAACCACATCAAAATTACAACTAAAATACAGAACATCACTCAGAACCTCCTGAAATCTGGCTAAACAGAAGCCCCACAACCAGGGACCTGAAGAAGCACCAAGACCAGTAGGAGGAGCGGAGACGCGGGCAGATTGGGACTGAATCGGAGACTCAAAGCGGGCCCACACCCGGTACCGCGGGTTAAACCCGGGAGGGAATCTCGGCGGTGGGGGTTTCCTGGAGGAGCAAGGGGTCCCAGCCCCACAGCAGGCCCCCAGCGAAGGGCTCCAGGACTGGGAAGAGACGTCCCCACAACTGGCTGTGAAACCAGCGGGGACTGTGGCTGAGCGTCGCGGAGGCTGCGGGAGCCCCAGCAGCTCCTCTTAAAGGGCCCGGCATGGACTCACTCAGACGAGCTCCCTCTGAGCCCAGTGCCGGGCAGCAGCTTGAAAGGAACCTGGGACATTTGGGGAGGAACTAACCTGCCTGAGATTGGGGCAAGAGGTGGAGGGGAAGCTTCCTCCCAGGCAGAAGAGCTGGCAGAGGCCATTGCTCCTTTGGTGAGTCCTCCCCACACACAGCCAGCAGGTAGGCACCATATTTGAATCACTAGCACCTGACTCACACCTTTGCCCCCCCCCCAGTGATTCCTGGAGGCCCTGCCCCTCCCCACTTGTAGGCTCATCCAAGACAGGTCCAGTGGCTTTTCTATGCAAGTGGCCTCTCTAGCCTCATGCTTAGGACTTTCCTAAAACCTCTCAAACAAGCAGCAGCAGGCCCCATAGGGCTTGATAAGCAGCCCCAAGCCTGACACTAGTGTCAGCCTACATTGGTTCATAGCTTGGCCTCTCCTGGACACCTCTAAGCCCAGCACAAGTAGCAGCCAACTATGGTTTGCTGTGTAGCTCATGCTGGGTGGCCCTGGGCAAGGCACTGGCACAGGCTGACTTTTCACCTTCCGGGAGGCCCCAGAGACAGTGCACCTGGTGGTCAGACTCGACCACGCTGGATTACAACCCTACAACATCCACAAGTGACACTCGAGGGGCACACTTGATGAACACCAAAGCTCCACTGAAGTAAATCCTGCTCCATAGGGGTGTCTCCAGCACAGCAGCTCTTTGGCTATAGTTGCAGCTTGTCCTCACAGCTGATTGGCCTGGGGATCAATTCCTCCCAGTGACGCCAACAGCAACCAAGGCTCAACTGCAACAGGACAGTGCACACAGCCCACACAGGGGAGCACCTAGAAGGCCCAGCTCAGGTGACTAGGGAGGCTGAGCCACTGGACCCTACAGAACACCTACTATACAAAGTCACTCTACAAATTCCAGGAGACATAGCAACTCTACCTAATACATAGAAACAAACACCTGGAAGCAGCCAAAATGTGGAGGCAAAGAAACATGTCACAAAGGAAAGAATGGAAGAAATCTCTAGAAGAGGAACTAAATGAAATAGATCTAAGCAAGCTAACAGATACAGAGTTCAGAATTTTGGTTATAAGAATGTTTAAGCCAACTATTAGGAAATAACTGAGAGAATCGATAACATAATAAAGTTCCAATTTGAAATGAAGGCTACAGGAACTGAAATGAAGAATAATTTACATGGAATCAACAGTAGAGTAGAGGACGCCGAGAATCAAATCAGCAATTTGGAACATAAGGAAACAAAAAACACCCAACCAGAAGAGCAAAAAGAAAAAAGAATCCAGAAATATGAAAATAGTATAAGGAGTTTCTGGGACAACTTCAAGAGGCCCAACATTCATATTATTGGGGTGCCAGAAGGGGAAGAAAGAGACCAAGAAATTGAAAACCTATATGAAAAAATAATTACAGAAAACTTCCCCTACCTGGGGAAAGAAATAGACTTACAAGTCCAGGAAGCACAGAGGGTCCCAAAGAAGAGGAACCCAAAGAGGCCCACAGCAAGACACATCATAATTAAAATGCCAAAGGTTAAAGACAAAGAGAGAACCTTAAAAGCAGCAAGAGAATAGCAGCAAGAGAAAAGTAGGTTAGTTACCTACAAGGGAGTACCCATACGCCTGCCAGCTGATTTCTCAACAGAAACTTTGCAGGCCAGAAGGGAGTGGCAAGACATATTCAAAGTGATGAAAAACATGGAACTACAACCAAGGTTGCTCTACCCAGCAAAGCTATCATTTAGAATTGAAGGTCAAATAAAGAGCTTCACAGATAAGAAAAAGCTAAAGGAGATCATCACCACCAGACCAGCACTACAGGAAATGTTGAAGGTCTTCTTTAAGAAGAAGCTAATGAACAAAAGAATCTGACAAACTAAATTGGTCCAGAGACACTGATGCATGCAACAGATGATCATATTTCAGAGTAAAGAGGGCAGGGGGGTGGAGGGTGGGAAGAGATTAACCAAAGAAGTTATATGCATAACTTATGGACACAGTTAATAATGGGGTGAAGCCCTGGGGAGCGGGTGGGAGCAAAGTGCAGGGGGTCAATTTGGGGGGAAAGAATGGGAAACCTCTAATGCTCTCAACAATAAAGATAATTTTTTTTTTTAAAAGCCAACCTCAAAAGGTTATAAACTGTATAACATAATTTACATAACAATCTTGAACTAAATTATAGAAAAGGAGAACAGATTGGTGGTTGTTGGGAATTAAGAAGAGTATAGGGGTAGGAAGGAAGTGAGTGTTTGACTATTATAGGAAAATATGAGGAATCCTTGTGATGGAACTCTTCTGTATCTTGACTATATCTATATCAATATCTAGGTTTTGATGTTGGACTATTGTTTTCTAAGATGATACCATTAGGGGAAACTGGGAAAAGGATGCATGGGTTATCTCTTATCTCTGTACTATGTCTTACAATTGCATGAGAATCTATAATTATAAAAAATAAAAATTTAATTAAAAAAATTTTTAAAAGACATTGATGATTAAGAGAAATAATATTCAGTAAAAAAGTTACTTTCATAAACCACATACAAAAAATGTTATTGTCACCAAAGAATTTGTCAGCTATTGTACATTATGAAAATTTCAATCTCAATTAAAAAAATCATTATTTTTAAAACAAAAATAACTAAGATAACAAGGGTTAATAATATTGTTTTATTTTTTTTTTAATATATCTTTATTGATTTCAGAGAGAGGAAAGGAGAGGAGGAGAGAGAGAGAGAAACATCAATGTTGAGAGAGTCATTGATCAAGCCTGCAACCAGGCATGTGCCCTGACAGGAATCGAACCCCGATCACCTGGATCCTAGGCTGATGCTCAACCACTGAGCCACGCCCTGCCGGGCAAAGGGTTAATAATTTTTAACAGGCACTTATTTTTATACTTAAAAAAGTTATAGTGCTTAAAGGTGATCAATGAATCAAAATTGCTTTTCATTTAAGTACATGTTTCCTATATTATTGTAGTGGGGTGAATGGTGACCCCAAAAGAGATATGTCTATGTCCTAATCCCCATAATATGTGTTTATTTGGCAAAAGATGTGATTAAGTTAAGGATCTTGAGAGGAGGTGGTTATTATGGATTATCTGGGTGAGCCTTGAATTTAATCACCTTATAAATGAGAGTAAACATATACAAAGAAGAGGAGGCAATGTGAAAATGAAACAGAAAGATGATGTCACAAGCCAAGGAATCCTGACAGCCATTAGAAGCTCAAAGAGGCATGGGAGAGACTCCAGAGGGAATATGGCCCTCCTAACACCTTGATTTTGGACTTCTATATTCTAGAACTGTGAAAGATAAATTTTTGTTGTTTTAAGACAACCAGTTTGTGGTAATTTGTTATGGCAACCCAAGGAACCTAATATAATTACACAACATCATTGTTTCTTCTTTGCCTTATACATGAATTTCATATTCTCTGTGGAATTTCAAATTATCAAGAGACTGTACTGAAAGAGGAACATAAGATGGAGAGCTCAAAACCGAAGGCAAAAGAGTCAGCAGTCATTTTCTCCAATGTTGTACCATTCTTATACCCAGCTATGTAGTTATTTGGATATGAATGATCACCAATGGCTAGAAGATGCCATAAACTCTAGTCAAAGTTTTGCCTTTGACCATTTGATTCTCTTCATGGAGAATCAAGCAATGGGGTTCAAGAATCAATCCATGGAGTTTAGGTTTATACACTTATTTCTGCGTCATTTCTTAAGTTAGAGCAACTGATGAACCTGGAGCAGGAAGTCACCCAACAAAGGTAGTAATGAAGAAGAAGATCCTTGCCCTGGCTCAATCATCGGTGTGGCTCAATGGTTAGAGCATCAGCATAGTGGGTTCGATTCCAGGTCAAGGGCATGTACCTAGGTTGCAGGTTCTATCTCATGTATAGGAGGCAACCAATCGATGTGTCTCTCTTACACTGATGTTTCTCTCTCTGTGTCTGTCTGTCTCTCTCTCTCTCCCCCTCAATCCCTCCCTTTCACTCTCAAAAAAGTCAATGGAAAAATATCTTCGGGCGAAGATTAACAACAACAAATAAGAGGTAGGTCCTTATACAAAGATGTGGTGGTGATGGTTTACCACTTATTCCAGGTAAAGGAACAGGAGGAGGAGGAACAATTCCTGTGGTAGAGGTGGCACTCCATCTGCCTGTGAATGTACTGGAGGAAGTCCTAAAATTTATGCATAACCTGAGGACCCATACCTCTATAATATAAATAATCCAATGTTCAAATATGTGCAATAAAGAATGCAGTAATATGCACTAGACATTTGTGGTTCTTTTAGAGATTATACACTTATTAATTTTTCAGCATTCAAGTATATGCAAAAGACTTGCACAGATATTTGATAAGCATTTTAAACTCTACACAATGACTACTTCTGCTAACACTCTAATGCTAAGAGAGCTGGCATCTTCATTAAAAGCTTTGTGGAACATTATTACAAAATAATGAAAAATTAGATTTCATGATGAACATATGCAAAAAAGAAGTACCCTTTTTTTGATCTGGTCCTGTTAGAGTAATTGGTTCAAATATGGATAATACAAGATCATGGTTTGTTCCACTTCAGGGCTAATTATCTTGATACAAAGAGTCTGTCTCATGGTGCCAATGACATAGCTGTTTTCTAATAACATAAGTAACATCCATTTGCATCGTAATATATGCTTATCAAAGTTTTTACATCAGAAGATTGACTGGAAGCTACACTGACACTCTCCAGGGACCAAACTGGAATTACAACTAAAATATAGAAAAAACAGCCTGAATAATCAACTGAAGACTAGCTGGAGAGCATCCTCATAACCAAGGACATAAAGCGGAGACCACATAGAGACTAGTAGAAAGTGCACAGGTGCAAGAGGGCTGGCTAGGCTGCCACAGGCAGCTGAAATTCTAGAGGGATATCTCAACTATGGGGGGTTCCCACTGAGAACTCTGGGCCTAAACCCCAAGCTGGAATTCCCAGCCCAGAGCACCAGAACTGAGAAAGATGCCCACATAACATCTGGTTGTGAAAAGCAGTGGAGTTTCTGTCTGCCAGGGAGAGACGGCTGGAAATTCAGGTACCGTCTTAAAGGGCCAATGCACAAAGTTTCCTGTGCAGCTACTCACCTTGGGCTCCGGCAGAGGGAGGGCAGAGTGGACTAGAGCTGTGTAAGGAGAATCCGGAAGTGTTGGTTCTCAGGATAGAGCTCAGATGGCAGCAATCTGGATCCCTGTGCCGAGTCATTCCCCCATAATGCAGAGGACATCTTTCTCAGGCAGACATTTATGGTCCAAGCAGCTTTTGCCTGGGGTGGGAAGGAATTGCTCCACCATGTTGGAAAACCTCTTGCCCTCACCCTGTGGAGTTTCTACAGCCTGAGGCTCATTAAGAGACTGAATAACAATCAGCCACCCCACCCTGTGGAGTTTCTACAGCCTGAGGCTCATTAAGAGACTGAATAACAATCAGCCTCTGGGTGCTTTGAATCTGCCTGAATTGCTTCTGGACCTAGGGCTTGGAAAAGCAGGCCTTGGTGCACATTGTAGTCCTTTCCAAACACACCCAGTCCCAGCAGAGGAACCACAAGCTGTGGAGTGTGGAGAGCTTCAAACAAGGTACTCAAGGCCAGTCATAAATAGCATCTGACACTGGCCTGCACCAGAGACCAAACAAAAAACTGGGGGCCCTAGCAGATCTACCCAATACATAGAAACAAATCCAAACAAGCAGCCAAACTGGGAAACAAACAAACAAACAAAAGCCGGAAATGAAAGAACAAAAGAATTCCCTAGAAGAAGAGCTAAATGAAATGGAGATAAGCAATCTATCAGATATAGAGTTCAGAATACTGATCATAAGGAATGCTTAATAGCATGAGAAATGGAAACTATGAAGAAAATTAAGAATGACATAGTAGAAATAAAATTTTTAAAAAACATTGGAAGGAATGAAGAGCAGATTAGTGGAAGATGAGAATATAATCAGTGAATTAGAAGACACAGTAGAAAAAAAATCACTCAGAGAACCAAAAAGAAAAAACAATTAAAAAACAGGACAGTTTAAGGGAGCTGTGGGACAACATGAAACATAACAATATTTGCATCATAGATGTACCAGAAAATCTAGAAATTAAGCAAGGGTTAGAGAATCTGTTTGAAGAAATAATGGCAGAAAACTTCCCTAACCTGGTGAAGGAAAGTCACACAAGTTCAGGAGGCACAGAGAGTCCCAAGCAAGAAGAACCCAAAAAGGCCCACTGCCAGGCACATCATAATTAAAATGCCAAAAATTCAAGACACAGAATCTTAAAGGAAGCAAGAGAAAAGCAAGCTGTTACCTACAAAAGCGCTCCCAAAAGCCTGTCAGCTGATTTCTCATCAGAAACTCTACAAGCCAGAAGGGAATGGCATGAAGTAGTCAAGGTAATGCAAAACAAGGATCTGAAACCAAGACTACTCTATCCAGCAAGGCTATTATTCAAAATACATGGTGAAATAAAGTGCTTTCCAGACAGAAAAGGCTAAAGGAGTTTATCACCACCAAACTAGCATTGCAAAAAATGTTAAAGGGATTGCTGTAATTAGAAGTTGAAATAGAGAGAATGAGAAACATAAGCATGAAGAAATAAAATGGCAATAGATAAGTACCTATCAATAATAACCTTAAATATAAATGGATTAAATACTCCAATCAAAAGACATAGGGTAGCTGAATGGATACAAAAACAAGACCTGGCCTGGCATGTTTCAGTGGTTGAGCATCTACCTATGATCCAGGAGATCATGTTTTAATTCCCAGTAAGGGCACATGCCCAGGTTGCAGGCTTGATCCCCAATGAGGGGCGTGCAAGAGGCAGCCAGGCAATGACTCTCTCATCATTGATGTTTCTATCACCCTCTCTCCTCCCTTCCTCTGTCTGAAATCAATAAAGACATATAAAAAAATTTTAATAAAACGAAACAAGACCTAAATATATGTTGTCTACAAGAGACCCACCGCAGAACAAAAGATTCACACAGGATGAGAGTGAAGGGATGGAAAAATTTTCCATGCAACTGGAAATGAAAAAAAAAAAAGCTCATATCTGACAAAATAGACTTCAAAATGAAGACCATATCAAGAGACAAGAAAGATCGCTACATAATACTAAAGGGATCTATCCAACAAGAGGATATAACCCTGATAAACATATATGCACCCAATATAGGAGCACCTAATTTATAAAAAAATCTTCTTGAGGACTTTAAGAAAGAGATCGACAGCCCGGCCAGGCGTGGCTCAGCAGTTGAGCGTCGACCTAGGATCCAGGTGATCAGGGTTCGATTCCCGGTCAGGGCACATGCCCGGGTTGCGGGCTCGATCAATGACTCTGTCATCATTGATGTTTCTATCTCTCTCTCTCCCTCTCCTTTCCTCTCTCTGAAATCAATAAAGATATATTTAAAAAAAAGAAAAGAAAAGAAAGAGATCGACAGCAATACAGTCATACTAGGGGAATTGAACACCCCACTGACTTCACTGGATATGACTTCCAGAGAAAAAATCAAGAAGGAAACAGTGACTCTAAATGACACACTAAATCAGATAGATTTAATTGACATTTACATAACATTCCACCTTAAAACTGCAGAATATACATTCTTCTCAAATGCACATGGGACATTCTCAAAGACAGACCACGTGTTAGGGCACAAAACAAGTCTCTACAAGTTCAAGAAGATTGAAATCATACCAAGCATCATCTCAGATCACAATGGCGTAAAATTAGAAATCAACTACAATAAAAACATTAAAAAACATTCAAAAACATGGAGGCTAAATAGCATGCTATTAAACAATGAATGGGTTATCAAAGAGATCAAGGAAGAAAAAAAACTTCCTGGAAACAAATGAAAATGAACACACAACAACCCAAAATCTGTGGGGAACAATGAAAGCAGTCCTGAGAGGGAATTCATAGCACTGCAGGCCTACCTCAAAAAACAAGAAAAACTTCTAATAAACTCTCTAACCCTACAATTTAAAGACTTAGAAAGAGAACAACAAGAAAAGCCCAGAGTGAGTAGAAGGTACATAAGCATGGTATACCTCTCCATTTATTTAGGTCTTCTTTGATTTCTTTAATCAAAATTTTAAACTTTTCAGTATACAGAGTCTGTACATTTTTTTTAAAGTTTATACCTAAGTGTTTCATTTTATTTGGAGGGTTTTTTGGTAAATTCTTTAGGATTATCTATAGTCAGGTCATCTGTAAATAGGGAAAGTTTTTTTCTTCCCTTCAAATCTAAAATTTTGTTAAGAAGTTAGATCACATGTTAAATGTTCTTACCACGGTAAAATATTAAAAAAAAAAAAAAAAGGCAAACATAATCATTGTGTATTTAATGGAAAGTGGGCCTCTATCCTTTACATACCTGTACGTACACCTTCCTTGGAACACTGCATGGGAAGGTACACTTAAAGGACCAACAAAAGGGAGATGACAACCACTTACTGGGAAACAAATAGTATTTGTGAGACATTTTTATATAAAACCATTAAACACCAGGTATAGGGACTTGCAGTGACTCATGATGAGGAATGTATCAGATTTTGTTCACTTTGTGAAATGTCCCTCAGTGAAGAACTTGGGACTTGAATCTTCCTCTTTTGTCGCTGTTTAGCCAACATACTTCCTGTGGATGGAGAGTTTCCACCTTACATTTTGGGCTGAGTCTTTTGTTAAAGTGGTTTTCATGAATAACTAAGGAACCAATGAACCCATATCGAGTACCTGCTTTGTCCCAGGCTTCTGTAGAGGCCCGAAAAGATGAAGGACCCATCCTTTTCCTTGAGCTCTGAGGATATGCATCTGGGACACAAACACTTAATCATAAAATGATGCGTGATAATGGAAGTTTGTACCAGGCCGGGGCACAGTCAGAAAGGGGACATGGAACACTGGTAAACAGAATGTGTTTGGTTGGCCAGGGCGGGGGACAGTCAGTAAAACTCCCAATGTGAAGCGATGCTTTAGCTGGTGATGGGTTTCTTTCGAGTTAACTGGTGATAAAGGGTCCAGGTAGATTTTTTTAAATCCTGCAGGCATCTTCTTGAAGTCCAGATTTGATCTATACTTGCTCTCTGGTTTCAAAATCCTATTTCGAAACTGTGCTACACTCGTTAGATTCCATGGAAGGGGCTCCTTGTAAAGCGTGACAGCTTAGACTTACAATATATGTAAGACATTTAAACAGCATCACCAAACTGCCCTCTCACAGACCACTATTACTGGTGAAAAAGAGGAAAACAGCCCCTGACAAGGGACCGGGCCTGGCCCTCACAGCTAGTCCTAGTTCTTCCTGCAGTCATACACAAATCCACAGAACACAACATCCAACAGGGCTCCTCCGTGATAGTGATAAAGTGAGACAAAAACAAGACCACTGCTTTATCTTGTATGAACACAGACAGAACATGAATGTTGTCCAAGTCTCAGAAATGAACAAATATCCCCCCTCCTGGCTAATGTGAGGTATGGCTGCTGCTCCCCCCCCCCCAACCTCCCGCCCACAGCTTTAGCCTGGGTATAATCTAGTATGGTTGTGCAATGTTGATTGTAAATATATCTCATCTTTAGATACTCAGGACTTATACCTTGTCTCCTCTAATAACTATTCTCCATATTGCTTATCCCAAATCCAGTTTCCAAGTTCAGAATAATAAAACTATTAAGATGTCTTTTATGCCTAAACCATCTTTGGGTTTCCTGGAATGGCCATTAGGGAATACAAAGATTTGCTCTTCAATCTTATAAGAGAGAGGACAATAAGAATAAATTGTTCAAACTTTTAATTACATCACATTACCACATTCAGATTCAGACAAAAATTAAGAAAATTAATAGAATTCTAAAAGTATGATCATCAAAGTTCTCAGAAACCTTCCAACTTCCTAGGCCCAAAGTCCTGACATTAGCCCTGATGACAATAAGGTCAAGCCTCTCAAGGACCATTAAGTTGTCTCTTTATGTGTTAATAGAAGGTTGCCTCATGCATTTGGAAATTTCACTTGCCATCCCAGATGCTACTCTATCACAGGCTAATGTGACTGAATATTTCAGGAGATTTAGAAAATATCTCCAGTTACATGACCATCGTAAACAAAGTACATTTTCAAAATCCACACCTAAAGATCCTGTCCGTGGTCTGCCACCTTGACATTCGGTCTTTTGAAACTGGCAACAGAAATAAAACTTCCTTTGGGACTTGATAAAAAATATCTTGTCACTTGGTACCTTTAACAACTGACATATCAGTAAAATTCCAAGATATTGATACTTAGATGTTTAAAGTGTATAAAACTTTTTACTGAAAAGATGCCATCACTTCCTCCCACATTACTGAGCATGCATTTCATCAGAAGACCTTAAACTGAAGATTCTTAGGAATCGTCCAGAAGTGGCTGACAGCAGAAGGGGACAGCTTCTGCCCAGGACAACACAACAAGCTGCTGACTTCAGAAGTGGATAGGTTCCAACCAAGATGACAGAATGAGATTTTTTTAAATTTTTCAACACTCCTTTTCTGTCCCTTTGCCCTTCTACTAACATTACCTAGAATTACACTTTTATACCTTCAATAACACTACTGTGATCTCCTTGTCCTTCATCCTATTATTTTTTAACCTCTATGGTCCTCTTCTGCCACTTAAGGGAAAACAAAATTCTCCTCTATGTCTTGCCCAGGCCACAGCTACTGCTCTGAGTGTAACTGATTGCTGGATCTGACGTCCTCCTGCACACCCTGCTGACAGTAACTTAGTATCAGTTCCTTTCAACATCTCAGGAGGCAGAATCCCTCCTATAGGCCCCTTCTGGTACTTAAGCTTCCCTCCTATCACTAATCCTGACCTTCAGCCCTGTAAAAATGGAACTTGCCCTCAGATTCTCAAAATGCTTCTCTTAAGGCTGTTGTAGTACTATTGGCAAGACCTAGCCAATCAAAAGTAGACAATAATATTGAGGCTTTCCCGACCACGATAGTCAATTCGTTCTCTTCAGAAAACACATGATCCTGTTTGGCTTAATTTTGAGCATACTTGAGAGCCCCCCTTTTGTTAGAGGAATTGTTCTGTATTTGTTCTTTTTAAAACTAATTTATTTTCCACTTACAGTTGATATACATTATACTAGTTTTAGGTGTGCATTGTGAGACACTTTTAGATATTTAAAAGTACTGTCCCTTCAGTGGATTGTTTCTCTGGGAAAAAATACCCACAAACCTCCAAACTGCAGTCCACGGGACTTTATTTAAAACAAAAAAAAATAAAACTCCCAGAGGCATAACTGACTGTTTTCATAAACTCTACGTAAGTTACAATTCCCCTGTTAGGGATAACATCACTGGCAAACGTGGCCCAAAACTTGCCTCAGACCCTAGCAAAATTCCTAAGTTACACAACTTCACCTCTGAAAGACAAACTAGCATAAACCCATTAGTTAGGATTGTTACGGACAATCACATAGTCCTTGATCTCCTCTTAATCAGCCAAGGGGGAATTTGTGCTACAACAAACACTCCCTGCTGTATCTATTGATAAAGTTAATTTGTAAATCGGTACCCACAAAATGGAGGCTGCCCCAGTGGCCCGGCCCACAACACAAAACTAAACCTAAACCAGCCTGCACTTGAGAGAAATACCTGTCAAAGAAACCTAACATCCTCCCATCATAACCCTGCAGCTCAGCCTCAGCTACCTGCCCAGGAACCAGCACCTGCTGGCTCTGCAGGGAAGCCCTGGGCTGTTTTTCAATCTCCACACATTTGTGGGTTTTTTCTCTATTTGTCTAGTTTCATGCCATTGTGGTCAGAAAATATGCTTGATACAATTTCAATCTTCTTGAATTCATTGAGTCTTGTTATGTACTTTCTTGAGGGTGGTTATTTCAAAGGTGTGTTAACCTAGATGAACAAAAACAATAGACAGGGCCTCCTTAAGTCCAAGATACATCTTTTACTAAAAAGTTATATTGCTGGGAGCATCAATTTCACATTCCCAGTGGAGTTTCAATGATGGGGATAGTGGACTGAAAAAGGAAGGAAGATGGGGAGCTCACGAAGGAAATAAAGGGTCAGTAGTCACCCCCATGGCTCAGGGGTGGGGTAAGGGAGTGACGACACAGGAACAACTTGAAGAACTCAGGGATTTGCCGGAGCCCGCCGGCAGAGTCGAATGGTCCTGAGAGTAGGGGTGAGGATGGAGAAAAGACAGACACAAAAAAGATGGGATTGGGAGGACTGCAGCTCGTGATGGCTGCAGCCCCGAGTTTATTTTCCAAGCTCAATTTATACCGGCGCTGTTGTTTTTGCGGAATAGCACCCCGCCCCGCATTCCTTCCCCTTGCCCAATACAAAGTAGTTCTCTCCAGGCTGCACAAACACACCTTCAGTGTAAACATCCTGCCTCCTGCAGGAACTCAGACCTTGGTAACTATCTTTGTCTCCGCTTCTAATGGGAACTTTTGGGGAAGGATTGAGTCCTTGGCTCGGTATGTAGCTTGACTGTCCCTTAACCCTTCAGGCCAGGGCCAGCTTCCTAATAAGCCTTTCTAGAATTTAAGGCCGCAAACTAAATTGGTATCGCCTTGGTGCCTCAAGGTCTGGGTCAGGGAGCAGCAGAGCACTTCTGCAGCTCACCCAGGCACCTCCTCTGTGCCTGGGGCCACAGCAGCTCACCCACATCTCCCTGGGAGCCGGGGAGCACATCTGCAGCTCACCCAGGCAGCTCCTCCGTGCCTGGGGCCACAACGGCTTCCCACAGGGATTCTTTGGGGTGACATAAAAGTTCTGCACGTTGATTACAGTGCTGGTGACAGGAATATATACATGTGTTAAATGTCATAGAATTGTCCCTTCCAAAATGTCAACTTCACTACGTAATTAAAATTTTTAAAAACTGCCCATTAGGCAGGTAGGAATACTTGCTTTCTGTAAAACTGTTTTACCACAAGTGCATGCATGCATAAATACTAGTTTTGTTTGCTTTTCAGTTATATATAAAGGGAACCCTATAGCCTAAAAGTAGTCAGCACTCATATTCTCTAACACTATGTACACAGCTATGCATTTTTCACAATTGCATGACCAACAGCCAGGAAATGCCAAATCTTCTACTCAAAGTTTTCCTTTTGGAAAGTTGATTCTGTTAAAGGAGAATCGAGTAAATGCAGTTCAAGAATCAAGACATGGAGTTCAGGCTTATACATTTATTTCTGCTTCATTCCATAGACAGACAGTGGGTGATCCCACAGGAAGAGGTACTTGAACAAAAGTAATGGTAGTGGAATGCTTTACCACTTATTCCAGGTAAAGAAGTTCGAGCAGGAGGAGCAACTCCTCTGGGCGCTGGTGGCGCTGGTAGATGTGGTGGTGGCGATGGCCCTCCATATGCCTGTGGATGCAGTGGAACGTGTCGTGAAATTTAAAAGGAATCGGAGGGGTCATGCTCCTGTAACATAAGTAAATCTAACATTTAAATTCTTGTAATAAAATAAATATGCAGCAAATAATTCATAACAGTAGATGTTTGTGTTTTCCATAGATTACACACTGCTCATTTATCAACATCCTAAAACTTCACAGTACATGAAAAAGACTTGTACAGGTATTTGATAAGGACTTTATTTCTTTTTAAATATATATCTTTATTGATTTCAGAGAGAGGAAGGGAGAGGGAGAGAGAGAGATAGAAACATCAATGATGAGAGAGCCATTGACCGGCTGCCTCCTGCACGCCCCCATCTGGGGATCGAGCTGGCAACCCTGGCACCAAACCTCAATCTCCTGGATCCTAGGTCAATGCTCAACCACTGAGCCATGCCTAGCCAGGCTGATAAGCTCTTTAAATGCTACACAATGACTACTTCTGCTAACACTCTAATGCTAGGACAGTTGATACCCTCATAAAAGCTTTGTGAAATACTACTCCAAAATAATTACACAAATAGTTCATGATAAACATTTACAAAGAAGAATTACTCTATCATGCACTTAGTGCAAAACATGAGTAAGGTATTAATGCAGTTCTTATACAGAATTAGTTCCCTTCCTAGAGCTGACTACCTCCTCATGAATGTATGTCATTTGTTGTGAGCTGAGGACAGAACCTTGGGAAATGCCCCACAGGGAGGGTGAAAGGGAGAGTAACTGAATTCTCAGAGATGGGAAAAGGGAAGCTGGAGGACAGAAAAAAATGAAATTAAAAGAAATTATCAAATAGAGTAAAAGAGAATGAGGCTAGGAAAAGGCCACTAGACTGGGTCATTTGGAGTTCACTGGTAACTTTTGACATAATTTTTGGTAGAATGGTGGAAACAGAACAATTAAAGAAAAAAATACCTATTGAGCATCTACTATGTTAAGATGCAATCTTCACTTTCTGCATAGTCCTTCTAAACTTGAGTTGTCTTGTGGAGACTACATAACAGTTGTAAAGTTCAGACACTCTGATCAAGATTTTAAGTATACAAGGGAGCCTTTGTCAAAGGTGGCTATATAAAGTTTATAGGGTATTAAATGAAAGTAGTTGAGATTCACAAAGGTCTGCAGAGGGCTTTGGGGAACCATTAAAATGAGGATTTTCTTTTTTAAATAAGTTCTTATTGATTTCGGAGAGAGGAAGGGAGAGGGACAGAGAGATAGAAACACCAATGATGAGAGAGTCACTGATCGGCTGCCTCCTGCACGCCCCTCGCTGGGGATGGAGCCCGCAACCCGGGCATGTGCCCTGACCAACAATCGAACCACAGTCTCCAGGTTCATGGGTGGAGACTTCACCACCAAGCCACACTGGCTGGGTGAGGAGTTTCTTTTTGAAAGGAAATAATGTAAACCCAATTATTCACATCATGAACATTTCCTCTCAAAAATAGTTTTGCAGGTGTAATATATTCTCTCACAAAGCTTTGAAGAAAGCTTAAGAAACTAATGCTTGAGTCTTTTCCACACAGGAAAATTATTTATTGTCCTGGAAAATCAAATCTGTGGAGCCATTTAAGCTAAGATGCTAAACTGCCAGGAAGTCTGCTTCTGTTTGCATTTTCCTTCCATCTAACAAAACAATTTTCTACCGTAGAACTCACCGTGATGAGAATATATGTCTAGTTTAGTACCTGAGCTCAACACTGCTGGAAAGCTGTTCCAGGCTCTTTGACCTTTTCTTCCTTTTTGTGGATCTTGGCTTGAGCTTAGTTTCAGACTTTGAATGCTTCATGTTCCTGCAATGATCACCACCATTAATGTACACCTAATAATAGTTTTACAAAAGCTTCAAACAATATTATATACAAAATAGAGCATTAAATCTCAGCCCCTCAGTCGTGATGATTCTCCTGACAGTTAAGTACCCGTGTGGGAAAGAAGCCAGTGCTGGTGGTGACAGAGGTTGTAATGAAGAGTATGTCCCTACCAAAGGCAAACAAACCCATTTTCACTCCTGGAGAAGAAAAAGCAAAAAATGGGTGAACCAAGGAATTTTTCTTAATTTATCATAAACATTTTTACTGTTTTTCTGTTGAAATGTAGATCTTAGAAATCAATATCATTTTTTAATGTTTTATACCAAAAGCTTTAAGTTGAATGAATTACAAAACGAGACCTAAAAATAAGATGCCCTCCAATAAGTGCATGGATAAACAAACTGTGGCACATCCACACAATGGATTAAAAGAAAGCAGTATTAAAAGAAATGAGCTATCCTGCCAACACACGGGGAAACCTTAAATGCATATTGCTAAGTGTTAGAAACCAATCTGCAAAGGCTATGTGCTGTAGAATCCCAACTATGTAACATTCTGGAAAAGGCAAGCCTATGCAGAAAGTTCAAAGGTCAGTGGCCATGAGGGGTTCAAGGTAGGGGAGAGAGATGAATAAGTCAGTAGAACACAGAGGATTTTTAGGGAAGTAAAACTGCTGTGTATGATACTATAATGGAAGATACATGTCATCATATACTTGTTAAACCCAGAGAATTTACAACACAAAGAACACTAATGTCAACTATGGACTTTAGTTCATTATAATGTATTAAATGAGCCCATTAATTGTAACAAATGTATCTCACTGATTCAATATGGTAATAATAAAGGAAACTGGGAGTGGGGGAGGAGTATATCAGAAATACCTATTTCTAAAAAGTCTATTAATTTTTTAAAAACCTATCAAGCAGTTCAACTTAACTAGATTTAACCTGGATAAGAGACTATAGTTCTAGAATGCTCAAAGGATGCGCATTCACACGAACTAAAATCTTTTTCCTACACAGTGAAGTGTCTACCATGCCCTAAGAGGTGCTCTACAAAATCAGACACCAAAATGATGTATTTGCCATAAATGCATTGTCCTTGAGATGGCTAACCAGGACACCTGTATAAAATGTTCAAGGTGGGACTGTGAGCACTTAAGATGCAGTGTTAAGAGAACATCTGGATGGTAGACATTCTACAATTATGACCTGGTCCAGCCCCACTTTAGTCAAGCAGCCAGGACTCTAAACAGGTCCAAACAAGCCTAAAGTTTTAGAATGAACACCGTCCAGCCCAGTTATAGAAAGATTATATTTATATATTGTTTGATTGTTGTTACTGTCTTTTCAAGTCATTTTAGAAGGTTATACACCTGTCTGGATGATGCTACTTCTGTTTCTAAAACTGGTTTATCTTCCTATCTAGAATTGTCTTTAGAGTTTGTGGAACAACCAAAACTACTTTCACTGTCAATAAACATTACTCCACAGGGTAGATCTGAACTTTGGAAATTTTTTTTTTAAATATATCTTTTTTGATTTCACAGAGAGGAAAGAAGAGGGAGAAAGAGAGATAGAAACATCAATGATGAGAGAGTCATTGATCGGCTGCCTCCTGCATGCCCACATCTGGGGATCAAGCCTGCAACATGGGCATGTGCCCTGACCGGGAATCGAACCCCAATTGCCTGGATCCTAGGTCGACGCTCAACCGCTGAGCCACGCCCGGCCGGGCCTGGAAATTTTAAAATGTCACTCATATTCAAGTTTGAGGAAAGAGCAGGCGAGCAATCTGGGCAATGAGAGTGTTTGGGGTGAGACCTGAACTACCACTTACTCATTCATTGATCCCTCCCTACCTGGAAAATATCCCAGTGGCTGATCCAAAACTTTTCTAGTCTATTTAAATTTCGAACCCCCAAAGAGCTTCAGGAACAGTAAATGAACTTATTTGCTAGCTCACCAAGAAGATGGAGATCCTGCAATGCAAGCTTGTGCAGGTCGACTGTTATCTACACTAAGATTCCTCTAATCCACACTCACCTCACTCCCTAAGGTTATCTTCTCCAGGTGTTGTGTTGCATTCTGGCTTGGTGCCTACACAAGCACACTGTCCACAATTTCCTTCTGAAAATGCTTCAATGGTACATTTGCAGAGAGCCACTCAAACTTTCTACCTGTGATTTAAATTAGCTAAATAATCTGTAACCACACATAGAATCAGAATGGCCAAAATTTGAAATATGTGAACTGGAAGAGGTCAGCTCAGAAGTCTGCTAACCTTATCCTACCCTGAATGATGGAGAAACTAAGATCCAAACGTATGTAAGCGACTTACTTAAAGCCACAGCCAATTAGTGACAAAGCTGAGACTTCTTTTTATGACTTCTTTGAACTAATTTATACTGGCAGGGAGCCACTGGAAGAACACACATCCTTTTGGTTTTGTTTGTTTGTTTAAATATTTTTATTGATTTTTAGAGACAGAACAAGAGAGAGAGAGAGAAAGAGAAACATTGATGTGAGAGCATAACATCAGTGGGCTGCCACTGGTATGCCTGACACAGGGGATCAAGCCCACACCCCGGGCATGTGCCCAACAGGCAATACAACCAGCAATCACCTGGTGCACCCTTCAACACCCAACCAATTGAGATACACTGGCCAGGGCCATCTTTTTGTTTAAATTTAAACTTGGGGTGAGAAAAATCATCGCACACTGAAATTTCTTTGTTATTATTATTTTCTAGTGCTCCTTTTCCTAAAATATATGTGTACAGAAAGCTGTGATGGATAAATAACTATCATTTGCCCCATTCTTATATGTGGTGACAACAACAGCCCCAAATGAGTGGATTCTAAGATTCTCAAAGGGAATTTTGAATGTGCTCCTTAAAACAAGAACTTTCAATATAAAAGGTGTATTAATCAAAAAGCATGCAATGTCTTTCACCAACAAAACTGACTTCATGCAAACATGTAATACTCAAAATCTTAGAATTTATTCAAGCAACAGAAAAAGTAAGGAAATCCTGAAGTAACTTCAGTGATATTCCGTAATTTCTGGAATGATAGAAACCTGGATTATCTCCAAGATAAGTCAAAGTGTAAAGAGACAGAAGGTCCTCTCCTCAGCAATCAGGGGGACAAACAGGATCCCCTGGAATGCTTTCCTAGTTCTAGGGTTTGTGAAAATATCAGGCTATTCGGATAGCTTCAAAAGGCGTCAGGTTACTGAAACGACCCTTTCTGTCTCCCTTGGCTCAATCTTGGGCACTAAGAACATAGCTGTAATACTTGCCGGAGACTAATGGACACATGATTTCTACCAAACTCCCTGGCACCAGTATAAAGTGGATGAAAACATTTCAGAAAGTCACGCTTGTAAAAATCAAGGGGATACAACACAGAGTACAACTGAGAGATATCATCTATACCTATTAGATGTGTGAAGTCACTTCTAGTAAAATAATGGCCTCTCTGGGCTTTGAGTTTGAACTGAATTCAGGGGTGCTGGAACTTGCAAATGGGCTAATATTTCTGAGGGCACAGGTAGAATTCTCACGATCATCATAATGAACAATTACAGCAATGGAGTATGCACAGACACAGCGCCGAACCGGATCCTAACAGAGGAAGCTCACTGAGAGACCTACCTTGCAAAAGGAGCCTGTTGCCCTGACCGGTGCGGCTCAGTTGGTTGGAGCATCGTCCCATGCACCGAAAAGGTGGTGGGTTCGATTCTCAGTCAAGGCACATCCCCAGGCTGCAGGTGCGATCCCTGGTCAGGACACGTACAGAAGGCAAACGGATCAATGTTTCTCTCACACATTGATGTTCTCTCTCTCTCTCTCTCTCTCTCTCTCTCTCTGTCTCCCCACCCCTCCCTTCCTCTCTCTTAAAATCAATTAAAAAAAAAATTAAAAGAAAAAAAAGGGAGCCTGTTGTCCAGAGGGGGTTATGCAGAATCAAAGTACAACTGAGAGTTGTGTTACATACCTAAGAGAAGTGTGAGATCAGGATCAGATGTTCGTCTGTGCTTGAACTCTGGGTCTAGCCCATGACACTGTCACAGGAGCTCTGGAACACACTCTCCAGTTTTCTTACGAAACTGGGGCCTGAAAGGGAAAGAAAGTATTGTGAATAGCTTTGCCACAGATACAAATCAACATCTCTAAGTAAAGATCATCATTTTAAAAGAATAAAATCACCAGTCTTGTCCTAGGTCTGTAGAAGAGACCCCTCCAGCCACTGCACACCCTGGGAAGAAATGAGCCTAAGCCTAAAGATGGTCCAGACTGTATTCTGCCAGACCCATTGTGATGTCATCAACTGTGACCATGTAGTGACATCACCCAGTAAGTTGCTGGGGTTCAGGCTTGTGGCCATACATACTGCTCAGCCTTTCTGCTCCCTTTAGCTACTCTCCCTGAGGTTAATGAAATAAGGAACCTGTTAGCCCCACATCCAGGGATACAGAAATGTTCTCGGAACTCAGTGATTCCAGTGAGACAGGAACGTCCTGTCCTGGCCCTGGGTGCTAAGCGACAGTTGGGTTTTGTACACCACTGACACTCAAGTAGCTATGAACAGCTTGCAAAACTGGGCAGAGCCACTTAGCAAGCTATGCAAGGACCAATTTCCACATGTATTCCAAAAAGATACATTTTATAGAGACATAGGCCTAGTATGTGTGGCTAGAGCCTCAATTTATTCAAAGTGGCAAAGGTCTTAAGCCATGTCCTAACTATATAAACCACCAAGGTAACTCTGGCAGGGAAATGACTATTTACCAGTGGGCTCAAAGATTTAACAGAGTAACAACATCAGTAAGAAGCGCAGGATATTCCCTCTCGTTGCAACTTTCATCCCCAGCTCTCCACAGGACTCCCCCTTCCCCTCATTTCCTTTAGGCCTTTATTTCACCTTCTCAGTGGGACCTGTGCTGCACAAGCCACCTGAAGGTGCAGATCCCCACACCTTCCCCAGGCCCTGCTCCACCCCCGCTCTGGTTCGCTGCAGAGCACGTGTCACTCTCTCTCATGATATTCGTGTCTTATTTTTCAGCCTCCCCCACAGGAATGTGAGCCCACCCGAGCAGGTACTTTTTGTCTCGTTCATGGATGTATTTCCAGCATACAGAACAGTGCCTGGCCATATTAGGTAGTCAGCACATAATGGAAGTCACCTTTTCCCACCAGCCATGATTATCAGGCCATTTCCAGAGGTGACCCTGTTAATTGTACACTGTACATCTTTCAGACTTTTATTCCGCATATTAACATATTTGTAAAAGGGGTCATTAAAAATAGATACTGTACACTGCACTTTAAGCAGTCAAATATTTCTACAATACTTAAAAGAAGAATCACCTGTCTCCAGCCCTAAATGGAGACACAACCAATTACAGCTCTGTAAATGTGACCATAATCAACTCTCCTAGTTGATATTTTCACCCATAGTCTCAATAACACTCAAAATAGGGGTACTTTATCTGTTTTGGTTGCCATCGTTGTTTTTGTGAATCTTCTTAGCTCTTTAACATGGATCATTGTAAACAATATAACAACAATCTACGTATCAGCCGTCTTCAATAACACTCAACATTTAGTCAATGACTTTTAATTGTACTTGTTGCTGGCATATTTCAAAGCATATGCCAGATATCCTATGACTTCAGGCACAAATGAATGCACAGAAGTTATTTTCTACCCATGTTCTACTGGACCATAAACGCTAACAAGTAGGGCTTTGAAAAAACATCACCAAACTACCATCATTACATCTGCCAAACATGACAATTATTCCCTAATTGTAATTTAACATGAAAACGTCCCTGTGCGATGAATGTGCTTCATCTATAGATGTCTCTTCAACTTCATTTGTTCTTATTAGGATCTAAACAAGTTTCATACACAGAATTGGCTGAAATATAACTTCGTCCTCTTGTAATCGGTAACAGCCCCTCCCCTCGTTTTCTTTGCAGTTCCTTTGACGAAAGGACTGGATTGTTGGCCCTGTAGGATTACTCACATTCTGGGTGGCCCCGTAGGCATCCTTGTGCCAGCCGTGTTCCATTAGAAACACAATGTCCTGGGGTAGATACAGGCTCAATTGCTTTGGCAAGAACATGTCCTACTTAATGCTTTGTCCTTTGATTACATCATATCAGAAGCACATGATATCTCTTGCTCACATTTGTCGTGATGTGAAGATTGATCGAATGGTTACAGAATTCTTACGTTGATTTACCCATGCTGTAAAATTTCTGCTCACCTTTTCCCTGAATTTTATGGAAGTCATGTGCTGGTTTACACTTTAATAACTGATACGCTATTCACATATCACACAAGTCACCATATTAAAGTATGCAAGTCAGAATACAAAATCATATGGAATGCAAACTGTAATTGAAAAAATAAATTTAAAAGATGAGGTGTACAAGTCACTATTCTTTAGTAAATTCATAAACATGTGCACCCATTACCACAGGAAATTGTAGGACGTTTTCACCACCAAAAGAAAGTCCATGCTTATCATCAGTCATCCCCATTCTCCTGATGGGACTGATCACCCACCTGAAGAGTATAAAAGACACTTCAAAGTGAAAGCCTCTGAGCTACAGCAGGGGCGAAAATAAGCCTTTTCTGAGCTTCCCTTACCTGACTAGAGCAGAGCTTTATAAGAGACTGCTGCCAACCCACCCCCAACTTTGGGGGAACTCAATTAGGGGGCTTGATCTTGGACATTAGAACATTCCAAGAGATTGAGCAAACAGGCCTCATCGGATCCTTCCCTCCTTTGAAGTCCTAGTCCAGCAAACCCCTTGTGAAGCTGGTATGTGAACCTCTATGTCTAGCTCCTTAGGAAGCCTCTTCATCTGAAACTCCCACATAATAAATAAACTTTCTCCTCTTAATTTACTTTAATTAATTGCAGGACCCTAGCCCTTTGAACCTGAGACAGTGGAGGAAACGTTTTCCACCCAGCATGCCCCTCTCCCTAGCCCCTGGCAAACACTGACTGACTTTCTCTCCATAGCTTTGACCCTTGCAGACATTTCATGTGAATTAAATCTTACAGTGCTCTTTGGTGTCTGGCTTTTTTCATGTATCATCATGTTTTGGCACGTGTCAGTACTTTATTCCATATTTTACCTAAATAAAAGTCCACGGTGTGGATATGGCACATTCAGTGTACACATTTGTCAGGTGATGGGCAATTGGGTTGTTTTCCCTTTTGGCTTTTGAATAATGCTGCCATAAACATTCATGTATAAGCTTCTGTTTGAATGTCTGTTTTCAGTCCCCTGAGCTATAGGCCTAGGAGCGGACTGCAGATCCTGTGGTCCCCCCGTGTCTAACTTTTTGTAACAACGACATTGTCCGAGCACCACAGAACATTTTCACCAGCAGTGAATCCCCGCTCCCATTTCTCCACATGCTGATCACATGTATTATTTTCCATTTTTATGTTAGCTGTCCCGTGATTTCTTATTTCCCATGGCTACTGATGTTGAGCGTCTCTTTGGCGGGCTCATCGGCTGTTTGCAAGGAGAGAACAATGGATTTGCAACGTGGGCGCCCCTGTGTGAATCCATCCTGTGCCGCCCTCCTTCACAACGGCAAAGCCATTTAGACCTCAGTTTCCTGGCACAATGAGTAGTTCTTGAATCTGTGATTGTCCAGGGAATGAAGACAGAGAAAAGGCTATGATTTGGATCTCTGCATGGGAAGTGGCCACTGCTCCCTAAAGTGCAGGGCCAGAAACACCAAGGAATCCAGGGGGGCAGCCTAGGTCCAGGGCCCAGGGATTGGGCAGCTAACTCCACCTGGAGGAGGTGAAGGCTCTTGCACTTTCCACTCCACCAGGTGGGGGGGCTGTGGCAGAGCATGAAGCCCTCCCTTCACCTCCTAGGAGTTGAAGGCGGCAGCGTTTTGTGAGATTTCCCGTGTTGACCTGAAATGCAAAAGGCAGCTTCCTGGCCAGGACAAGGCACTTCAGGATGCTCACTGTCCTCCTCCCTCCGGCCCGGGAAACCCCACCCACCTCTGCCCGAACTGCGCGGGAATGGGTGAGAAAAGAGCTGAGTCAGAGCCTGAGCCCAGGGCTGGAGTAGCGGGACAGCACGTGGTCTGCGGAAAGCGGGGCCTGCGCGGGTCCTTTGTGGCGGGTGGAATGGGGCCGGGAATTCTGAGTGAGGGGCGGCGGGCAGGCCCGTTGTGCTGCTGTCTCCCGTCCCCTCCCTGCACGACACGACGCGACACGACACGACACGTGTCTCCCTCAGGTGAACCTGACTTTGAAAGAGGAGCGCGTAACTTTTTCAATAGGAAGGAAGAAGTCAATCCAGGCACCAGTGGGGCGGGAGAACCCTGCGAGTCGCTCTGACTCCTTCGGACCCAGCACGTCCCCCGCCCCCCACCGAGGCGGTGCGGACGCCGCGCAGCCGCCCCGGGAAAACGCAGCCCGGCGCGGGCTCCCCAGCAGGCCCTCGGGAAGGAGCAGGAGCGAGGGCGCGCTGGGAGCGCCTGCTCTTGGGAATCTGCCTCTCACCGGAGGAGGAACAGTCAAAGTCTGGATTATCTCAGGCATATGAATGAGACGAACTTGTAACATCCTTTCAAAGTATTATTCTTTAAGCAGTCGTGTCCCCCCCCCAGTTTGAGACTGTTGAAGGGTCAGTTTCCCGTGCTATTGTCCCATCACATTCACGGTTTGCCGGGACGAATGGGTTCTCCCGAGGAAAAGGCAGTGGACCCCCCGGCTTTCCCAAGCCCTCCTCTCCCCGCCCCTTCTGGCGCCAGGGACTGTAGGACGTCGTCCCACCCTTCCCCTGGGCGGGGCCAACACCCAGAACAGGGACTCCGCACCTCCGGGTACCTGCAGTCCCCACCCCCGGAGGAGCGGAATGAATGTGGTGGGGGGAGGGGTGGCCGCCGCGCTGGGGCGGGGCTGCGGGGGCCATAGTGGAGTCCCAGGGGCCCTGCGCCAGGAGCAGAGCGCGCCCGGCCATTCCCTCTGCGCGGCCTCAGCCAGGTGGGTCCCCTTTGCCTTTCGCGCGTGGCTGGGGGGAGGGGTGCGCGGGACGCGGCCGGGAGGAACGGGTTGGGGGGGCCTCGCCCTTCCGGCAGGGAGTGGGCTGCCCGGCGCCCAGCGTGGGACCTGGGCCAGACGTGGGTGCTGCCCATGCGTCCCCGGGGGCCGGGCCCGGTTGGGGTCTGGAGTTTCGGTGAGGCTGCCTGAGTTCTGGGCCCTGTTGCGTGTAGGGAGAGCCTTCAAGTCGATCCCCTTGGGCTGTCTGCGTCCCAGTCCTGGAAGCCGCTCCTGTGGCTCCGAAGCGTGGCGGGCAGGAGGATCGGGTGCCTCCACGGATCCCGTCTCCCCTCTCTCTTCCTCCCCTTTTATGGGGCTGCCCAAGGGGCTTCCTGGTGGATTTCGATGGACTGCGGTATGCACAGCGACTGGGCTCCCCGGAATGTATCCCCAGAGAAGGAACCTTTCCTTCAATAAAATTTGAACTGAAATAATTGTAGCTCCATTTCCTCGCATGCATTTAACCACGTGGAAGAACAAGCCCCCAAGTCTTCAGGGGCTTCCCCGCGTGATGGAAATACTGGTGGGTTAACTTTTCATCTATGTACAGTTCTGTGCAATAGAGGGATCTGAAAGAAGGTTGATTATTAATGAAAGAAACCGTGAAGCTTTTTAAAGATCTAATTTCAAGTTACCGAAGATACTAAAAGATAGTAGTAATAATACAAAAATAGATATAAGGGGAACCAAGTAGATGTACACTAAAAAGTTCAGAAGGAAAGAAAAAAGTTGTATTTTTCCAAGACTTGTTAAGGGTGTGTGCGCGCCCCCTTTCGCATGTTTCCAGCTACTAATAGTAGATGGCATGAGAGGACAATCGAGCTATAGGGGTCAGGGATTTTCATATAAAGGACTGCACTCGCTTTACAGTGGAATTATCATTTCATGGGTAAAGCAGCCTTGGGGCCACTTGAGACAAGCCAGACCCAAGAGAGGTCAGGAAATGGCAGGCAGGTAATTCAGGCCCCTCAGATGGGCAGGTTTTGGTTGGGAACTCATAATATGTAAGAAATTATACAAAAGTGTAATTTTTGTTTGTATTTCCTTTATATGAGTGGCTGGGAATCTTTTTGTATATTTAAGAGCCGTGTGTGTGTGTGTGTGTGTGTGTGTGTGTGTGTTTTCTGTGAAATGTTAATGTCTTTTTATATTGGGTTGTTCTTTCCACTTAAATGATATTGAGAACCTTGATACATATGAGGAAGACTGGTGATGTAAATTGAAATATTTTTTCCCATTTATCATTGGTTTTCTAACTGATTTTTTTTTAACATGGTGAATTTTATGTGTTCACATTTATCCATTTTTAATGGCTTTTTGAGTCAAATGTACAAAAGATTTTTCCTGCTCCATGGTTATAAAGGGATCTGCCCAGTATTTCTTCTAGTAGTTATATGGTTCTGATCAGTGTACATTTAAAAAAAAAATATTTCAAGCTTTTATTTAATGGCAACGATCTGTGATGGATTTTAGTTAGATCTTGTTGAAAGCAGCCATGTATGAGGACTGCACGTGGTCCTCAAAAGCAGTGATCGGCTCCTCCTGCATATCTGTTCCAATCTTATTGTCTTTTGTTACACACTGTCTTTGAAGTGTTTTAATTCCATACCACACTGGATCCACTTTAGAAGAGCCCCAGACCAAGCTGTCTGCTTGAATGCTCCTGAGGAGCTCCTCTAATTTTGCATATGCATCTGGTCATCCCTAGGTTACACATCTAATAAGATGGAAGACTTGGCAACACGTGCAGCTTTTTTTGGATGTCTTTGACTCGTGCTGTGCAAGGTGTTCTTCTCTTAGCCTCTTCGCTTCTTTGCTTTGCTCCTCCTCATCAGATCCAAAGAGATCAGTGTCATCATCGTCTCTGCTGTCTGTAGCACCACTTCCTGCGGTGTCTTCCACAGTAGCTGGGTCATACTTGCCCAGAGCTTTCTTCACTCCTGGCAGGCTGGCCTTTTCCTTTCCCTAAGACTTGATGTGATGATTATACCAACGTAGGGGATGATACGAGCTGCCAAGTGGTGGGTCAGAGACTGCTACAAATATGGCCACACCTGCTTGTGACGGCACATACCCCTCCATGTAGCACCTGGTAAACACCTGGAGGCCGCGGGTCTTTTCAGGTCTCCAAAACCCATGGTGCCCCGTGATCTGGGAGCTGGGTGGCAGCAGAAGAAAGAGGAGCACAGGAAGTTGGCACCTAGTGCTGGGGGGGGGGGGGCGTGTTCATTGTACATTTAATTCTTCCATCTATGTGGAGTTTCTCCTGGTTTATGTGAGAGGTGTAGAACTAAGAACTTATTGTAGATGGCTACCCCTTTGTCCCAAGGCCATGTTCACTCTTGTGAGTTTATTCTTGTATTAGTATTTATTTATTAGTAAAAATCATAACCTGCATGTCTTTTTCCATACAAACAACCGTAAACATACCTTCCCCCCCCCCCTGTGTTTTCAAACATGGTAAGAGGAGTTCACCTCACTCACAACATGGCTATTCATTGTGGTAATTCTCCTGCATTTTCCAGCCTATTTGTCTTTCCCAATGAGCAATGGAAAATAACAAAGGCCTCACAAGCCTTTTGGATTTTCCTTGGGATTAGTTATTAATTAACTGATGAAGAATTGATATGCTCATGAGGTTAAGTCGCTTTATTCAAAAATTTAGCACTTTACTCTTGTTTAAATCTACTTTTCTGTCCGTCAGGAATTTAAGTTTCCCTCATGTCGATTTTCATGTGTTTTTCACATTACTTCTAAGCATGTAATCTTTCAGTAGTGATATTTAAAATCCTGTCCATTTCACTTTCTAACTGGGTATTTATTCATGGAATTGGCTTGTCAAAATATTATTAAAGCCCTTGATCATCAGGAATTTCTTTAACTTTCTCAGTAGCAGTCAATGGTATATTTTCTGTATTATAATCAACCCTGGAAAAGGTGAAAGCATTTTGAAGCATTTCTGAACACTGGGTGTATAAAAAGAAGTTATAAATAAATGGCTCAGAAATGTTTTCCCTCTTATGTGCACTGTTGCAGATATAGGTCAAGTGTCACTAATATTTTTTATTTTTTTTAATCCTCACTCGAGGATATTTTTTCTGTTGCTTTTCAGAGAGAGTGGAAGGGGGAGAGATGGAGAGAGATAGAGAAACATGGATGTAAGAGAGACACACCGATTGGCTGCCTCCTGTTTGAGCACCGACCAGGGCCAGGGATCGAGCCTGCAACCGAGGTACGTGCCCTTGGCTGGATTCAAACCTGGGACCCTTCAGTCCAAGGGCCAACGTTCTAACCACTGAGCAAAACCAGCTAGGGCTCACTAATCTTTTTAAAATGCCTAATGGGAAGGATAGCGAAACCCTTGAATTGTCCTGTTTTTTTTTTTTTCTTTTTACAAACTTCTAAGATTGTAACCTTTTAAAAGTTAATATTAAAGGGGACAGGTGCTAAGACTTTATTTATTAAGCCAGCAATTAGGTCCTGATGCCCACAAGCACGTGGTTCCTACCCATGGCTGTGAGCCAGGTGGTCTCAATGTGCCCTTTTGCCCAAAACTAACTCTGGTCCATAATGAAGACAGAGAATCCGAATCGCCTGCCTGAGTTCCCAAGTGTCTTTACAATCAGAGGAACTTGATGTCACCTGGAAGCCAGGGAAGTAGGGGATCAATTGAGCATTATGGACAAGAAGTTTGTACAATAGACTTCGATGCAGTGACTCTAGAAGATGATGAATATCTCAATGAATTCATAATGAAAGGGTATAGACACACTTATTAATACATGAGATGGGCTTAAGAAACTTTGGAGGTTATAACGCAGACATTAAAGAGGATTAAAAGAGAGGAAACTAATGCACTTATCAGCCTTCTTTTTCATGGGCTACTAAAATGCATTAGCATCTACTGAAAGAGAAGGTTACCAAATGTTGATCATTTTCTCCTTGAATGTTTTCCATTGACATTGTTGGCTCTTTTATGATACACTAACCTTTCACTGGTAATTAAATGTAAAAATGATACATACATAAAATGTTTTGAAAAGGGAGAAGCTTGTTCCAACATTGCATAAGGATAGGCCGTTTTATACTTATTTCGAGCTCTTTGTACTTAATTAATGGTCTTGTGTTAAAAGTGAGAAAAGAAGCCCTGGCCGGTTTGGCTCAGTAGTTAAAGCGTCAGCCCTTGGATGGAAGGGTCCTGGGTTCGATTTCAGCCAAGGGCATGTACCTCGGTTGCAGGCTCAATCCGCAGTTGAGGTGTGTGCAGGAGGCAACGAATCCAATTGATGTGTCTCTCACATTGATGTTTCTCTCTCCCTTTCCATACTCTCTAAATCAATGGAAAAAATATCCTCGGGTGAGGATTTTTTTTTTTTTTAAGTGAAAAAAATAGTGAACCTCCCCTGGTGCTAGTTTTCTTCTGTGCCTTTTCTAGGGAACCGAAACCCCTCCACCCAAGCCAGGGATGGGGAACCGTTTTTCTGCCAAGTGCCATTTGTATATTTATAACATCATTTGCAGGCCATACAAAATTATCAATTTAAAAATTAGCTATCAAAAAAGCTCCTAGATTTATTGAATTTCGAGTCCCATCTGAGGTTGCCTTGGCAGGGCCAAACCAAATGATTGTGCAGGCCAGAATTTCCCCACCCCTGACCTAAGCCATCTGTAGAACCTTCATTCTGCGGCCCTTGAGAATCTGCCCCCCCACCACCACCACCAGCACTGGCTGGGAGTAGCCTGGACTGTGTGCCCAACCTCAGTGCGTTTTCTGAAATCTCATGCAAACTTCCCCTCCTAAAGATATAGCCACAGTTAGGATCAGGTCCACTTCTAGGTGACTCTATGAAGAGCTGTTGCATTTTGGTCACCAAGACAGGCTAAAAGGATCCACCAGGAATGAGGCTCTGCTCCACGGAGCCCTAGAAGCAGGTGTTTGCCCCCAAAATTGGCCAACAAGGTGAGCCTACAAATTGGAGCGAATTTGATCAAGGATTGGCGTTTTTTCTTCAGCAAAGGGTGGAGGGAGAGGACTTGGGGAGAACAGGTTGGCATTTCTGGTGCAATACTGCCATCAAGTGGAACTTGTTTGTGGATCCCTTGAGCCTTGCACTGTTGTTTCTAGGTTTGGAGCCACAAGGCTGTGAATTCAGAAGTGCAGACAGGACTCTGGGCCCTCCACGCCTCCTCCACAAAGGTTGAAAGCTTTGCCAGTCTTCAGGGATATGTGGGCTGTTGCAAGGGCCTGGTAACTGGCAGGTTCTCTATGGGCACCTGATATGATGGTGAGGAATTTGTCTTAGAATGAGGGCGGAGTTACGGGAAAGAAGATACAAGTCTTATGCATTCGCTCTCTGCTGCTCCACCATAAAATACAGGAGTCCTCATAAGCATACACACACCTGGGTGTTTCCTACCCCAAGCCTTCCCATGGGAGCCGTCAAGAGATTGACCCAGGGCAGGGACCAGGATGCCTTTTTCCATGCCTGAACCCCAGGGGCCCCTGTGGGAGAAAAGCCTCAGGGCCTTCCCTCATTTTGCCATGGGAGTTGGATCTCACTCTTGAACCCTCCGCCTGTGCCTGTGGGCCACTATCCATTGTGTCAGGTTGCTTGAGGCCTCTCGGCTAGGCTGGCCACTCTTGCTGCCTTGTGAACAGGCTCTGGTGAGAATGTGCCTCGCTGGGGTTCCATCTGGCAGTGGCTCAGACTCTGTGCCCAAGCTCAGTATGTTTCCTGAGGTCTCAAGCAAACCTCCAGTGCTAAATATATAGCCATGCATAGGTTCAGGTGCACTGCTACGTGCCTCAATGAGGAGCTGTCGCTTTTTGGTCATGAAGGCAGATTAATAGGACTGACCAGGGCGGAGGCTTTGATCCGTGGAGTCCTGGAAGCAGGTGTTCTTCCCCAAAATTGGCCAATATAGTGAGTAGCCACCTTGGAGCAAGGTTAGTCAAGGCTTGGTGGTTCTCTTCAGCAACGAGAAGGAGAGGATTTGGGGGAGGGCAGGTTGGCATTTCAGGTGAAACACTGCCATGGAGTGGAACTCATTCACCAATTCCATGAGCCCTTTAATTGGCTTCTAGAGGAGCTACCACTGGCCGCACTCTCTGGGCTGCACTGACTGAAGCTGCACTTCACAAGGGAACCAGGCCAGGGGCTGTAGGCATTCCCCTTAGAGCAAGACCAGGTTTTGTTTGGACTGACCTAGGTCCCTAGAATCCTCTCTTGGCCAAGGTACAGCCCAATCAAAGAGAGATTTTCACATATGGAATTCTGCTCTGTTTACTTTCGGATTATACCCATTCTAAATATAAAGAGCACAAAGTGATTGGCCCCACAGTTGTGTAAAATAACTATTTATGAGATGGCATTTGGATCTCTGCATGTGTAGGACAAATCCTTGCAATAAAGTATCAAGTGATGACTTGGGGCCACTTGAGACAGACCCAAGACAAGGCAAGATAAAATAAGTAATACAAGACCCTCAGAGGGGAAGGTCATGATATGTAAGAACTTTACAACAGCGTAGGTTTTTTAGATATTCCTTATGAATAAGTGAGGAATCTTATTGTATGTTAGGGTCTATTTGAGTGTCTCTGTGGCTGTTTATATTTATCCATGTTTTCTTTATGGGTTTTGATAAAAAGTCTCTCCCATTTTTGATTGGATTGTTTGCTTTTTGGTGTTGAGTTTTATAAACAATCAAATATGAAAATGGACAAAAGACCCGAGTGGACACTTCTCCAAGGAAGACATATGAAAAGATATTCAACATCACTAATCATCAGAGAAACGGAAATTAAAACCACAATATCACCTCACAACTGTCAGGATGGCTACCATCAATAAATCAACAAACAATAAGTGTTGGCGAGGATGTGGAGAAAAGGGAACCCTTTTGGACAGTTGCTGGGAATGCAGATTGTTTCAGCCACTGTGTAAAGCACTATGGAGTTACCTCAAAAAATTAAAAATGGAACTGCCATTTTACCCAGTGATTGCACTTCTGGGAATTTATCTGAAGAAGCCTGAAAGACTAATTCGAAACAATATATGTACCCTTATGTTCGCTGCAGCGTTATTTACAATAGCCAAGATTTGGAAGCAGCCCAAGTGTCCATCAGCAGATGAGTGTATAAAAAAGCTATGGTACATGTATTAAATGGAATACTACTCTGCTGTAAAGTAGAAGATAATTTTTATCCTTTGTGATAGCATGGATGAACAAGGCAAACACTATGCTAAGTGAAATAAGCCAGAGAAGCACAAGTACCATATAATTCCACTCATGTGAAATTTAATGAACAAACTGAATTACCAAGGAAAATAGAGACAGACTCATAGATAAAGAGAAGGCACGCAGCTCTGGTGGAAGGTGGGGAGTGTTGGGGTGGGATGGAGAGATTCAGCAAAAATAGAAAAAACATAGTACTCACATACATGGAAAGCAGTGTGCTGATTTCAAGGGGTGCAGAGATTCGAGGGGTGGAGGTGGAAAAGGGCATAGAGGGGACAAATGGTGGTAGAAAAAAATAAAATACAATAAAAAGACTTTTCACCTAAAGAATTAGAAAGGAATCAGCCAACTTTTTTACTAGTAATATGATACTGTTAATTTTACATTTACTTCTGGTAGTTTATCGTTTATTGTGTAAAGTGTTAGACTAAGAACGTTATTGAGATGGTACCACTTTGTCAAAGGTTGATCTTCTCCCACAGCTTTTGGAGGCCATTGTGTGGTATACTGAATTCTATCTTTGGATTTGTTTCTGGACTTTGAATTCAACCCTATAATAAGGTTGCAACTAGTGACCCTACCACAAGGCTACATATTGCCAAAACACACCTAGAGAATCCCGTCTGTTTTATCCTGAATTTTAAAAAATGGAAAACACTGGGAAATTCATTATCCAGTAAACACAAACTGCACCTTAGAAGAAAGACATGCCTCACCATCTCCCACTTTCCCTGGTGGCTGTGTCCCAGGCCTTCAGAGGGCAGGCGTTCTGCCAGAGGCCCACAGGCAGAACTGGCCCCTGCACCCAGCCCCAGGATCCAGGGACAAAAACCTTGGAGCAGCTAGGGCAGGGAAAACGGCAGCTGCCTAGGCCACGCCCCCTCCGCGCTAGGAAGCCCTGGGCTCCTGGGTGGTCAGAGGGGGTCCTTCAAAGCCCTATGTGGCTGAAGAGACCTCTGTGCAGTTGAGCTGGTGGCCTGCACCCGTCACAGAAACATTTTTGGGCCCGAGACCCAGCCAGGCCTTTCCTGGCAGGTCTCAAAGCCCATGGATCACACGCTCCGCTCAAAAACATTCCGCTTGTGGGCACTGTGGCCCCACAAATCCAACAGTGTTGGCGAGCCTGCCCTCTCCCTCCACCCTTGGTGGCTCAAAAAAGGTCCGTGAAGGCCCCAGCGGGCATCCAAGCATTCCTGGCCAGGGTACCTGTCCCAGGGTTTTTGACAGAACCGGCCCTGTGACTTCGGGGTTCTCGTAGGGAGGACGAATCGACCTAGAAAGGCACGTACAGCAGTTTGTACATCTGGGGACACCTCTACACACCCCTCATGGCGTCGAAGTGCCCCTGATACTCAGGGAGCAGAGACCTTGCGGTGTCTGCCCATTGTTCACAGGAATCCTGAGGGGGTCTTCCCGGGATGCGTCCTAGCCAGACAAGAGACATGGATTCAGAACTTGCGGTGGACCTGGTCTCCTGGCCCCTCGTCTTTTCTCATCAGGTCCCCTCATGAGGCTTCAGGGCTCAGGAGCCTACAGTAACCTCCTTCTCCCCAGGAGTTTCTATCGGTCATTCCGACCTTGGGGGGCCACATATTAATTGCGGGGGGCGTGTGGGTCCAAGGACCGAGGGAGAAACCACTCAGATGACCTCTGTGAAGCCCGGCCATTGCTTGAGGGAAACTCACCTTGGCAGTGTGTCAGTGTGTACTCTCCCCGATCACCCCCACCCTAAGAGCAGCCAAGTGGGTGAGCCCCGGCCTGTGGTCCAGATTGGACACAGGTTGACGGGGTTCTGTGATCTTTGTGTGTGTGTGTGGTTTTTTGTGGTAGCGAAGGGCGGAGGGAGAGGACAAGGATGGTGGCACGGAAAGGACAGGTTGGCATTTGTGATGTGATACTGCCATCCAGGGGATTGGCTTTGCCGCTCGCGCGCTCACGAACCCTGCACCGTCCCTTCCTGGGGAGGAGAGTCACAAGTGAAGCCTTGGATAGGGGACGGGGACCCGGGAGGTCAAGAGCTGTGCCAGGCGCTGGCCGAGCCAAGGAAGCTGTAGAGAAGGACATCGTTGGGAGTAGGCACCCGGCTCGTCGTCCTGGGCGCTGGGTCCCAGGCAGCCAGGGCTCCCTACCAAGGCGGCCGCCATGTCTGGGCGGGGCTAGAGGAGGCTGCTCTGAAAGAACCCAGGGCGGAGGTGGAGGGCGCTGTGGATATTTGGCTTAGTGCTCCTTCTTAGCAGCCAGGGCACTGGAGGACCCTCTTGGCCAAGGTGCAGCCAGGTCCCGGTCATCTGCCCCCACCGGCCACCTGCAAAGCCCGCCCTGGACGCGGTGTTAGAGGCGCTGCCCAGTGACGTTCTCCTGTGCAGCTCAGTGATGACGAGCGCAACACGCCCACTCCAAGCCCAGGTAGGGGGACCCCGCTGGCCAGCTGGAGGATGGAAACAGAGCCCCAGCAGGCGGTGACCCCCACCAAGGCCAAGGAACCAGGGCAAAAGGAACTCCCCGCCCCGAAGGCAAGTGGCCGCCATCAAGTGGCCCCGAGCCTACCTTGGGACACGAGAAGCCATGGCCTCGTCGGGCACTCAGCCCTGGCTCACCACATCTCAACCCCATGCTTGGCCCTCCGTCCTGTGGCTAACAGGGAGTCTGGAGAAGCAAGAAGAAGGCTGAAGATGCTGAACGCGGCTGGGCTGACAGCCCTCCCCGCCCCCCCCCCCCCCCAACCCACCATGGATGCCGCCTATGTGTCAAGGCCAGGAATGAGGCACCGTTTCCTCTAGACCCAGAGGGGCCGGAGAGCCCCCTTCAGGAACAAGTTCTGGGGTGGCTCTTTAGTGCCTTTTGGCAAGCTCTTTCCTGCTGGGGGTCGGCTGGCAACTGAGAGCCAGTCTGCAGGCTAGACCCCTCTTTGCTCACACACCCCTTTTTTTCACGTCTCCTGGAAGGGTGCCAAGGCAGGCCCTCTTGCTCCCTGTCCCTTTCTTTCTCACCAGTGAGTCACCCGAAAAGTACCCAGCGGTCTTAGTCCTTCTGAGGCCTGGGCCAGCGTTCTGTGCCGAACCCAATGGCCTGGTCCTCGCCTACATGGTCCGATTGGTCCTCAGGCCCAAGTGGTCCCCGCCTACCCCTGTGGCAAAGCTCATGGCTGCACCTGAAGATCAAGTACCCTTGAGCCTAACTTGGACCTGTTGCGTGTGTGTGTGTGTGTGTGTGTGTGTGTGTGTGTGTGTGTGTGTACCTGGGCCTAGGGAGCCAGCCAGTGGTTTCTAGTTACTGGTGTCTCCTTGTGGAGGCTTCGCGACAATAAGTAAAGGAAAGGGACCTCGATCGCCACACTCTGAAGGATGCCGTCCCTCTCCACATAGCGATCCTAGCCCCGTGTGATCTAACCAGCTGCCACACAGTGCCCACTGGTTACGGAGACCCTCTGTCACATGAGACAGGAAGGGCCAGTGTGGGACAGTGTGGGGCCTGGCACCCAGCCTCTCTGTTGCCGGAGCGCTACTATGGCAAACACAGCTCTTCGCTGCTCTGACCTGCCTCGCAACCTGCTGGACCCTTCCGTGTCTGGGCTCCGCATCCAAGCGCCCAAAACCCATCACTTCTCCCTCGGGCCTATACAACGCTACTTGGTCCGGCCGGCCGTCCCTCTCCTTCCCCCACGTTCCCTGGTGCCTGGGTCCCAGGCCTTCAGAGGGCGGGCGCTCTCCCCAGCAAGCCCACAGGGGGACCTGGCTCCTGCACCCGGCACCCCGACCCAGGGCGGCACCCGGACCCAGGGCGGCAGGGCTTGGAGCAGGAAGGGCTGGGAAAATGGCGGTTACCGAGGCCACGCCCCCTCCGCCCCGGGAAGCCCTGGGCTCCCGGGTGGGCAGCGGGGCCCCTTCAAAGCCCGATGTGGGTGAAGAGGCCCCTGGGCACTTGAGCTGGCCTCCCAGACCCATCACAGAAACCTCTTGGGGCCGCAGGCCTTTCACGGCGGGTCTCAAAGCCCATGGATCACAAACTTCGCTCAAAAACATTCCGCTTGAGGGCACTGTGTCCCCACAAATGCAACAGTGTCAGTGAGCTGGCCTCTCCCTCCGCCCTTCGTGGCTCAAAAAAGGTCCACGAAGGCCCGAAAAGGCATCCAAGCCTTCTCGGCCAGGATTCTTGTCCCAGCTTTTTTGACAGAACCCCGTGTGCGACTTCGGGGTTTTGGTAATGAGGATCACGGAACCTAGAAAGGCACCCACAGCAGTTTGTGCATCTGGGGACCCCTCTCCACATCTGTCTTGGCGCCGAAGTGCCCCCGATACTCAGGGAGCGGACACCTTGCGCTGACTGCCCATTGTGGACTGGAATCCTGAGGGGGTTTCCCGGGCTGCGTCCTAGCAGGACAAGGGACTTGGATTCAGAGCTGGTGCTGGACCTGGTCCCTGTCCTTCTCCGCTTCTCCTGGACCCTCTTCTTTTCTCATCAGGTCTCCTCATGAGGCTTCAGGGCTCAGGCGCCTGCGGTAACCTCCTTGTCCGCAGGGGTTTCTCTCGGTCACTCCGACCTCAAGTGCCCCAGTTTAATTTGGGGAGGGGGGGGTCCATGGTGCCGAGGGAGAGACCACTCAGATGACCTCGGTGAAGCCCGGCCGCTCCTTGAGGGAAACTCAGCTTGGCAGTGTGTCAGTGTGTATACTCTCCCGGATCACCCCCACCCTCAGAGTGGCCAAGTGGGTGAGCCCCGGCCTGTGGTCCAGACTGGACGCAGGTTGACAGGGTTCTGTGCTCTTTGTGTGTGTGTGTGTGTGTGTGTGTGTGTGGTTTTTTCTGGTAGCGAAGGGCGGAGGGAGAGGACATGGGTGGTGGCCGGGAAAGGACAGGTTGGCATTTGTGGGGTGATACTGCCATCCAGAGGACTGGCTTTGTGGCGCGTGCGCGTTGGCGAACCCTGCACCTAACCCTGCACCGTCCCTTCCTGGGGAGGAGAGTGACGAGTGAAGTCTTGGACAGGGGTCGTGGACCCGGGAGGTCAAGAGCTGTGTCTGGCGGTGGCCGGGCCAAGGAAGCTATAGAGAAGGAAATCGTTGGGACAAGGCGCCCGGCTCGGGGGCCTGGTCGCTGGGTCCCAGGCAGCCAGGGCTCCCTACCAAGGCGGCCGCCATGTCTGGGCGGGTCTGGAGGAGGCTGCTCTGAAAGAACCCACGGGCGGAGGTGGAGGGGGCTGTGGATATTTGGCTTAGTGCTCGTTCTTAGGAGGCAGGGCACTGGAAGACCCTCTTGGCCGGCGTGCAGCCAGGTCCGGGTCACCTGCCCCCGCCCCCCACCTCCAAATCGCGTCCTGGACACGGTCTTAGAGGCGCTGCCCAGTGACGCTCCCCTGTGCAGCGCAGTGATGACGTACGCAACCCGTCCACCCCAAGCCGAGGTAGGGGAACCCTGCTGCCCAGCTGGAGGGTGCAAACAGAGCCCAGCAGGCGGTGGCCCCAGCGAGGCTAAGGAATTATGGTAGCAGAAGGAACCCCCCCCCCCACTCCCAAGGCAAGTGGTGGTCATCCAGTGGCCCTGAGCCTAACTTGGGACACGAGAAGCCATGTCCCTTTCCCGCACTCAGCCCTGGCTCTCCTGATCTCAACGCCATGCCTGACCCTCCCTCCAGTGGCTAACAGGCAGGCTGGAGAAGCAAGAAGAAAGCTGAACATGCTGAACACGGTGGGGGGGGGGGGGTCCGGGGGGGCTGTCTGACATAAGGCCCTCCCCGCCGCAGTGTTGCCCCCCTCCAACCCACCCCCCATCCCCCCATCCCATCCCCCCCACCCACCCACCGTGGTTGTTGCGTGTTTGTGAAAGCCAGGAAAGACGCATCGTTCCCTCTAGGCCCCAAAGGGCCGGAGAGCCCCCTTCGGGAATAAGTTCTGGGGCGACTCTTTAGTGTCCTATGGCTAGCTCGTACCTGCTGTGGGTCGGCTGGCAACTGAGCCAGTCTGCAGGCTCGACCGCTCTTTGCTCACACACCCTTTGCCTTCCCGTCTCCTGGAAGGGTGCCAAAGCAGGCTCTCTTGCTCCCTGTCCCTTCTTTTCTCACGAGTGAGTCACCCGAAATGTGCCCAGGGGTCTTAGTCGTTCTGCGGCCTGGGCCAGCGTTCTGTGCCGAGCCCTGGGGCCTGGTCCTCGCCTACAAGGTCCAATTGGTCCTCAGCCCCAAGTGCTCTCAGCCTACCACTGTGGCCAAGCTCATGGCAGAACCCACAGATCAAGTACCCTTTGAGCCTAACTTGGACCTGTTGTGTGTGTGTGTGTGGTGGGGGGCCTGGGCCTGGGGACCAGCCAGGCGGTTCTAGGTACTGGTGTCCCCTTGCGGAGGCTTCGAGACAATAAGTGAAGGAAAGGGACCTCGATCGCCACACTCTGAAGGATGCCGTCGCTCTCCACATAGCGATCCTAGCCCCGTGTGATCTAAGCAGCTGCCACACAGTGCCCACTGGTTACGGAGACCCTCTGTCACATGAGACAGGAAGGGCCAGTGTGGGACACTGTGGGGCCTGGCACCCAGCCTCTCTGTTGCCGGAGCGCTACTATGGCAAACACAGCTCTTCGCTGCTCTGACCTGCCTCGCAACCTGCTGGACCCTTCCGTGTCTGGGCTCCGCATCCAAGCGCCCAAAACCCATCACTTCTCCCTCGGGCCTATACAACGCTACTTGGTCCGGCCGGCCGTCCCTCTCCTTCCCCCACGTTCCCTGGTGCCTGGGTCCCAGGCCTTCAGAGGGCGGGCGCTCTCCCCAGCAAGCCCACAGGGGGACCTGGCTCCTGCACCCGGCACCCCGACCCAGGGCGGCACCCGGACCCAGGGCGGCAGGGCTTGGAGCAGGAAGGGCTGGGAAAATGGCGGTTACCGAGGCCACGCCCCCTCCGCCCCGGGAAGCCCTGGGCTCCCGGGTGGGCAGCGGGGCCCCTTCAAAGCCCGATGTGGCTGAAGAGGCCCCTGGGCGGTTGAGCTGGCCTCCCAGACCCATCACAGAAACCTCTTGGGGCCCCAGGCCTTTCACGGCGGGTCTCAAAGCCCATGGATCACAAACTTCGCTCAAAAACATTCCGCTTGAGGGCACTGTGTCTCCACAAATGCCACAGTGTCAGTGAGCTGGCCTCTCCCTCCGCCCTTCGTGGCTCAAAAAAGGTCCACGAAGGCCCGAAAAGGCATCCAAGCCTTCTCGGCCAGGATTCTTGTCCCAGCGTTTTTGACAGAACCCCGTGTGCGACTTCGGGGTTTTGGTAATGAGGATCACGGAACCTAGAAAGGCACCCACAGCAGTTTGTGCATCTGGGGACCCCTCTCCACATCTGTCTTGGCGCCGAAGTGCCCCCGATACTCAGGGAGCGGAGACCTTGCGCTGTCTGCCCATTGTGGACTGGAATCCTGAGGGGGTTTTCCCGGGCTGCGTCCTAGCAGGACAAGGGACATGGATTCATAGCTTTGCTGGACCTGGTCCCTGGCCTTCTCCGCTTCTCCTCGCCTCCTGGCCCCTCTTCTTTTCTCATCAGGTCCCCTCATGAGGCTTCAGGGCTCAGGAGCCTGCGGTAACCTCCTTGTCCGCAGGGGTTTCTCTCGGTCACTCCGACCTCATGTGCCCCAGTTTAATTTGGGGAGGGGGGGGGTCCATGGTGCCGAGGGAGAGACCACTCAGATGACCTCTGTGAAGCCCGGCCATTGCTTGAGGGAAACTCACCTTGGCAGTGTGTCAGTGTGTACTCTCCCCGATCACCCCCACCCTAAGAGTAGCCAAGTGGGTGAGCCCCGGCCTGTGGTCCAGATTGGACACAGGTTGACGGGGTTCTGTGATCTTTGTGTGTGTGTGTGGTTTTTTGTGGTAGCGAAGGGCGGAGGGAGAGGACAAGGATGGTGGCACGGAAAGGACAGGTTGGCATTTGTGATGTGATACTGCCATCCAGGGGATTGGCTTTGCCGCTCGCGCGCTCACGAACCCTGCACCGTCCCTTCCTGGGGAGGAGAGTCACAAGTGAAGCCTTGGATAGGGGACGGGGACCCGGGAGGTCAAGAGCTGTGCCAGGCGCTGGCCGAGCCAAGGAAGCTGTAGAGAAGGACATCGTTGGGAGTAGGCACCCGGCTCGTCGTCCTGGGCGCTGGGTCCCAGGCAGCCAGGGCTCCCTACCAAGGCGGCCGCCATGTCTGGGCGGGGCTAGAGGAGGCTGCTCTGAAAGAACCCAGGGCGGAGGTGGAGGGCGCTGTGGATATTTGGCTTAGTGCTCCTTCTTAGCAGCCAGGGCACTGGAGGACCCTCTTGGCCAAGGTGCAGCCAGGTCCCGGTCATCTGCCCCCACCGGCCACCTGCAAAGCCCGCCCTGGACGCGGTGTTAGAGGCGCTGCCCAGTGACGTTCTCCTGTGCAGCTCAGTGATGACGAGCGCAACACGCCCACTCCAAGCCCAGGTAGGGGGACCCCGCTGGCCAGCTGGAGGATGGAAACAGAGCCCCAGCAGGCGGTGGCCCCCACCAAGGCCAAGGAACCAGGGCAAAAGGAACTCCCCGCCCCGAAGGCAAGTGGCCGCCATCAAGTGGCCCCGAGCCTACCTTGGGACACGAGAAGCCATGGCCTCGTCGGGCACTCAGCCCTGGCTCACCACATCTCAACCCCATGCTTGGCCCTCCGTCCTGTGGCTAACAGGGAGTCTGGAGAAGCAAGAAGAAGGCTGAAGATGCTGAACGCGGCTGGGCTGACAGCCCTCCCCGCCCCCCCCCCCCCACCAACCCACCATGGATGCCGCCTATGTGTCAAGGCCAGGAATGAGGCACCGTTTCCTCTAGACCCAGAGGGGCCGGAGAGCCCCCTTCAGGAACAAGTTCTGGGGTGGCTCTTTAGTGCCCTTTGGCAAGCTCTTTCCTGCTGGGGGTCGGCTGGCAACTGAGAGCCAGTCTGCAGGCTAGACCCCTCTTTGCTCACACACCCCTTTTTTTCACGTCTCCTGGAAGGGTGCCAAGGCAGGCCCTCTTGCTCCCTGTCCCTTTCTTTCTCACCAGTGAGTCACCCGAAAAGTACCCAGCGGTCTTAGTCCTTCTGAGGCCTGGGCCAGCGTTCTGTGCCGAACCCAATGGCCTGGTCCTCGCCTACATGGTCCGATTGGTCCTCAGGCCCAAAAATGGTCCCCGCCTACCCCTGTGGCAAAGCTCATGGCTGCACCTGAAGATCAAGTACCCTTGAGCCTAACTTGGACCTGTTGCGTGTGTGTGTGTGTGTGTGTGTGTGTGTGTGTGTGTGTGTGTGTGTGTGTGTACCTGGGCCTAGGGAGCCAGCCAGTGGTTTCTAGTTACTGGTGTCTCCTTGTGGAGGCTTCGCGACAATAAGTAAAGGAAAGGGACCTCGATCGCCACACTCTGAAGGATGCCGTCCCTCTCCACATAGCGATCCTAGCCCCGTGTGATCTAACCAGCTGCCACACAGTGCCCACTGGTTACGGAGACCCTCTGTCACATGAGACAGGAAGGGCCAGTGTGGGACAGTGTGGGGCCTGGCACCCAGCCTCTCTGTTGCCGGAGCGCTACTATGGCAAACACAGCTCTTCGCTGCTCTGACCTGCCTCGCAACCTGCTGGACCCTTCCGTGTCTGGGCTCCGCATCCAAGCGCCCAAAACCCATCACTTCTCCCTCGGGCCTATACAACGCTACTTGGTCCGGCCGGCCGTCCCTCTCCTTCCCCCACGTTCCCTGGTGCCTGGGTCCCAGGCCTTCAGAGGGCGGGCGCTCTCCCCAGCAAGCCCACAGGGGGACCTGGCTCCTGCACCCGGCACCCCGACCCAGGGCGGCACCCGGACCCAGGGCGGCAGGGCTTGGAGCAGGAAGGGCTGGGAAAATGGCGGTTACCGAGGCCACGCCCCCTCCGCCCCGGGAAGCCCTGGGCTCCCGGGTGGGCAGCGGGGCCCCTTCAAAGCCCGATGTGGGTGAAGAGGCCCCTGGGCACTTGAGCTGGCCTCCCAGACCCATCACAGAAACCTCTTGGGGCCGCAGGCCTTTCACGGCGGGTCTCAAAGCCCATGGATCACAAACTTCGCTCAAAAACATTCCGCTTGAGGGCACTGTGTCCCCACAAATGCAACAGTGTCAGTGAGCTGGCCTCTCCCTCCGCCCTTCGTGGCTCAAAAAAGGTCCACGAAGGCCCGAAAAGGCATCCAAGCCTTCTCGGCCAGGATTCTTGTCCCAGCTTTTTTGACAGAACCCCGTGTGCGACTTCGGGGTTTTGGTAATGAGGATCACGGAACCTAGAAAGGCACCCACAGCAGTTTGTGCATCTGGGGACCCCTCTCCACATCTGTCTTGGCGCCGAAGTGCCCCCGATACTCAGGGAGCGGACACCTTGCGCTGACTGCCCATTGTGGACTGGAATCCTGAGGGGGTTTCCCGGGCTGCGTCCTAGCAGGACAAGGGACTTGGATTCAGAGCTGGTGCTGGACCTGGTCCCTGTCCTTCTCCGCTTCTCCTGGACCCTCTTCTTTTCTCATCAGGTCTCCTCATGAGGCTTCTGGGCTCAGGCGCCTGCGGTAACCTCCTTGTCCGCAGGGGTTTCTCTCGGTCACTCCGACCTCAAGTGCCCCAGTTTAATTTGGGGAGGGGGGGGTCCATGGTGCCGAGGGAGAGACCACTCAGATGACCTCGGTGAAGCCCGGCCGCTCCTTGAGGGAAACTCAGCTTGGCAGTGTGTCAGTGTGTATACTCTCCCGGATCACCCCCACCCTCAGAGTGGCCAAGTGGGTGAGCCCCGGCCTGTGGTCCAGACTGGACGCAGGTTGACAGGGTTCTGTGCTCTTTGTGTGTGTGTGTGTGTGTGTGTGTGTGTGTGGTTTTTTCTGGTAGCGAAGGGCGGAGGGAGAGGACATGGGTGGTGGCCGGGAAAGGACAGGTTGGCATTTGTGGGGTGATACTGCCATCCAGAGGACTGGCTTTGTGGCGCGTGCGCGTTGGCGAACCCTGCACCTAACCCTGCACCGTCCCTTCCTGGGGAGGAGAGTGACGAGTGAAGCCTTGGACAGGGGTCGTGGACCCGGGAGGTCAAGAGCTGTGTCTGGCGGTGGCCGGGCCAAGGAAGCTATAGAGAAGGAAATCGTTGGGACAAGGCGCCCGGCTCGGGGGCCTGGTCGCTGGGTCCCAGGCAGCCAGGGCTCCCTACCAAGGCGGCCGCCATGTCTGGGCGGGTCTGGAGGAGGCTGCTCTGAAAGAACCCACGGGCGGAGGTGGAGGGGGCTGTGGATATTTGGCTTAGTGCTCGTTCTTAGGAGGCAGGGCACTGGAAGACCCTCTTGGCCGGCGTGCAGCCAGGTCCGGGTCACCTGCCCCCGCCCCCCACCTCCAAATCGCCTCCTGGACACGGTCTTAGAGGCGCTGCCCAGTGACGCTCCCCTGTGCAGCGCAGTGATGACGTACGCAACCCGTCCACCCCAAGCCGAGGTAGGGGAACCCTGCTGCCCAGCTGGAGGGTGCAAACAGAGCCCAGCAGGCGGTGGCCCCAGCGAGGCTAAGGAATTATGGTAGCAGAAGGAACCCCCCCCCCCCCCACTCCCAAGGCAAGTGGTGGTCATCCAGTGGCCCTGAGCCTAACTTGGGACACGAGAAGCCATGTCCCTTTCCCGCACTCAGCCCTGGCTCTCCTGATCTCAACGCCATGCCTGACCCTCCCTCCAGTGGCTAACAGGCAGGCTGGAGAAGCAAGAAGAAAGCTGAACATGCTGAACACGGTGGGGGGGGGGGGGGGTCCGGGGGGGCTGTCTGACATAAGGCCCTCCCCGCCGCAGTGTTGCCCCCCTCCAACCCACCCCCCATCCCCCCATCCCATCCCCCCCACCCACCCACCGTGGTTGTTGCGTGTTTGTGAAAGCCAGGAAAGACGCATCGTTCCCTCTAGGCCCCAAAGGGCCGGAGAGCCCCCTTCGGGAATAAGTTCTGGGGTGACTCTTTAGTGTCCTATGGCTAGCTCGTACCTGCTGTGGGTCGGCTGGCAACTGAGCCAGTCTGCAGGCTCGACCGCTCTTTGCTCACACACCCTTTGCCTTCCCGTCTCCTGGAAGGGTGCCAAAGCAGGCTCTCTTGCTCCCTGTCCCTTCTTTTCTCACGAGTGAGTCACCCGAAATGTGCCCAGGGGTCTTAGTCGTTCTGCGGCCTGGGCCAGCGTTCTGTGCCGAGCCCTGGGGCCTGGTCCTCGCCTACAAGGTCCAATTGGTCCTCAGCCCCAAGTGCTCTCAGCCTACCACTGTGGCCAAGCTCATGGCAGAACCCACAGATCAAGTACCCTTTGAGCCTAACTTGGACCTGTTGTGTGTGTGTGTGTGGTGGGGGGCCTGGGCCTGGGGACCAGCCAGGCGGTTCTAGGTACTGGTGTCCCCTTGCGGAGGCTTCGAGACAATAAGTGAAGGAAAGGGACCTCGATCGCCACACTCTGAAGGATGCCGTCGCTCTCCACATAGCGATCCTAGCCCCGTGTGATCTAAGCAGCTGCCACACAGTGCCCACTGGTTACGGAGACCCTCTGTCACATGAGACAGGAAGGGCCAGTGTGGGACACTGTGGGGCCTGGCACCCAGCCTCTCTGTTGCCGGAGCGCTACTATGGCAAACACAGCTCTTCGCTGCTCTGACCTGCCTCGCAACCTGCTGGACCCTTCCGTGTCTGGGCTCCGCATCCAAGCGCCCAAAACCCATCACTTCTCCCTCGGGCCTATACAACGCTACTTGGTCCGGCCGGCCGTCCCTCTCCTTCCCCCACGTTCCCTGGTGCCTGGGTCCCAGGCCTTCAGAGGGCGGGCGCTCTCCCCAGCAAGCCCACAGGGGGACCTGGCTCCTGCACCCGGCACCCCGACCCAGGGCGGCACCCGGACCCAGGGCGGCAGGGCTTGGAGCAGGAAGGGCTGGGAAAATGGCGGTTACCGAGGCCACGCCCCCTCCGCCCCGGGAAGCCCTGGGCTCCCGGGTGGGCAGCGGGGCCCCTTCAAAGCCCGATGTGGCTGAAGAGGCCCCTGGGCGGTTGAGCTGGCCTCCCAGACCCATCACAGAAACCTCTTGGGGCCCCAGGCCTTTCACGGCGGGTCTCAAAGCCCATGGATCACAAACTTCGCTCAAAAACATTCCGCTTGAGGGCACTGTGTCTCCACAAATGCCACAGTGTCAGTGAGCTGGCCTCTCCCTCCGCCCTTCGTGGCTCAAAAAAGGTCCACGAAGGCCCGAAAAGGCATCCAAGCCTTCTCGGCCAGGATTCTTGTCCCAGCGTTTTTGACAGAACCCCGTGTGCGACTTCGGGGTTTTGGTAATGAGGATCACGGAACCTAGAAAGGCACCCACAGCAGTTTGTGCATCTGGGGACCCCTCTCCACATCTGTCTTGGCGCCGAAGTGCCCCCGATACTCAGGGAGCGGAGACCTTGCGCTGTCTGCCCATTGTGGACTGGAATCCTGAGGGGGTTTTCCCGGGCTGCGTCCTAGCAGGACAAGGGACATGGATTCATAGCTTTGCTGGACCTGGTCCCTGGCCTTCTCCGCTTCTCCTCGCCTCCTGGCCCCTCTTCTTTTCTCATCAGGTCCCCTCATGAGGCTTCAGGGCTCAGGAGCCTGCGGTAACCTCCTTGTCCGCAGGGGTTTCTCTCGGTCACTCCGACCTCATGTGCCCCAGTTTAATTTGGGGAGGGGGGGGGTCCATGGTGCCGAGGGAGAGACCACTCAGATGACCTCTGTGAAGCCCGGCCATTGCTTGAGGGAAACTCACCTTGGCAGTGTGTCAGTGTGTACTCTCCCCGATCACCCCCACCCTAAGAGTAGCCAAGTGGGTGAGCCCCGGCCTGTGGTCCAGATTGGACACAGGTTGACGGGGTTCTGTGATCTTTGTGTGTGTGTGTGGTTTTTTGTGGTAGCGAAGGGCGGAGGGAGAGGACAAGGATGGTGGCACGGAAAGGACAGGTTGGCATTTGTGATGTGATACTGCCATCCAGGGGATTGGCTTTGCCGCTCGCGCGCTCACGAACCCTGCACCGTCCCTTCCTGGGGAGGAGAGTCACAAGTGAAGCCTTGGATAGGGGACGGGGACCCGGGAGGTCAAGAGCTGTGCCAGGCGCTGGCCGAGCCAAGGAAGCTGTAGAGAAGGACATCGTTGGGAGTAGGCACCCGGCTCGTCGTCCTGGGCGCTGGGTCCCAGGCAGCCAGGGCTCCCTACCAAGGCGGCCGCCATGTCTGGGCGGGGCTAGAGGAGGCTGCTCTGAAAGAACCCAGGGCGGAGGTGGAGGGCGCTGTGGATATTTGGCTTAGTGCTCCTTCTTAGCAGCCAGGGCACTGGAGGACCCTCTTGGCCAAGGTGCAGCCAGGTCCCGGTCATCTGCCCCCACCGGCCACCTGCAAAGCCCGCCCTGGACGCGGTGTTAGAGGCGCTGCCCAGTGACGTTCTCCTGTGCAGCTCAGTGATGACGAGCGCAACACGCCCACTCCAAGCCCAGGTAGGGGGACCCCGCTGGCCAGCTGGAGGATGGAAACAGAGCCCCAGCAGGCGGTGGCCCCCACCAAGGCCAAGGAACCAGGGCAAAAGGAACTCCCCGCCCCGAAGGCAAGTGGCCGCCATCAAGTGGCCCCGAGCCTACCTTGGGACACGAGAAGCCATGGCCTCGTCGGGCACTCAGCCCTGGCTCACCACATCTCAACCCCATGCTTGGCCCTCCGTCCTGTGGCTAACAGGGAGTCTGGAGAAGCAAGAAGAAGGCTGAAGATGCTGAACGCGGCTGGGCTGACAGCCCTCCCCGCCCCCCCCCCCCCACCAACCCACCATGGATGCCGCCTATGTGTCAAGGCCAGGAATGAGGCACCGTTTCCTCTAGACCCAGAGGGGCCGGAGAGCCCCCTTCAGGAACAAGTTCTGGGGTGGCTCTTTAGTGCCCTTTGGCAAGCTCTTTCCTGCTGGGGGTCGGCTGGCAACTGAGAGCCAGTCTGCAGGCTAGACCCCTCTTTGCTCACACACCCCTTTTTTTCACGTCTCCTGGAAGGGTGCCAAGGCAGGCCCTCTTGCTCCCTGTCCCTTTCTTTCTCACCAGTGAGTCACCCGAAAAGTACCCAGCGGTCTTAGTCCTTCTGAGGCCTGGGCCAGCGTTCTGTGCCGAACCCAATGGCCTGGTCCTCGCCTACATGGTCCGATTGGTCCTCAGGCCCAAGTGGTCCCCGCCTACCCCTGTGGCAAAGCTCATGGCTGCACCTGAAGATCAAGTACCCTTGAGCCTAACTTGGACCTGTTGCGTGTGTGTGTGTGTGTGTGTGTGTGTGTGTGTGTGTGTGTGTGTGTACCTGGGCCTAGGGAGCCAGCCAGTGGTTTCTAGTTACTGGTGTCTCCTTGTGGAGGCTTCGCGACAATAAGTAAAGGAAAGGGACCTCGATCGCCACACTCTGAAGGATGCCGTCCCTCTCCACATAGCGATCCTAGCCCCGTGTGATCTAACCAGCTGCCACACCGTGCCCACTGGGTATGGAGACCCTCTGTCACATGAGACAGGAAGGGCCAGTGTGGGACACTGTGGGGCCTGGCACCCAGCCTCTCTGTTGCCGGAGCGCTACTATGGCAAACACAGCTCTTCGCTGCTCTGACCTGCCTCGCAACCTGCTGGACCCTTCCGTGTCTGGGCTCCGCATCCAAGCGCCCAAAACCCATCACTTCTCCCTCGGGCCTATACAACGCTACTTGGTCCGGCCGGCCGTCCCTCTCCTTCCCCCACGTTCCCTGGTGCCTGGGTCCCAGGCCTTCAGAGGGCGGGCGCTCTCCCCAGCAAGCCCACAGGGGGACCTGGCTCCTGCACCCGGCACCCCGACCCAGGGCGGCACCCGGACCCAGGGCGGCAGGGCTTGGAGCAGGAAGGGCTGGGAAAATGGCGGTTACCGAGGCCACGCCCCCTCCGCCCCGGGAAGCCCTGGGCTCCCGGGTGGGCAGCGGGGCCCCTTCAAAGCCCGATGTGGGTGAAGAGGCCCCTGGGCACTTAAGCTGGCCTCCCAGACCCATCACAGAAACCTCTTGGGGCCGCAGGCCTTTCACGGCGGGTCTCAAAGCCCATGGATCACAAACTTCGCTCAAAAACATTCCGCTTGAGGGCACTGTGTCCCCACAAATGCAACAGTGTCAGTGAGCTGGCCTCTCCCTCCGCCCTTCGTGGCTCAAAAAAGGTCCACGAAGGCCCGAAAAGGCATCCAAGCCTTCTCGGCCAGGATTCTTGTCCCAGCTTTTTTGACAGAACCCCGTGTGCGACTTCGGGGTTTTGGTAATGAGGATCACGGAACCTAGAAAGGCACCCACAGCAGTTTGTGCATCTGGGGACCCCTCTCCACATCTGTCTTGGCGCCGAAGTGCCCCCGATACTCAGGGAGCGGACACCTTGCGCTGACTGCCCATTGTGGACTGGAATCCTGAGGGGGTTTCCCGGGCTGCGTCCTAGCAGGACAAGGGACTTGGATTCAGAGCTGGTGCTGGACCTGGTCCCTGTCCTTCTCCGCTTCTCCTGGACCCTCTTCTTTTCTCATCAGGTCTCCTCATGAGGCTTCAGGGCTCAGGCGCCTGCGGTAACCTCCTTGTCCGCAGGGGTTTCTCTCGGTCACTCCGACCTCAAGTGCCCCAGTTTAATTTGGGGAGGGGGGGGTCCATGGTGCCGAGGGAGAGACCACTCAGATGACCTCGGTGAAGCCCGGCCGCTCCTTGAGGGAAACTCAGCTTGGCAGTGTGTCAGTGTGTATACTCTCCCGGATCACCCCCACCCTCAGAGTGGCCAAGTGGGTGAGCCCCGGCCTGTGGTCCAGACTGGACGCAGGTTGACAGGGTTCTGTGCTCTTTGTGTGTGTGTGTGTGTGTGTGTGTGTGTGTGTGTGGTTTTTTCTGGTAGCGAAGGGCGGAGGGAGAGGACATGGGTGGTGGCCGGGAAAGGACAGGTTGGCATTTGTGGGGTGATACTGCCATCCAGAGGACTGGCTTTGTGGCGCGTGCGCGTTGGCGAACCCTGCACCTAACCCTGCACCGTCCCTTCCTGGGGAGGAGAGTGACGAGTGAAGCCTTGGACAGGGGTCGTGGACCCGGGAGGTCAAGAGCTGTGTCTGGCGGTGGCCGGGCCAAGGAAGCTATAGAGAAGGAAATCGTTGGGACAAGGCGCCCGGCTCGGGGGCCTGGTCGCTGGGTCCCAGGCAGCCAGGGCTCCCTACCAAGGCGGCCGCCATGTCTGGGCGGGTCTGGAGGAGGCTGCTCTGAAAGAACCCACGGGCGGAGGTGGAGGGGGCTGTGGATATTTGGCTTAGTGCTCGTTCTTAGGAGGCAGGGCACTGGAAGACCCTCTTGGCCGGCGTGCAGCCAGGTCCGGGTCACCTGCCCCCGCCCCCCACCTCCAAATCGCGTCCTGGACACGGTCTTAGAGGCGCTGCCCAGTGACGCTCCCCTGTGCAGCGCAGTGATGACGTACGCAACCCGTCCACCCCAAGCCGAGGTAGGGGAACCCTGCTGCCCAGCTGGAGGGTGCAAACAGAGCCCAGCAGGCGGTGGCCCCAGCGAGGCTAAGGAATTATGGTAGCAGAAGGAACCCCCCCCCCCACTCCCAAGGCAAGTGGTGGTCATCCAGTGGCCCTGAGCCTAACTTGGGACACGAGAAGCCATGTCCCTTTCCCGCACTCAGCCCTGGCTCTCCTGATCTCAACGCCATGCCTGACCCTCCCTCCAGTGGCTAACAGGCAGGCTGGAGAAGCAAGAAGAAAGCTGAACATGCTGAACACGGGGGGGGGGGGGGGGGGGGGTCCGGGGGGGCTGTCTGACATAAGGCCCTCCCCGCCGCAGTGTTGCCCCCCTCCAACCCACCCCCCATCCCCCCATCCCATCCCCCCCACCCACCCACCGTGGTTGTTGCGTGTTTGTGAAAGCCAGGAAAGACGCATCGTTCCCTCTAGGCCCCAAAGGGCCGGAGAGCCCCCTTCGGGAATAAGTTCTGGGGTGACTCTTTAGTGTCCTATGGCTAGCTCGTACCTGCTGTGGGTCGGCTGGCAACTGAGCCAGTCTGCAGGCTCGACCGCTCTTTGCTCACACACCCTTTGCCTTCCCGTCTCCTGGAAGGGTGCCAAAGCAGGCTCTCTTGCTCCCTGTCCCTTCTTTTCTCACGAGTGAGTCACCCGAAATGTGCCCAGGGGTCTTAGTCGTTCTGCGGCCTGGGCCAGCGTTCTGTGCCGAGCCCTGGGGCCTGGTCCTCGCCTACAAGGTCCAATTGGTCCTCAGCCCCAAGTGCTCTCAGCCTACCACTGTGGCCAAGCTCATGGCAGAACCCACAGATCAAGTACCCTTTGAGCCTAACTTGGACCTGTTGTGTGTGTGTGTGTGGTGGGGGGCCTGGGCCTGGGGACCAGCCAGGCGGTTCTAGGTACTGGTGTCCCCTTGCGGAGGCTTCGAGACAATAAGTGAAGGAAAGGGACCTCGATCGCCACACTCTGAAGGATGCCGTCGCTCTCCACATAGCGATCCTAGCCCCGTGTGATCTAAGCAGCTGCCACACAGTGCCCACTGGTTACGGAGACCCTCTGTCACATGAGACAGGAAGGGCCAGTGTGGGACACTGTGGGGCCTGGCACCCAGCCTCTCTGTTGCCGGAGCGCTACTATGGCAAACACAGCTCTTCGCTGCTCTGACCTGCCTCGCAACCTGCTGGACCCTTCCGTGTCTGGGCTCCGCATCCAAGCGCCCAAAACCCATCACTTCTCCCTCGGGCCTATACAACGCTACTTGGTCCGGCCGGCCGTCCCTCTCCTTCCCCCACGTTCCCTGGTGCCTGGGTCCCAGGCCTTCAGAGGGCGGGCGCTCTCCCCAGCAAGCCCACAGGGGGACCTGGCTCCTGCACCCGGCACCCCGACCCAGGGCGGCACCCGGACCCAGGGCGGCAGGGCTTGGAGCAGGAAGGGCTGGGAAAATGGCGGTTACCGAGGCCACGCCCCCTCCGCCCCGGGAAGCCCTGGGCTCCCGGGTGGGCAGCGGGGCCCCTTCAAAGCCCGATGTGGCTGAAGAGGCCCCTGGGCGGTTGAGCTGGCCTCCCAGACCCATCACAGAAACCTCTTGGGGCCCCAGGCCTTTCACGGCGGGTCTCAAAGCCCATGGATCACAAACTTCGCTCAAAAACATTCCGCTTGAGGGCACTGTGTCTCCACAAATGCCACAGTGTCAGTGAGCTGGCCTCTCCCTCCGCCCTTCGTGGCTCAAAAAAGGTCCACGAAGGCCCGAAAAGGCATCCAAGCCTTCTCGGCCAGGATTCTTGTCCCAGCGTTTTTGACAGAACCCCGTGTGCGACTTCGGGGTTTTGGTAATGAGGATCACGGAACCTAGAAAGGCACCCACAGCAGTTTGTGCATCTGGGGACCCCTCTCCACATCTGTCTTGGCGCCGAAGTGCCCCCGATACTCAGGGAGCGGAGACCTTGCGCTGTCTGCCCATTGTGGACTGGAATCCTGAGGGGGTTTTCCCGGGCTGCGTCCTAGCAGGACAAGGGACATGGATTCATAGCTTTGCTGGACCTGGTCCCTGGCCTTCTCCGCTTCTCCTCGCCTCCTGGCCCCTCTTCTTTTCTCATCAGGTCCCCTCATGAGGCTTCAGGGCTCAGGAGCCTGCGGTAACCTCCTTGTCCGCAGGGGTTTCTCTCGGTCACTCCGACCTCATGTGCCCCAGTTTAATTTGGGGAGGGGGGGGTCCATGGTGCCGAGGGAGAGACCACTCAGATGACCTCTGTGAAGCCCGGCCATTGCTTGAGGGAAACTCACCTTGGCAGTGTGTCAGTGTGTACTCTCCCCGATCACCCCCACCCTAAGAGTAGCCAAGTGGGTGAGCCCCGGCCTGTGGTCCAGATTGGACACAGGTTGACGGGGTTCTGTGATCTTTGTGTGTGTGTGTGGTTTTTTGTGGTAGCGAAGGGCGGAGGGAGAGGACAAGGATGGTGGCACGGAAAGGACAGGTTGGCATTTGTGATGTGATACTGCCATCCAGGGGATTGGCTTTGCCGCTCGCGCGCTCACGAACCCTGCACCGTCCCTTCCTGGGGAGGAGAGTCACAAGTGAAGCCTTGGATAGGGGACGGGGACCCGGGAGGTCAAGAGCTGTGCCAGGCGCTGGCCGAGCCAAGGAAGCTGTAGAGAAGGACATCGTTGGGAGTAGGCACCCGGCTCGTCGTCCTGGGCGCTGGGTCCCAGGCAGCCAGGGCTCCCTACCAAGGCGGCCGCCATGTCTGGGCGGGGCTAGAGGAGGCTGCTCTGAAAGAACCCAGGGCGGAGGTGGAGGGCGCTGTGGATATTTGGCTTAGTGCTCCTTCTTAGCAGCCAGGGCACTGGAGGACCCTCTTGGCCAAGGTGCAGCCAGGTCCCGGTCATCTGCCCCCACCGGCCACCTGCAAAGCCCGCCCTGGACGCGGTGTTAGAGGCGCTGCCCAGTGACGTTCTCCTGTGCAGCTCAGTGATGACGAGCGCAACACGCCCACTCCAAGCCCAGGTAGGGGGACCCCGCTGGCCAGCTGGAGGATGGAAACAGAGCCCCAGCAGGCGGTGGCCCCCACCAAGGCCAAGGAACCAGGGCAAAAGGAACTCCCCGCCCCGAAGGCAAGTGGCCGCCATCAAGTGGCCCCGAGCCTACCTTGGGACACGAGAAGCCATGGCCTCGTCGGGCACTCAGCCCTGGCTCACCACATCTCAACCCCATGCTTGGCCCTCCGTCCTGTGGCTAACAGGGAGTCTGGAGAAGCAAGAAGAAGGCTGAAGATGCTGAACGCGGCTGGGCTGACAGCCCTCCCCGCCCCCCCCCCCCCACCAACCCACCATGGATGCCGCCTGTGTGTCAAGGCCAGGAATGAGGCACCGTTTCCTCTAGACCCAGAGGGGCCGGAGAGCCCCCTTCAGGAACAAGTTCTGGGGTGGCTCTTTAGTGCCCTTTGGCAAGCTCTTTCCTGCTGGGGGTCGGCTGGCAACTGAGAGCCAGTCTGCAGGCTAGACCCCTCTTTGCTCACACACCCCTTTTTTTCACGTCTCCTGGAAGAGTGCCAAGGCAGGCCCTCTTGCTCCCTGTCCCTTTCTTTCTCACCAGTGAGTCACCCGAAAAGTACCCAGCGGTCTTAGTCCTTCTGAGGCCTGGGCCAGCGTTCTGTGCCGAACCCAATGGCCTGGTCCTCGCCTACATGGTCCGATTGGTCCTCAGGCCCAAGTGGTCCCCGCCTACCCCTGTGGCAAAGCTCATGGCTGCACCTGAAGATCAAGTACCCTTGAGCCTAACTTGGACCTGTTGCGTGTGTGTGTGTGTGTGTGTGTGTGTGTGTGTGTGTGTGTGTACCTGGGCCTAGGGAGCCAGCCAGTGGTTTCTAGTTACTGGTGTCTCCTTGTGGAGGCTTCGCGACAATAAGTAAAGGAAAGGGACCTCGATCGCCACACTCTGAAGGATGCCGTCCCTCTCCACATAGCGATCCTAGCCCCGTGTGATCTAACCAGCTGCCACACCGTGCCCACTGGGTATGGAGACCCTCTGTCACATGAGACAGGAAGGGCCAGTGTGGGACACTGTGGGGCCTGGCACCCAGCCTCTCTGTTGCCGGAGCGCTACTATGGCAAACACAGCTCTTCGCTGCTCTGACCTGCCTCGCAACCTGCTGGACCCTTCCGTGTCTGGGCTCCGCATCCAAGCGCCCAAAACCCATCACTTCTCCCTCGGGCCTATACAACGCTACTTGGTCCGGCCGGCCGTCCCTCTCCTTCCCCCACGTTCCCTGGTGCCTGGGTCCCAGGCCTTCAGAGGGCGGGCGCTCTCCCCAGCAAGCCCACAGGGGGACCTGGCTCCTGCACCCGGCACCCCGACCCAGGGCGGCACCCGGACCCAGGGCAGCAGGGCTTGGAGCAGGAAGGGCTGGGAAAATGGCGGTTACCGAGGCCACGCCCCCTCCGCCCCGGGAAGCCCTGGGCTCCCGGGTGGGCAGCGGGGCCCCTTCAAAGCCCGATGTGGGTGAAGAGGCCCCTGGGCACTTGAGCTGGCCTCCCAGACCCATCACAGAAACCTCTTGGGGCCGCAGGCCTTTCACGGCGGGTCTCAAAGCCCATGGATCACAAACTTCGCTCAAAAACATTCCGCTTGAGGGCACTGTGTCCCCACAAATGCAACAGTGTCAGTGAGCTGGCCTCTCCCTCCGCCCTTCGTGGCTCAAAAAAGGTCCACGAAGGCCCGAAAAGGCATCCAAGCCTTCTCGGCCAGGATTCTTGTCCCAGCTTTTTTGACAGAACCCCGTGTGCGACTTCGGGGTTTTGGTAATGAGGATCACGGAACCTAGAAAGGCACCCACAGCAGTTTGTGCATCTGGGGACCCCTCTCCACATCTGTCTT
>NC_138104.1:19149932-19229101 GCF_964146895.1 Miniopterus schreibersii
CAGAACCCACAGATCAAGTACCCTTTGAGCCTAACTTGGACCTGTTGTGTGTGTGTGTGTGGTGGGGGCCTGGGCCTGGGGACCAGCCAGGCGGTTCTAGGTACTGGTGTCCCCTTGCGGAGGCTTCGAGACAATAAGTGAAGGAAAGGGACCTCGATCGCCACACTCTGAAGGATGCCGTCGCTCTCCACATAGCGATCCTAGCCCCGTGTGATCTAAGCAGCTGCCACACAGTGCCCACTGGTTACGGAGACCCTCTGTCACATGAGACAGGAAGGGCCAGTGTGGGACACTGTGGGGCCTGGCACCCAGCCTCTCTGTTGCCGGAGCGCTACTATGGCAAACACAGCTCTTCGCTGCTCTGACCTGCCTCGCAACCTGCTGGACCCTTCCGTGTCTGGGCTCCGCATCCAAGCGCCCAAAACCCATCACTTCTCCCTCGGGCCTATACAACGCTACTTGGTCCGGCCGGCCGTCCCTCTCCTTCCCCCACGTTCCCTGGTGCCTGGGTCCCAGGCCTTCAGAGGGCGGGCGCTCTCCCCAGCAAGCCCACAGGGGACCTGGCTCCTGCACCCGGCACCCCGACCCAGGGCGGCACCCGGACCCAGGGCGGCAGGGCTTGGAGCAGGAAGGGCTGGGAAAATGGCGGTTACCGAGGCCACGCCCCCTCCGCCCCGGGAAGCCCTGGGCTCCTGGGTGGGCAGCGGGGCCCCTTCAAAGCCCGATGTGGCTGAAGAGGCCCCTGGGCGGTTGAGCTGGCCTCCCAGACCCATCACAGAAACCTCTTGGGGCCCCAGGCCTTTCACGGCGGGTCTCAAAGCCCATGGATCACAAACTTCGCTCAAAAACATTCCGCTTGAGGGCACTGTGTCTCCACAAATGCCACAGTGTCAGTGAGCTGGGCCTCTCCCTCCGCCCTTCGTGGCTCAAAAAAGGTCCACGAAGGCCCGAAAAGGCATCCAAGCCTTCTCGGCCAGGATTCTTGTCCCAGCGTTTTTGACAGAACCCCGTGTGCGACTTCGGGGTTTTGGTAATGAGGATCACGGAACCTAGAAAGGCACCCACAGCAGTTTGTGCATCTGGGGACCCCTCTCCACATCTGTCTTGGCGCCGAAGTGCCCCCGATACTCAGGGAGCGGAGACCTTGCGCTGTCTGCCCATTGTGGACTGGAATCCTGAGGGGGTTTTCCCGGGCTGCGTCCTAGCAGGACAAGGGACATGGATTCATAGCTTTGCTGGACCTGGTCCCTGGCCTTCTCCGCTTCTCCTCGCCTCCTGGCCCCTCTTCTTTTCTCATCAGGTCCCCTCATGAGGCTTCAGGGCTCAGGAGCCTGCGGTAACCTCCTTGTCCGCAGGGGTTTCTCTCGGTCACTCCGACCTCATGTGCCCCAGTTTAATTTGGGGAGGGGGGGTCCATGGTGCCGAGGGAGAGACCACTCAGATGACCTCTGTGAAGCCCGGCCATTGCTTGAGGGAAACTCACCTTGGCAGTGTGTCAGTGTGTACTCTCCCCGATCACCCCCACCCTAAGAGTAGCCAAGTGGGTGAGCCCCGGCCTGTGGTCCAGATTGGACACAGGTTGACGGGGTTCTGTGATCTTTGTGTGTGTGTGTGGTTTTTTGTGGTAGCGAAGGGCGGAGGGAGAGGACAAGGATGGTGGCACGGAAAGGACAGGTTGGCATTTGTGATGTGATACTGCCATCCAGGGGATTGGCTTTGCCGCTCGCGCGCTCACGAACCCTGCACCGTCCCTTCCTGGGGAGGAGAGTCACAAGTGAAGCCTTGGATAGGGGACGGGGACCCGGGAGGTCAAGAGCTGTGCCAGGCGCTGGCCGAGCCAAGGAAGCTGTAGAGAAGGACATCGTTGGGAGTAGGCACCCGGCTCGTCGTCCTGGGCGCTGGGTCCCAGGCAGCCAGGGCTCCCTACCAAGGCGGCCGCCATGTCTGGGCGGGGCTAGAGGAGGCTGCTCTGAAAGAACCCAGGGCGGAGGTGGAGGGCGCTGTGGATATTTGGCTTAGTGCTCCTTCTTAGCAGCCAGGGCACTGGAGGACCCTCTTGGCCAAGGTGCAGCCAGGTCCCGGTCATCTGCCCCCACCGGCCACCTGCAAAGCCCGCCCTGGACGCGGTGTTAGAGGCGCTGCCCAGTGACGTTCTCCTGTGCAGCTCAGTGATGACGAGCGCAACACGCCCACTCCAAGCCCAGGTAGGGGGACCCCGCTGGCCAGCTGGAGGATGGAAACAGAGCCCCAGCAGGCGGTGGCCCCCACCAAGGCCAAGGAACCAGGGCAAAAGGAACTCCCCGCCCCGAAGGCAAGTGGCCGCCATCAAGTGGCCCCGAGCCTACCTTGGGACACGAGAAGCCATGGCCTCGTCGGGCACTCAGCCCTGGCTCACCACATCTCAACCCCATGCTTGGCCCTCCGTCCTGTGGCTAACAGGGAGTCTGGAGAAGCAAGAAGAAGGCTGAAGATGCTGAACGCGGCTGGGCTGACAGCCCTCCCCGCCCCCCCCCCCCCCCCCCAACCCACCATGGATGCCGCCTATGTGTCAAGGCCAGGAATGAGGCACCGTTTCCTCTAGACCCAGAGGGGCCGGAGAGCCCCCTTCAGGAACAAGTTCTGGGTGGCTCTTTAGTGCCCTTTGGCAAGCTCTTTCCTGCTGGGGGTCGGCTGGCAACTGAGAGCCAGTCTGCAGGCTAGACCCCTCTTTGCTCACACACCCCTTTTTTTCACGTCTCCTGGAAGGGTGCCAAGGCAGGCCCTCTTGCTCCCTGTCCCTTTCTTTCTCACCAGTGAGTCACCCGAAAAGTACCCAGCGGTCTTAGTCCTTCTGAGGCCTGGGCCAGCGTTCTGTGCCGAACCCAATGGCCTGGTCCTCGCCTACATGGTCCGATTGGTCCTCAGGCCCAAGTGGTCCCCGCCTACCCCTGTGGCAAAGCTCATGGCTGCACCTGAAGATCAAGTACCCTTGAGCCTAACTTGGACCTGTTGCGTGTGTGTGTGTGGGTGTGTGTGTGTGTGTGTGTGTGTACCTGGGCCTAGGGAGCCAGCCAGTGGTTTCTAGTTACTGGTGTCTCCTTGTGGAGGCTTCGCGACAATAAGTAAAGGAAAGGGACCTCGATCGCCACACTCTGAAGGATGCCGTCCCTCTCCACATAGCGATCCTAGCCCCGTGTGATCTAACCAGCTGCCACACCGTGCCCACTGGGTATGGAGACCCTCTGTCACATGAGACAGGAAGGGCCAGTGTGGGACACTGTGGGGCCTGGCACCCAGCCTCTCTGTTGCCGGAGCGCTACTATGGCAAACACAGCTCTTCGCTGCTCTGACCTGCCTCGCAACCTGCTGGACCCTTCCGTGTCTGGGCTCCGCATCCAAGCGCCCAAAACCCATCACTTCTCCCTCGGGCCTATACAACGCTACTTGGTCCGGCCGGCCGTCCCTCTCCTTCCCCCACGTTCCCTGGTGCCTGGGTCCCAGGCCTTCAGAGGGCGGGCGCTCTCCCCAGCAAGCCCACAGGGGGACCTGGCTCCTGCACCCGGCACCCCGACCCAGGGCGGCACCCGGACCCAGGGCGGCAGGGCTTGGAGCAGGAAGGGCTGGGAAAATGGCGGTTACCGAGGCCACGCCCCCTCCGCCCCGGGAAGCCCTGGGCTCCCGGGTGGGCAGCGGGGCCCCTTCAAAGCCCGATGTGGGTGAAGAGGCCCCTGGGCACTTGAGCTGGCCTCCCAGACCCATCACAGAAACCTCTTGGGGCCGCAGGCCTTTCACGGCGGGTCTCAAAGCCCATGGATCACAAACTTCGCTCAAAAACATTCCGCTTGAGGGCACTGTGTCCCCACAAATGCAACAGTGTCAGTGAGCTGGCCTCTCCCTCCGCCCTTCGTGGCTCAAAAAAGGTCCACGAAGGCCCGAAAAGGCATCCAAGCCTTCTCGGCCAGGATTCTTGTCCCAGCTTTTTTGACAGAACCCCGTGTGCGACTTCGGGGTTTTGGTAATGAGGATCACGGAACCTAGAAAGGCACCCACAGCAGTTTGTGCATCTGGGGACCCCTCTCCACATCTGTCTTGGCGCCGAAGTGCCCCCGATACTCAGGGAGCGGACACCTTGCGCTGACTGCCCATTGTGGACTGGAATCCTGAGGGGGTTTCCCGGGCTGCGTCCTAGCAGGACAAGGGACTTGGATTCAGAGCTGGTGCTGGACCTGGTCCCTGTCCTTCTCCGCTTCTCCTGGACCCTCTTCTTTTCTCATCAGGTCTCCTCATGAGGCTTCAGGGCTCAGGCGCCTGCGGTAACCTCCTTGTCCGCAGGGGTTTCTCTCGGTCACTCCGACCTCAAGTGCCCCAGTTTAATTTGGGGAGGGGGGGGTCCATGGTGCCGAGGGAGAGACCACTCAGATGACCTCGGTGAAGCCCGGCCGCTCCTTGAGGGAAACTCAGCTTGGCAGTGTGTCAGTGTGTATACTCTCCCGGATCACCCCCACCCTCAGAGTGGCCAAGTGGGTGAGCCCCGGCCTGTGGTCCAGACTGGACGCAGGTTGACAGGGTTCTGTGCTCTTTGTGTGTGTGTGTGTGTGTGTGTGTGTGGTTTTTTCTGGTAGCGAAGGGCGGAGGGAGAGGACATGGGTGGTGGCCGGGAAAGGACAGGTTGGCATTTGTGGGGTGATACTGCCATCCAGAGGACTGGCTTTGTGGCGCGTGCGCGTTGGCGAACCCTGCACCTAACCCTGCACCGTCCCTTCCTGGGGAGGAGAGTGACGAGTGAAGCCTTGGACAGGGGTCGTGGACCCGGGAGGTCAAGAGCTGTGTCTGGCGGTGGCCGGGCCAAGGAAGCTATAGAGAAGGAAATCGTTGGGACAAGGCGCCCGGCTCGGGGGCCTGGTCGCTGGGTCCCAGGCAGCCAGGGCTCCCTACCAAGGCGGCCGCCATGTCTGGGCGGGTCTGGAGGAGGCTGCTCTGAAAGAACCCACGGGCGGAGGTGGAGGGGGCTGTGGATATTTGGCTTAGTGCTCGTTCTTAGGAGGCAGGGCACTGGAAGACCCTCTTGGCCGGCGTGCAGCCAGGTCCGGGTCACCTGCCCCCGCCCCCCACCTCCAAATCGCGTCCTGGACACGGTCTTAGAGGCGCTGCCCAGTGACGCTCCCCTGTGCAGCGCAGTGATGACGTACGCAACCCGTCCACCCCAAGCCGAGGTAGGGGAACCCTGCTGCCCAGCTGGAGGGTGCAAACAGAGCCCAGCAGGCGGTGGCCCCAGCGAGGCTAAGGAATTATGGTAGCAGAAGGAACCCCCCCCCCCCACTCCCAAGGCAAGTGGTGGTCATCCAGTGGCCCTGAGCCTAACTTGGGACACGAGAAGCCATGTCCCTTTCCCGCACTCAGCCCTGGCTCTCCTGATCTCAACGCCATGCCTGACCCTCCCTCCAGTGGCTAACAGGCAGGCTGGAGAAGCAAGAAGAAAGCTGAACATGCTGAACACGGGGGGGGGGGGGGGGGGGGTCCGGGGGGGCTGTCTGACATAAGGCCCTCCCCGCCGCAGTGTTGCCCCCCTCCAACCACCCCCCATCCCCCCATCCCATCCCCCCCACCCACCCACCGTGGTTGTTGCGTGTTTGTGAAAGCCAGGAAAGACGCATCGTTCCCTCTAGGCCCCAAAGGGCCGGAGAGCCCCCTTCGGGAATAAGTTCTGGGGCGACTCTTTAGTGTCCTATGGCTAGCTCGTACCTGCTGTGGGTCGGCTGGCAACTGAGCCAGTCTGCAGGCTCGACCTCTCTTTGCTCACACACCCTTTGCCTTCCCGTCTCCTGGAAGGGTGCCAAAGCAGGCTCTCTTGCTCCCTGTCCCTTCTTTTCTCACGAGTGAGTCACCCGAAATGTGCCCAGGGGTCTTAGTCGTTCTGCGGCCTGGGCCAGCGTTCTGTGCCGAGCCCTGGGGCCTGGTCCTCGCCTACAAGGTCCAATTGGTCCTCAGCCCCAAGTGCTCTCAGCCTACCACTGTGGCCAAGCTCATGGCAGAACCCACAGATCAAGTACCCTTTGAGCCTAACTTGGACCTGTTGTGTGTGTGTGTGTGGTGGGGGGCCTGGGCCTGGGGACCAGCCAGGCGGTTCTAGGTACTGGTGTCCCCTTGCGGAGGCTTCGAGACAATAAGTGAAGGAAAGGGACCTCGATCGCCACACTCTGAAGGATGCCGTCGCTCTCCACATAGCGATCCTAGCCCCGTGTGATCTAAGCAGCTGCCACACAGTGCCCACTGGTTACGGAGACCCTCTGTCACATGAGACAGGAAGGGCCAGTGTGGGACACTGTGGGGCCTGGCACCCAGCCTCTCTGTTGCCGGAGCGCTACTATGGCAAACACAGCTCTTCGCTGCTCTGACCTGCCTCGCAACCTGCTGGACCCTTCCGTGTCTGGGCTCCGCATCCAAGCGCCCAAAACCCATCACTTCTCCCTCGGGGCCTATACAACGCTACTTGGTCCGGCCGGCCGTCCCTCTCCTTCCCCCACGTTCCCTGGTGCCTGGGTCCCAGGCCTTCAGAGGGCGGGCGCTCTCCCCAGCAAGCCCACAGGGGGACCTGGCTCCTGCACCCGGCACCCCGACCCAGGGCGGCACCCGGACCCAGGGCGGCAGGGCTTGGAGCAGGAAGGGCTGGGAAAATGGCGGTTACCGAGGCCACGCCCCCTCCGCCCCGGGAAGCCCTGGGCTCCTGGGTGGGCAGCGGGGCCCCTTCAAAGCCCGATGTGGCTGAAGAGGCCCCTGGGCGGTTGAGCTGGCCTCCCAGACCCATCACAGAAACCTCTTGGGGCCCCAGGCCTTTCACGGCGGGTCTCAAAGCCCATGGATCACAAACTTCGCTCAAAAACATTCCGCTTGAGGGCACTGTGTCTCCACAAATGCCACAGTGTCAGTGAGCTGGCCTCTCCCTCCGCCCTTCGTGGCTCAAAAAAGGTCCACGAAGGCCCGAAAAGGCATCCAAGCCTTCTCGGCCAGGATTCTTGTCCCAGCGTTTTTGACAGAACCCCGTGTGCGACTTCGGGGTTTTGGTAATGAGGATCACGGAACCTAGAAAGGCACCCACAGCAGTTTGTGCATCTGGGGACCCCTCTCCACATCTGTCTTGGCGCCGAAGTGCCCCCGATACTCAGGGAGCGGAGACCTTGCGCTGTCTGCCCATTGTGGACTGGAATCCTGAGGGGGTTTTCCCGGGCTGCGTCCTAGCAGGACAAGGGACATGGATTCATAGCTTTGCTGGACCTGGTCCCTGGCCTTCTCCGCTTCTCCTCGCCTCCTGGCCCCTCTTCTTTTCTCATCAGGTCCCCTCATGAGGCTTCAGGGCTCAGGAGCCTGCGGTAACCTCCTTGTCCGCGGGGTTTCTCTCGGTCACTCCGACCTCATGTGCCCCAGTTTAATTTGGGGAGGGGGGGGGTCCATGGTGCCGAGGGAGAGACCACTCAGATGACCTCTGTGAAGCCCGGCCATTGCTTGAGGGAAACTCACCTTGGCAGTGTGTCAGTGTGTACTCTCCCCGATCACCCCCACCCTAAGAGTAGCCAAGTGGGTGAGCCCCGGCCTGTGGTCCAGATTGGACACAGGTTGACGGGGTTCTGTGATCTTTGTGTGTGTGTGTGGTTTTTTGTGGTAGCGAAGGGCGGAGGGAGAGGACAAGGATGGTGGCACGGAAAGGACAGGTTGGCATTTGTGATGTGATACTGCCATCCAGGGGATTGGCTTTGCCGCTCGCGCGCTCACGAACCCTGCACCGTCCCTTCCTGGGGAGGAGAGTCACAAGTGAAGCCTTGGATAGGGGACGGGGACCCGGGAGGTCAAGAGCTGTGCCAGGCGCTGGCCGAGCCAAGGAAGCTGTAGAGAAGGACATCGTTGGGAGTAGGCACCCGGCTCGTCGTCCTGGGCGCTGGGTCCCAGGCAGCCAGGGCTCCCTACCAAGGCGGCCGCCATGTCTGGGCGGGGCTAGAGGAGGCTGCTCTGAAAGAACCCAGGGCGGAGGTGGAGGGCGCTGTGGATATTTGGCTTAGTGCTCCTTCTTAGCAGCCAGGGCACTGGAGGACCCTCTTGGCCAAGGTGCAGCCAGGTCCCGGTCATCTGCCCCCACCGGCCACCTGCAAAGCCCGCCCTGGACGCGGTGTTAGAGGCGCTGCCCAGTGACGTTCTCCTGTGCAGCTCAGTGATGACGAGCGCAACACGCCCACTCCAAGCCCAGGTAGGGGGACCCCGCTGGCCAGCTGGAGGATGGAAACAGAGCCCCAGCAGGCGGTGGCCCCCACCAAGGCCAAGGAACCAGGGCAAAAGGAACTCCCCGCCCCGAAGGCAAGTGGCCGCCATCAAGTGGCCCCGAGCCTACCTTGGGACACGAGAAGCCATGGCCTCGTCGGGCACTCAGCCCTGGCTCACCACATCTCAACCCCATGCTTGGCCCTCCGTCCTGTGGCTAACAGGGAGTCTGGAGAAGCAAGAAGAAGGCTGAAGATGCTGAACGCGGCTGGGCTGACAGCCCTCCCCGCCCCCCCCCCCCCCCCAACCCACCATGGATGCCGCCTATGTGTCAAGGCCAGGAATGAGGCACCGTTTCCTCTAGACCCAGAGGGGCCGGAGAGCCCCCTTCAGGAACAAGTTCTGGGGTGGCTCTTTAGTGCCCTTTGGCAAGCTCTTTCCTGCTGGGGGTCGGCTGGCAACTGAGAGCCAGTCTGCAGGCTAGACCCCTCTTTGCTCACACACCCCTTTTTTTCACGTCTCCTGGAAGGGTGCCAAGGCAGGCCCTCTTGCTCCCTGTCCCTTTCTTTCTCACCAGTGAGTCACCCGAAAAGTACCCAGCGGTCTTAGTCCTTCTGAGGCCTGGGCCAGCGTTCTGTGCCGAACCCAATGGCCTGGTCCTCGCCTACATGGTCCGATTGGTCCTCAGGCCCAAGTGGTCCCCGCCTACCCCTGTGGCAAAGCTCATGGCTGCACCTGAAGATCAAGTACCCTTGAGCCTAACTTGGACCTGTTGCGTGTGTGTGTGTGGGTGTGTGTGTGTGTGTGTGTGTGTACCTGGGCCTAGGGAGCCAGCCAGTGGTTTCTAGTTACTGGTGTCTCCTTGTGGAGGCTTCGCGACAATAAGTAAAGGAAAGGGACCTCGATCGCCACACTCTGAAGGATGCCGTCCCTCTCCACATAGCGATCCTAGCCCCGTGTGATCTAACCAGCTGCCACACCGTGCCCACTGGGTATGGAGACCCTCTGTCACATGAGACAGGAAGGGCCAGTGTGGGACACTGTGGGGCCTGGCACCCAGCCTCTCTGTTGCCGGAGCGATACTATGGCAAACACAGCTCTTCGCTGCTCTGACCTGCCTCGCAACCTGCTGGACCCTTCCGTGTCTGGGCTCCGCATCCAAGCGCCCAAAACCCATCACTTCTCCCTCGGGCCTATACAACGCTACTTGGTCCGGCCGGCCGTCCCTCTCCTTCCCCCACGTTCCCTGGTGCCTGGGTCCCAGGCCTTCAGAGGGCGGGCGCTCTCCCCAGCAAGCCCACAGGGGGACCTGGCTCCTGCACCCGGCACCCCGACCCAGGGCGGCACCCTGACCCAGGGCGGCAGGGCTTGGAGCAGGAAGGGCTGGGAAAATGGCGGTTACCGAGGCCACGCCCCCTCCGCCCCGGGAAGCCCTGGGCTCCTGGGTGGGCAGCGGGGCCCCTTCAAAGCCCGATGTGGCTGAAGAGGCCCCTGGGCGGTTGAGCTGGCCTCCCAGACCCATCACAGAAACCTCTTGGGGCCCCAGGCCTTTCACGGCGGGTCTCAAAGCCCATGGATCACAAACTTCGCTCAAAAACATTCCGCTTGAGGGCACTGTGTCTCCACAAATGCCACAGTGTCAGTGAGCTGGCCTCTCCCTCCGCCCTTCGTGGCTCAAAAAAGGTCCACGAAGGCCCGAAAAGGCATCCAAGCCTTCTCGGCCAGGATTCTTGTCCCAGCGTTTTTGACAGAACCCCGTGTGCGACTTCGGGGTTTTGGTAATGAGGATCACGGAACCTAGAAAGGCACCCACAGCAGTTTGTGCATCTGGGGACCCCTCTCCACATCTGTCTTGGCGCCGAAGTGCCCCCGATACTCAGGGAGCGGAGACCTTGCGCTGTCTGCCCATTGTGGACTGGAATCCTGAGGGGGTTTTCCCGGGCTGCGTCCTAGCAGGACAAGGGACATGGATTCATAGCTTTGCTGGACCTGGTCCCTGGCCTTCTCCGCTTCTCCTCGCCTCCTGGCCCCTCTTCTTTTCTCATCAGGTCCCCTCATGAGGCTTCAGGGCTCAGGAGCCTGCGGTAACCTCCTTGTCCGCAGGGGTTTCTCTCGGTCACTCCGACCTCATGTGCCCCAGTTTAATTTGGGGAGGGGGGGGGTCCATGGTGCCGAGGGAGAGACCACTCAGATGACCTCTGTGAAGCCCGGCCATTGCTTGAGGGAAACTCACCTTGGCAGTGTGTCAGTGTGTACTCTCCCCGATCACCCCCACCCTAAGAGTAGCCAAGTGGGTGAGCCCCGGCCTGTGGTCCAGATTGGACACAGGTTGACGGGGTTCTGTGATCTTTGTGTGTGTGTGTGGTTTTTTGTGGTAGCGAAGGGCGGAGGGAGAGGACAAGGATGGTGGCACGGAAAGGACAGGTTGGCATTTGTGATGTGATACTGCCATCCAGGGGATTGGCTTTGCCGCTCGCGCGCTCACGAACCCTGCACCGTCCCTTCCTGGGGAGGAGAGTCACAAGTGAAGCCTTGGATAGGGGACGGGGACCCGGGAGGTCAAGAGCTGTGCCAGGCGCTGGCCGAGCCAAGGAAGCTGTAGAGAAGGACATCGTTGGGAGTAGGCACCCGGCTCGTCGTCCTGGGCGCTGGGTCCCAGGCAGCCAGGGCTCCCTACCAAGGCGGCCGCCATGTCTGGGCGGGGCTAGAGGAGGCTGCTCTGAAAGAACCCAGGGCGGAGGTGGAGGGCGCTGTGGATATTTGGCTTAGTGCTCCTTCTTAGCAGCCAGGGCACTGGAGGACCCTCTTGGCCAAGGTGCAGCCAGGTCCCGGTCATCTGCCCCCACCGGCCACCTGCAAAGCCCGCCCTGGACGCGGTGTTAGAGGCGCTGCCCAGTGACGTTCTCCTGTGCAGCTCAGTGATGACGAGCGCAACACGCCCACTCCAAGCCCAGGTAGGGGGACCCCGCTGGCCAGCTGGAGGATGGAAACAGAGCCCCAGCAGGCGGTGGCCCCCACCAAGGCCAAGGAACCAGGGCAAAAGGAACTCCCCGCCCCGAAGGCAAGTGGCCGCCATCAAGTGGCCCCGAGCCTACCTTGGGACACGAGAAGCCATGGCCTCGTCGGGCACTCAGCCCTGGCTCACCACATCTCAACCCCATGCTTGGCCCTCCGTCCTGTGGCTAACAGGGAGTCTGGAGAAGCAAGAAGAAGGCTGAAGATGCTGAACGCGGCTGGGCTGACAGCCCTCCCCGCCCCCCCCCCCCCCCCAACCCACCATGGATGCCGCCTATGTGTCAAGGCCAGGAATGAGGCACCGTTTCCTCTAGACCCAGAGGGGCCGGAGAGCCCCCTTCAGGAACAAGTTCTGGGGTGGCTCTTTAGTGCCCTTTGGCAAGCTCTTTCCTGCTGGGGGTCGGCTGGCAACTGAGAGCCAGTCTGCAGGCTAGACCCCTCTTTGCTCACACACCCCTTTTTTTCACGTCTCCTGGAAGGGTGCCAAGGCAGGCCCTCTTGCTCCCTGTCCCTTTCTTTCTCACCAGTGAGTCACCCGAAAAGTACCCAGCGGTCTTAGTCCTTCTGAGGCCTGGGCCAGCGTTCTGTGCCGAACCCAATGGCCTGGTCCTCGCCTACATGGTCCGATTGGTCCTCAGGCCCAAGTGGTCCCCGCCTACCCCTGTGGCAAAGCTCATGGCTGCACCTGAAGATCAAGTACCCTTGAGCCTAACTTGGACCTGTTGCGTGTGTGTGTGTGGGTGTGTGTGTGTGTGTGTGTGTGTACCTGGGCCTAGGGAGCCAGCCAGTGGTTTCTAGTTACTGGTGTCTCCTTGTGGAGGCTTCGCGACAATAAGTAAAGGAAAGGGACCTCGATCGCCACACTCTGAAGGATGCCGTCCCTCTCCACATAGCGATCCTAGCCCCGTGTGATCTAACCAGCTGCCACACCGTGCCCACTGGGTATGGAGACCCTCTGTCACATGAGACAGGAAGGGCCAGTGTGGGACACTGTGGGGCCTGGCACCCAGCCTCTCTGTTGCCGGAGCGATACTATGGCAAACACAGCTCTTCGCTGCTCTGACCTGCCTCGCAACCTGCTGGACCCTTCCGTGTCTGGGCTCCGCATCCAAGCGCCCAAAACCCATCACTTCTCCCTCGGGCCTATACAACGCTACTTGGTCCGGCCGGCCGTCCCTCTCCTTCCCCCACGTTCCCTGGTGCCTGGGTCCCAGGCCTTCAGAGGGCGGGCGCTCTCCCCAGCAAGCCCACAGGGGGACCTGGCTCCTGCACCCGGCACCCCGACCCAGGGCGGCACCCGGACCCAGGGCGGCAGGGCTTGGAGCAGGAAGGGCTGGGAAAATGGCGGTTACCGAGGCCACGCCCCCTCCGCCCCGGGAAGCCCTGGGCTCCCGGGTGGGCAGCGGGGCCCCTTCAAAGCCCGATGTGGGTGAAGAGGCCCCTGGGCACTTGAGCTGGCCTCCCAGACCCATCACAGAAACCTCTTGGGGCCGCAGGCCTTTCACGGCGGGTCTCAAAGCCCATGGATCACAAACTTCGCTCAAAAACATTCCGCTTGAGGGCACTGTGTCCCCACAAATGCAACAGTGTCAGTGAGCTGGCCTCTCCCTCCGCCCTTCGTGGCTCAAAAAAGGTCCACGAAGGCCCGAAAAGGCATCCAAGCCTTCTCGGCCAGGATTCTTGTCCCAGCTTTTTTGACAGAACCCCGTGTGCGACTTCGGGGTTTTGGTAATGAGGATCACGGAACCTAGAAAGGCACCCACAGCAGTTTGTGCATCTGGGGACCCCTCTCCACATCTGTCTTGGCGCCGAAGTGCCCCCGATACTCAGGGAGCGGACACCTTGCGCTGACTGCCCATTGTGGACTGGAATCCTGAGGGGGTTTCCCGGGCTGCGTCCTAGCAGGACAAGGGACTTGGATTCAGAGCTGGTGCTGGACCTGGTCCCTGTCCTTCTCCGCTTCTCCTGGACCCTCTTCTTTTCTCATCAGGTCTCCTCATGAGGCTTCAGGGCTCAGGCGCCTGCGGTAACCTCCTTGTCCGCAGGGGTTTCTCTCGGTCACTCCGACCTCAAGTGCCCCAGTTTAATTTGGGGAGGGGGGGGTCCATGGTGCCGAGGGAGAGACCACTCAGATGACCTCGGTGAAGCCCGGCCGCTCCTTGAGGGAAACTCAGCTTGGCAGTGTGTCAGTGTGTATACTCTCCCGGATCACCCCCACCCTCAGAGTGGCCAAGTGGGTGAGCCCCGGCCTGTGGTCCAGACTGGACGCAGGTTGACAGGGTTCTGTGCTCTTTGTGTGTGTGTGTGTGTGTGTGTGTGTGGTTTTTTCTGGTAGCGAAGGGCGGAGGGAGAGGACATGGGTGGTGGCCGGGAAAGGACAGGTTGGCATTTGTGGGGTGATACTGCCATCCAGAGGACTGGCTTTGTGGCGCGTGCGCGTTGGCGAACCCTGCACCTAACCCTGCACCGTCCCTTCCTGGGGAGGAGAGTGACGAGTGAAGTCTTGGACAGGGGTCGTGGACCCGGGAGGTCAAGAGCTGTGTCTGGCGGTGGCCGGGCCAAGGAAGCTATAGAGAAGGAAATCGTTGGGACAAGGCGCCCGGCTCGGGGGCCTGGTCGCTGGGTCCCAGGCAGCCAGGGCTCCCTACCAAGGCGGCCGCCATGTCTGGGCGGGTCTGGAGGAGGCTGCTCTGAAAGAACCCACGGGCGGTGGTGGAGGGGGCTGTGGATATTTGGCTTAGTGCTCGTTCTTAGGAGGCAGGGCACTGGAAGACCCTCTTGGCCGGCGTGCAGCCAGGTCCGGGTCACCTGCCCCCGCCCCCCACCTCCAAATCGCGTCCTGGACACGGTCTTAGAGGCGCTGCCCAGTGACGCTCCCCTGTGCAGCGCAGTGATGACGTACGCAACCCGTCCACCCCAAGCCGAGGTAGGGGAACCCTGCTGCCCAGCTGGAGGGTGCAAACAGAGCCCAGCAGGCGGTGGCCCCAGCGAGGCTAAGGAATTATGGTAGCAGAAGGAACCCCCCCCCCCACTCCCAAGGCAAGTGGTGGTCATCCAGTGGCCCTGAGCCTAACTTGGGACACGAGAAGCCATGTCCCTTTCCCGCACTCAGCCCTGGCTCTCCTGATCTCAACGCCATGCCTGACCCTCCCTCCAGTGGCTAACAGGCAGGCTGGAGAAGCAAGAAGAAAGCTGAACATGCTGAACACGGTGGGGGGGGGGGGGTCCGGGGGGGCTGTCTGACATAAGGCCCTCCCCGCTGCAGTGTTGCCCCCCTCCAACCCACCCCCCATCCCCCCATCCCATCCCCCCCACCCACCCACCGTGGTTGTTGCGTGTTTGTGAAAGCCAGGAAAGACGCATCGTTCCCTCTAGGCCCCAAAGGGCCGGAGAGCCCCCTTCGGGAATAAGTTCTGGGGCGACTCTTTAGTGTCCTATGGCTAGCTCGTACCTGCTGTGGGTCGGCTGGCAACTGAGCCAGTCTGCAGGCTCGACCGCTCTTTGCTCACACACCCTTTGCCTTCCCGTCTCCTGGAAGGGTGCCAAAGCAGGCTCTCTTGCTCCCTGTCCCTTCTTTTCTCACGAGTGAGTCACCCGAAATGTGCCCAGGGGTCTTAGTCGTTCTGCGGCCTGGGCCAGCGTTCTGTGCCGAGCCCTGGGGCCTGGTCCTCGCCTACAAGGTCCAATTGGTCCTCAGCCCCAAGTGCTCTCAGCCTACCACTGTGGCCAAGCTCATGGCAGAACCCACAGATCAAGTACCCTTTGAGCCTAACTTGGACCTGTTGTGTGTGTGTGTGTGGTGGGGGGCCTGGGCCTGGGGACCAGCCAGGCGGTTCTAGGTACTGGTGTCCCCTTGCGGAGGCTTCGAGACAATAAGTGAAGGAAAGGGACCTCGATCGCCACACTCTGAAGGATGCCGTCGCTCTCCACATAGCGATCCTAGCCCCGTGTGATCTAAGCAGCTGCCACACAGTGCCCACTGGTTACGGAGACCCTCTGTCACATGAGACAGGAAGGGCCAGTGTGGGACACTGTGGGGCCTGGCACCCAGCCTCTCTGTTGCCGGAGCGCTACTATGGCAAACACAGCTCTTCGCTGCTCTGACCTGCCTCGCAACCTGCTGGACCCTTCCGTGTCTGGGCTCCGCATCCAAGCGCCCAAAACCCATCACTTCTCCCTCGGGCCTATACAACGCTACTTGGTCCGGCCGGCCGTCCCTCTCCTTCCCCCACGTTCCCTGGTGCCTGGGTCCCAGGCCTTCAGAGGGCGGGCGCTCTCCCCAGCAAGCCCACAGGGGGACCTGGCTCCTGCACCCGGCACCCCGACCCAGGGCGGCACCCGGACCCAGGGCGGCAGGGCTTGGAGCAGGAAGGGCTGGGAAAATGGCGGTTACCGAGGCCACGCCCCCTCCGCCCCGGGAAGCCCTGGGCTCCTGGGTGGGCAGCGGGGCCCCTTCAAAGCCCGATGTGGCTGAAGAGGCCCCTGGGCGGTTGAGCTGGCCTCCCAGACCCATCACAGAAACCTCTTGGGGCCCCAGGCCTTTCACGGCGGGTCTCAAAGCCCATGGATCACAAACTTCGCTCAAAAACATTCCGCTTGAGGGCACTGTGTCTCCACAAATGCCACAGTGTCAGTGAGCTGGCCTCTCCCTCCGCCCTTCGTGGCTCAAAAAAGGTCCACGAAGGCCCGAAAAGGCATCCAAGCCTTCTCGGCCAGGATTCTTGTCCCAGCGTTTTTGACAGAACCCCGTGTGCGACTTCGGGGTTTTGGTAATGAGGATCACGGAACCTAGAAAGGCACCCACAGCAGTTTGTGCATCTGGGGACCCCTCTCCACATCTGTCTTGGCGCCGAAGTGCCCCCGATACTCAGGGAGCGGAGACCTTGCGCTGTCTGCCCATTGTGGACTGGAATCCTGAGGGGGTTTTCCCGGGCTGCGTCCTAGCAGGACAAGGGACATGGATTCATAGCTTTGCTGGACCTGGTCCCTGGCCTTCTCCGCTTCTCCTCGCCTCCTGGCCCCTCTTCTTTTCTCATCAGGTCCCCTCATGAGGCTTCAGGGCTCAGGAGCCTGCGGTAACCTCCTTGTCCGCAGGGGTTTCTCTCGGTCACTCCGACCTCATGTGCCCCAGTTTAATTTGGGGAGGGGGGGGGTCCATGGTGCCGAGGGAGAGACCACTCAGATGACCTCTGTGAAGCCCGGCCATTGCTTGAGGGAAACTCACCTTGGCAGTGTGTCAGTGTGTACTCTCCCCGATCACCCCCACCCTAAGAGTAGCCAAGTGGGTGAGCCCCGGCCTGTGGTCCAGATTGGACACAGGTTGACGGGGTTCTGTGATCTTTGTGTGTGTGTGTGGTTTTTTGTGGTAGCGAAGGGCGGAGGGAGAGGACAAGGATGGTGGCACGGAAAGGACAGGTTGGCATTTGTGATGTGATACTGCCATCCAGGGGATTGGCTTTGCCGCTCGCGCGCTCACGAACCCTGCACCGTCCCTTCCTGGGGAGGAGAGTCACAAGTGAAGCCTTGGATAGGGGACGGGGACCCGGGAGGTCAAGAGCTGTGCCAGGCGCTGGCCGAGCCAAGGAAGCTGTAGAGAAGGACATCGTTGGGAGTAGGCACCCGGCTCGTCGTCCTGGGCGCTGGGTCCCAGGCAGCCAGGGCTCCCTACCAAGGCGGCCGCCATGTCTGGGCGGGGCTAGAGGAGGCTGCTCTGAAAGAACCCAGGGCGGAGGTGGAGGGCGCTGTGGATATTTGGCTTAGTGCTCCTTCTTAGCAGCCAGGGCACTGGAGGACCCTCTTGGCCAAGGTGCAGCCAGGTCCCGGTCATCTGCCCCCACCGGCCACCTGCAAAGCCCGCCCTGGACGCGGTGTTAGAGGCGCTGCCCAGTGACGTTCTCCTGTGCAGCTCAGTGATGACGAGCGCAACACGCCCACTCCAAGCCCAGGTAGGGGGACCCCGCTGGCCAGCTGGAGGATGGAAACAGAGCCCCAGCAGGCGGTGGCCCCCACCAAGGCCAAGGAACCAGGGCAAAAGGAACTCCCCGCCCCGAAGGCAAGTGGCCGCCATCAAGTGGCCCCGAGCCTACCTTGGGACACGAGAAGCCATGGCCTCGTCGGGCACTCAGCCCTGGCTCACCACATCTCAACCCCATGCTTGGCCCTCCGTCCTGTGGCTAACAGGGAGTCTGGAGAAGCAAGAAGAAGGCTGAAGATGCTGAACGCGGCTGGGCTGACAGCCCTCCCCGCCCCCCCCCCCCCCCCCAACCCACCATGGATGCCGCCTATGTGTCAAGGCCAGGAATGAGGCACCGTTTCCTCTAGACCCAGAGGGGCCGGAGAGCCCCCTTCAGGAACAAGTTCTGGGGTGGCTCTTTAGTGCCCTTTGGCAAGCTCTTTCCTGCTGGGGGTCGGCTGGCAACTGAGAGCCAGTCTGCAGGCTAGACCCCTCTTTGCTCACACACCCCTTTTTTTCACGTCTCCTGGAAGGGTGCCAAGGCAGGCCCTCTTGCTCCCTGTCCCTTTCTTTCTCACCAGTGAGTCACCCGAAAAGTACCCAGCGGTCTTAGTCCTTCTGAGGCCTGGGCCAGCGTTCTGTGCCGAACCCAATGGCCTGGTCCTCGCCTACATGGTCCGATTGGTCCTCAGGCCCAAGTGGTCCCCGCCTACCCCTGTGGCAAAGCTCATGGCTGCACCTGAAGATCAAGTACCCTTGAGCCTAACTTGGACCTGTTGCGTGTGTGTGTGTGGGTGTGTGTGTGTGTGTGTGTGTGTACCTGGGCCTAGGGAGCCAGCCAGTGGTTTCTAGTTACTGGTGTCTCCTTGTGGAGGCTTCGCGACAATAAGTAAAGGAAAGGGACCTCGATCGCCACACTCTGAAGGATGCCGTCCCTCTCCACATAGCGATCCTAGCCCCGTGTGATCTAACCAGCTGCCACACCGTGCCCACTGGGTATGGAGACCCTCTGTCACATGAGACAGGAAGGGCCAGTGTGGGACACTGTGGGGCCTGGCACCCAGCCTCTCTGTTGCCGGAGCGATACTATGGCAAACACAGCTCTTCGCTGCTCTGACCTGCCTCGCAACCTGCTGGACCCTTCCGTGTCTGGGCTCCGCATCCAAGCGCCCAAAACCCATCACTTCTCCCTCGGGCCTATACAACGCTACTTGGTCCGGCCGGCCGTCCCTCTCCTTCCCCCACGTTCCCTGGTGCCTGGGTCCCAGGCCTTCAGAGGGCGGGCGCTCTCCCCAGCAAGCCCACAGGGGGACCTGGCTCCTGCACCCGGCACCCCGACCCAGGGCGGCACCCGGACCCAGGGCGGCAGGGCTTGGAGCAGGAAGGGCTGGGAAAATGGCGGTTACCGAGGCCACGCCCCCTCCGCCCCGGGAAGCCCTGGGCTCCCGGGTGGGCAGCGGGGCCCCTTCAAAGCCCGATGTGGCTGAAGAGGCCCCTGGGCACTTGAGCTGGCCTCCCAGACCCATCACAGAAACCTCTTGGGGCCGCAGGCCTTTCACGGCGGGTCTCAAAGCCCATGGATCACAAACTTCGCTCAAAAACATTCCGCTTGAGGGCACTGTGTCCCCACAAATGCAACAGTGTCAGTGAGCTGGCCTCTCCCTCCGCCCTTCGTGGCTCAAAAAAGGTCCACGAAGGCCCGAAAAGGCATCCAAGCCTTCTCGGCCAGGATTCTTGTCCCAGCTTTTTTGACAGAACCCCGTGTGCGACTTCGGGGTTTTGGTAATGAGGATCACGGAACCTAGAAAGGCACCCACAGCAGTTTGTGCATCTGGGGACCCCTCTCCACATCTGTCTTGGCGCCGAAGTGCCCCCGATACTCAGGGAGCGGACACCTTGCGCTGACTGCCCATTGTGGACTGGAATCCTGAGGGGGTTTCCCGGGCTGCGTCCTAGCTGGACAAGGGACTTGGATTCAGAGCTGGTGCTGGACCTGGTCCCTGTCCTTCTCCGCTTCTCCTGGACCCTCTTCTTTTCTCATCAGGTCTCCTCATGAGGCTTCAGGGCTCAGGCGCCTGCGGTAACCTCCTTGTCCGCAGGGGTTTCTCTCGGTCACTCCGACCTCAAGTGCCCCAGTTTAATTTGGGGAGGGGGGGGTCCATGGTGCCGAGGGAGAGACCACTCAGATGACCTCGGTGAAGCCCGGCCGCTCCTTGAGGGAAACTCAGCTTGGCAGTGTGTCAGTGTGTATACTCTCCCGGATCACCCCCACCCTCAGAGTGGCCAAGTGGGTGAGCCCCGGCCTGTGGTCCAGACTGGACGCAGGTTGACAGGGTTCTGTGCTCTTTGTGTGTGTGTGTGTGTGTGTGTGTGTGTGGTTTTTTCTGGTAGCGAAGGGCGGAGGGAGAGGACATGGGTGGTGGCCGGGAAAGGACAGGTTGGCATTTGTGGGGTGATACTGCCATCCAGAGGACTGGCTTTGTGGCGCGTGCGCGTTGGCGAACCCTGCACCTAACCCTGCACCGTCCCTTCCTGGGGAGGAGAGTGACGAGTGAAGCCTTGGACAGGGGTCGTGGACCCGGGAGGTCAAGAGCTGTGTCTGGCGGTGGCCGGGCCAAGGAAGCTATAGAGAAGGAAATCGTTGGGACAAGGCGCCCGGCTCGGGGGCCTGGTCGCTGGGTCCCAGGCAGCCAGGGCTCCCTACCAAGGCGGCCGCCATGTCTGGGCGGGTCTGGAGGAGGCTGCTCTGAAAGAACCCACGGCGGAGGTGGAGTGGGCTGTGGATATTTGGCTTAGTGCTCCTTCTTAGGAGGCAGGGCACTGGAAGACCCTCTTGGCTGGCGTGCAGCCAGGTCCGGGTCACCTGCCCCCGCTTTCCACCTCCAAATCGCACCCTGGATATGGTCTTTAGGCGCTTCCCAGTGACTTTTTCCTGTGCAGAGCAGTGATGACGTGCCCAAGCTGAGGAAGGGGGACCCTGCTGCCCATCTGGAGGTTGCAAACATAGCCCAGCAGGCGGTGGCCCCAGGGAGGCTAAGGAACTATGGCAGCAGAAGGAACCCCACAGCGCACCCTGAAGGCAAGTTGCTGCCATCGAGTGACCTGGAGCGTAACTTGGGACAAGATAAGCCATGCTGCTTTCCTGCACTCAGCCTTGGCTCTCCTGATCTCAACCCCATGCCTTACCCTCCAGTGGCTAACAGGCAGGCTGAAGAAGCAAGAAGAAAGCGAAGATGCTGAACAAGGGGGGAATGACATTAGGCTGTCCCCGCCCCACTGTCGGCCCCCTCCACGCCCCCCCCCCCTCCCCGCACACCACCCACGGTGGTTGCCGCGTGTCAGGGAAGGCCAGGAAACAGGCACCGTTACCTGTAGACCCCAAGAGGCCGGAGAGCTCCCTTGGGAAATAACTTCTGGGGTGGCTCTTTAGTGTCCTTTGGCTAGCTCGTCCCTGCTGGGGGTCGGCTAGCAACTGAGAGCCAGTCTGCAGGCTCGACCCATCTTTGCTCAAAGACCCCTTTGCTTTCATGTCTCCGGAAATGTGCCCAGCGGTCTTAATCATTCTGCGGGCTGGGCCAGCGTTCTGTGTCAATCCCAGCGCCGTGGTCCTCGCCTATATGGTTCGATTGGGCCTCTGCCCCAAGTGGTCTCCTCCTACCCCTGTGGCCTAGCTCACGGCTGCACCCGCAGATCAAGTGCCCTTTGAGCGTAACTTGGACCTGTTTCGCGCGTGCCTGTTTGTCTGTGTGCCTGTGTGTGCGGCGGGGTGTGTGTGTGTGTGTGTGTGTGTGTGTGCCTGCGCCTGGGGACCAGCCAGGCGGTTCTAGGTACTGGAGTCCCCTTGCGGAGGCTTCGAGACAATAAGTGAAGGAAAGGGACCTCGATCACCACACTCTGAAGGATGCCGTCCCTCTCCACATAGCAATCCTAGCCTGGTGTGATCTAACCAGCTGCCAGACAGTGCCCACTGTGTATGGAGACCCTCTGTCACATGAGACAGGAAGGGCCAGTGTGGGACACTGTGGGGCCTGGCACCCAGCCTCTCTGTTGCCGGAGCGCTACTATGGCAAACACAGCTCTTCGCTGCTCTGACCTGCCTCGCAACCTGCTGGACCCTTCCGTGTCTGGGCTCCGCATCCAAGCGCCCAAAACCCATCACTTCTCCCTCGGGCCTATACAACGCTACTTGGTCCGGCCGGCCGTCCCTCTCCTTCCCCCACGTTCCCTGGTGCCTGGGTCCCAGGCCTTCAGAGGGCGGGCGCTCTCCCCAGCAAGCCCACAGGGGGACCTGGCTCCTGCACCCGGCACCCCGACCCAGGGCGGCACCCGGACCCAGGGCGGCAGGGCTTGGAGCAGGAAGGGCTGGGAAAATGGCGGTTACCGAGGCTACGCCCCCTCCGCCCCAGGAAGTCCTGGGCTCCTGGGTGGGCAGCGGGGCTCCTTCAAACCCCTTTGTGGCTGCCGAGACCGCTGTGAAGTTGAGCTGGATCCTGAGACTCGTCACCGAAATCTCTTCGGACCCCGCACCCAGCCAGGCCTTCCCCCGCGGGTCTGAATGCCCATGGATCACACGCTCCGCTCAAAAACATTCCGCCTGAGGGCACTGTGTCCCCTCAGATCCAACAGTGTTGGCGATCATGGCCTCTCCCTCCGCCCTTGGTGGTTCAAAAAAGTTCCTGGGAAGCCCCAGAAGGCACCCAAGTGGTCTAGGGAAGGGTTCTAATGCGAGGGTTTTGAGAGAGCTGGGTCTGTGACTTAGGGGTTCCGATAAGGAGGAGTACGGGACCTAGAATGGCACCTACAGCATTTTGTGCATCTGGGGACCCCTCTCCACATCTGTCTTGGCGTCGAAGTGCCCCTGATACTCAGGGAGCAGACACCTTGCCGTGTCTGCCCATTGTGGGCTGGAATCCTGAGGGGGTCTTCCGGGCTGCCTGCTTGTGGGATAAGGGACATGGATTCAGAGCTTGTGGGCGACTTGTCCCCTGGCTTTCTCCTCTTCTCCTGGCCTCCTGGCCCCTCTTCTTTTCTCATCAGGTCCCCTCATGAGGCCTCAGGGCTCAGGAGCCTGCGGTAACCTCCTTGTCCGCAGGGGTTTCTCTCGGTCACTGCGACCTCGTGGGCCACAGTTTAATTGCGGGGTGCGGGCGGTGGGCGGGGGGCGGTCCTAGGGACTGCGGGAGAGACCACTCAGATGACCTCGGTGAAGCCTGGCCCTGCCTTGAGGGAAGGTCACCTGGGCAGTGTGTCAGTGTGTACTCTCCCCGATCACCCCACCCTCAGAGTTGCCAAGTGGGTGAGCCCCGGCCTGTGGTCCATATTGGACTCCGGTTGACAGGCTTGTGTTCTGTTTGTGTGTGTGTGTGGATTTTTTCGATGTGAACGCAGAGGGAGAGGACATGGGTGTCTGCGGGGAAAAGAATTGTGGGTCTTTCTGCAAATGATGAGAATAATAGTGGTTTATGTTTTCATTTTATCCCTCTCATGTGATCTCTTTTTTCCAGGAGACTCCTTTTTTAAAATGTTTTTAAAACATATTTTTATTGATTTTAGAGAGGAACAGAGAAGGATAGAGATATAGAAATATTGATCGGCTCCCTCGTGCACACCCCCTGCCAGGGATCAAGCCTGCAACCCAGGTATGTGCCCTGAATGGGGATAGAACTGATGTCCTCTTGGTCCACGGCCTGACAGTCAACCACTGAGCCAAATCAGCCAGGTTGAGGTCCTGCTTTTTCATATTGTTAAACAGACATGAAAATGGAGCTATAATTATTTTAATCAAAAATTCATTTCTATGCTATTAGGCCACCATCAATTCTTTAATAAAATCTTTAATAATTGACATTACACTGCCCTGTAGTAAACATAATGAATAGCCTTATCTTTTAACCTATTTCTGTGTTTGTTTTTGTTTTTACCATGTATAAGTGACCAACAGGACATGTATTTGTGAATATACATGCAAGAAACAAACATGTATGTATATAGCAGACTTTTGTCCTTTACTAATTTGTATAGATGTAATGAAAACCTACTTTTTCTTCAGATTTGTCCAGGGGTAAAAATGAATGTGAAATTTCTTACAAATAACCAAATATAAACAGAATGGATTTGTAGTGAAGGATGGCAGAATATGCCATTCAAAACCGTGCCACTTTGGCTTAAGGATTATTTTGAGCTCAAGGAAATTAAGTATATATCAACTATTTGCCTAAAAGCAGGACATAAATTTTTAAAAGTGTCCCTCTTCCTTTCCCTATCAGGAAGGAGAAAGTTAAACTCTGGATAAGACATTAGACCTGTATCAGCCTGGAGATTATACCAGAGGGATTTACATAACAAACTTTACCAGCTAGCCCTTATCTATCATTATTTCCCCATACATTTACCTTATCACAGTTTGCTGCTTTGGAGACTCAGGGTCCTTTCCCTTTGTCTTGTCCCATCTCTAAAAATTTATTGTTCCATTGATAAAATACTAAGTTCTAACCAAATGAATGAGTTACTCATCTTTGGGGACTCGCATGTATGACAGGCGTGACACACGTTAATAAACTTGTGTTTCTTTTTCTCTTTTAATCTGTCTTTTGTTATAGTGCCCCCAGCTAAGAATTTAGAGGGTTAATGGAAAATTATATTTTCACCCTTAGGGTGGGCAAACGATGTCTGTCATAGAATAATAAAATGGAAAATTTGCCATTTGTCATTCACAAACTACTCAGAGGTAAAATATGTTTAAACAAATGCACTTTCAAAGGATATAACAAGTTTGCACCATTCATAAGCCTGAAGATACAATAGCCATAGTTGCTCCCTTCCCAGATGAAAATCAACACCAGAAGAAATGGTTATCCCTGAGTGTTTTTATGCTAGATTTGATGAAGAGTAGAAAGGCATGGAAAGATATGACAGGACAGAGTATGAGCTAAATGAAGTAAAATGGGTGAAACTTAGCAAGTTCTGTTCATTCAGATTCTTCTCTGGCCCTTCTAATTCAGAGATAAGCATCCCCCTTTCTCCAGGTACAGGGAGGGTACCTACTACCCTATACCTGTCACACGAGGGTTTTAAGATCTGCTTTAGGGGAAGGTTAGAAAGCCTTTTTGCACATGCCAATTTTCTAATTCCTTCAGCTTTAAAATATTCAATAGGCCAAGGGTGGCGTGTCCTGAAGGGGTTCAGAACATACCACCACAAAATATATCACTTTGGCATATGTATTATTTTAAGCACCTTTTTAAGAAATATAGAACCAATACCAAACAGAAGAGTTGATTATGGTTACGTTTACAGAGCTATAATTGGTTATGTCTCTAGGTAAAATGGCACACTGGTGATTATTGTTAAACGTGTTATAGAAATATACAAGAGCACTGAACCATGCATAAGAATGTAAATATAGGCAAGAAACTTCTGAAAGACGCACACTGTACAATTAACATAGTCACTTTGGGAAATGGCACGAACATTAAGGCTGGTGGGAAAAGATGACTTCCATCATTTACTGACTACCTAATACGCGCCAGACACTGACTGTTCTTAATGCTCGAAATACAGTAATGAAAGAGACAACAAAGTACATGCTCAGATGGGCTCACATTCCTGTGGGAGAAACTGAAAAATAAGACATGAATATCATGAGAGGTAATGATAAGTGCTCTGCAGCAAACCAAAGGGGGGTGTGAAAGAAGACAGGGAAAGCCAAGGCTTCCCCTTGTAATGTATGGCCCAGCATGGCTCTGCTCTGTTCCACTACGGTGTTCTCCTGAAGGCCCCTCTCCTCTGCTCTCCCGTCCTCTCCCATCTTGGAGATGTGTCTGGCGGGGAGACTTCCTGACAAGCCTGGGCTGGAATCCTGGAGACCCCAAGGGATGGCACCCTGGCTGCCCCTTGGATTCCTGGGTGAAGGGTCCTTCTGCTCTGGCTGCTTTGTCTTGGTCAGGGCCTTGGTGAGGGCCATTGCCTTCTGGGCTCTGCTTGCTTCCTCTCGCTGGGGAGTAGGCTCCCTTGGCTCAGGGGTGGCCGTGTTCCATGCTTCCTGGCTGAGCTGCACAGGAGAAGTCACTGGGGCACAGCCAATGTCCACGGAACTCCTGTTCCTGCTTTGGGGGTTGGGGAGGGGGAGGTGTCCTTGGCTGGCCCACACCTCGGCCAAGGGAGGCCTTCAGGACCCCCGGCCCACACAGGCCACACTTGTGCTCCCTGAGAAGGAGAAGGGGCACGAGGACAAAAGCCCACAGGCCCCTGGCCTGGGCACTTACCTCTTTTGGAGCCACTTCCTCTAGTCCCGCCCAGACATGGCGGCCACCATGGTCCGGAGCCTTGGCTTCCTGTGACCCAGGGGCCAGACAACCCGAGCCCTACACCTTGCCCTGCTCCTTGTTCCCGCCAGCGCCTGGCCAAACTCTTGACCACCCGGAACCCCGACCGCTGTGAGAGGCCTTCCCCCTACTCTGCTCTCTGGGAAGGGACAGTGCAGGGTTCTCTGGAGCAGCAAAGCCATTCCGCTTGATGGCAGTATTGTACCACAGATGATGCCAACCTGTCCTTTTTCCCCACCGCCATCCCCCCACGTCCACTCCCTCCACCCTTCGTTAAGGAAAAAAATGGCCAACCTGTGTCCAATCTAGAAAACAAGCCCAGGGTCACCCTCTTGGCCGCTTGGCCACTCTGAACGTGAGGGTGGGGGGTGCCTCCAAGTCTGGGGCTCCATCCTGCAGGGCCTCCCTCCTCTGGGAAGGGTCCTCCTAGGCTGCCTTCCTGACCAGAAAGCAATGACTCCCCATCCAGGCACCCTAGCAGGGGACCTGAACGTAGCAGCAGCTCTACCTTCAGCACTCCAGGTTCACCTGAGACCTTGGGGAACAAGCAGACATGATCCGAGCAACCCCCAGCCAGTGTCCAACAGGACACATTCTCAATGGGGCATGCTCATGAGTCACCTAGGGGTCAGCCTGACCACAGGGTCTCAAGCAGTGGGATGCAAAGGGTAGCCACATGTTCCCTTCATGCTGCCCCCCCAACCCCCACCAGCGTGGCCCCCAGCCAGTGCACCCTCACAGTATTCCTGCACAAGCATTGCCCTAGCCCTCCCAGATCTGGTGGAGGCTCAAGGTTCAGTGAGCCAGGCCCAAGAGGAAACAGGAAACTACATGACAAGACCAATGTGTATGGAGGGCACCACTCAAGGCACAGGAGGCAAAAGGCCTTACAGGCCTGGTTCCTCCTCCTCAGAGAGGCCACCCTGACCTGTCCCCATGTGAGGCTGGGACTGCTGCTTCTCCTGGAGGAGGTGGGGAGGCCAAGGGTCTTGTCAGTGGCAGCTGGCTTGATGGAGCTGAGGCCTGAAACAGGCCTGGGCCCAGAACCTCAACCTAGCAGCAGCTGGTCTGACTCACTGGTAAACAGTCATCAGCCATCTCTTCTGACTCCGCATAGTTCCATTAGACTGACTGTCCATGGAGGAGGCCATCTGTCCTAGTATGGGCCCATGTGACGCTTTTCCCCACCACTTTCCCCTGGGCGGACCGTAACCTGGTCACGCACACTGACACTGTGCTCACTACCACTCTGGAAGCTGCCTTTTCAACAGTTGGGCCGAAGATAGAACAGAAGACAGGAAGAGAGAAAAGGGGAACCTGGTGTCCGAGGAGAAGGGACACATCAAATAACCTAGGCTACTACCCCCAGGCAGGGACAAGGCCACCACAACCTAGATAGTCAAAAAAACAATGTAGAGGATCAAGTAGGACCTAAGGCCCACTCTGCACACGTGTATCAAGGCCAGGGGGAACTATATGCTGTGACAGAGGCCAAATAGAGAGTGCCCTCTGAGCCTGTTGGCTTTCATTTGGATTCAACCCCAGACACACACCACAAGGAAGGAAACACTACCTGTGGTTCATGCTGTAGGGAGGGGTTCCAAATACAGCCGGGTTGCGTTGGGAGCAGTCAGGGGAAGGGGCTTCTGCTTTCCTGGGGAAGAATTGTTATCTATAGGGGCATGTCCAAGGTCACAAGGACCAAGACAGGAGACAAGAAATTCGCTAGATGTTGGACACACACGGGTGAACACACAACACATGCATGTGCAGTGACTTCTAGGTTTGTATTTAGGAAGGAACAAATGGATGAATGCTGAAATGGATGAATGCACCAGTGAATTGAATGACTGAATGGATGTGTGAATGAAATGAATAGGGGGATATGACCCAGTATAATACAGACACACCACCAGGATGAACTTCCCCCAAACCTCTGCTGAACAAATGGCCCTCACCAAGGTCACCTGAGTGTGGAACCTACCCCTACCCCCCACAATTAAACTGGGACACCCAAGGGTCGAGTGACCACCAGAACCCCTTGAGGTGAGCAAGAGCCTACTCCCTCCTAGGCCAGCTCCTAAGCCCTGAAACCTGATAAGGCAGCCTGAGGAGAGCAGAAGAGAGGCCAAGAGGCCAAGTGAACAGGGGAAATCCAGATCCCAGTGCTACCACAAGCTGTGAATCAATGTCCCAAGTCCCTGAGAAGACCCCTGAGGATACCAGTCCACAAGTGGGCAGAAATGGCAAGATCCCACTCTCTGAATATCAGGGGAAATTCAACACACAGAAATTTGTGGAGACGCCATTCTAAATCCCGTCCTCCTCACAACAAAAACCGGAAAGGGAGAGATGGGCTCCCTAACACCTCAGAAGAAACATCCCCACCTAGAAGAATTGGACCTTTTTTGAGCCACGAAGGGGGGAGGGAGAGGCCAGGCTCGCCCAGACTGGTGGATTTGTGCAGACACAGTGCCCTCAAGTGGAATATTTTTGAGCAGAGCCTGTGATCCATGGGCTTTGAGACCCGCCCGGGAAGGCCTGGCTGGGTCTGGTACACGGGGAGGATTCTCTGGAAGGTCCGGGCCATCAGCTCAACTCCACAGGGGTCTCAGCAACCACATAGGTGTTTGAAGGAGCCCCGCTGCCCATCCAGGAGCCCAGGGCTTCCTGGGGAGGAGGGGGCGTGGCCTCAGCAGCTGCCATTTTCCCAGCCCTTCCTGCTCCAGGGTTTTCAACACTGGATCTAGGGGGTGGGTGCAGGGGCCAGGTCCCCCTGTGGGCTTCCAGGGGAAAGCGCCCGCCCTCTGAAGGCCTGGGACCCAGCCACCAGGGAAACTAGGGGAAGCAGAGGGATGGCGCCCGACTCAGGGCAGCGTTGTATAGGCCCGTGGGAGAAGTGATGGGTTTTGGGCGCTTGGGTGAGGAGCCCAGACAGGGAAGGGTCCAGCAGGTTGCAAGGATGTGAGAGCAGCTCCGAGCTACGTTTGCCATAGTAGCGCTCCGGCAACAGAGAGGCTGGGTGCCAGGCCCCACAGTGTCCCACACTGGCCCTTCCTGTCTCACGTGACAGAGGGGCTCCATATCCAGTGGGCAGTGTCCGGTAGCTGGTCAGATCACATGGGGCTAGGATCACTATGTGGAGAGGGACAGCATCCTTCAGAGTGTGGCGATCGAGGTCCCTCTCCTTCACTTATTGTCGGGAAGCCTCTGCAAGGGGACTCCAGTACCTAGAACCGCCTGGCTGGCTCCCCAGGCGCAGGCACACACACACACACTCACACAACAGGTCCAAGTTAGGCTCAAAGGGTACTTGATCTGCGGGTGCAGCCGTGAGCTTGGCCACAGGGGTAGGCGAAGACCACTTGGGGCTGAGGACCAATCGGACCATGTAGGTGAGGACCAGGCTGCTGGGCTCAGCACGGAACGCCCGCCCAGCCTGCAGAAGGACTAAGATGGCTGGACAAATTTCGGGTGACTCACTTGTGAGAAAAGAAGGGACAGGGAACAAGAGAGCATGCTTTGGAACCCTTCCAGATGTGACAGTAAGGGGTATGTGCGCAAAGAGGGGTCGAGCCTGCAGACTGGCTCTCAGTTGCCAGCCGACCCCCAGCAGGGACAAGCTAGCCAAAGGGCACTAAAGATCCACCCCAGGACTTATTCCGAAAGCGGGCTCTCTGGTCCCTCGAGGTCTAGACTGAAAGATGCGTCATTCCTGGCCTTTACAGACACGCAGCATCCACGGTGGGCGGGGGGAGGCTGGGGGGCAACAGTGGGAGGGGAGTTGTCTCTTAGTCCAGCCAGCTTGTGCATCTTCAGCTTTCTTCTTGCTTCTCCAGCCTGCCTTTTAGGCGTACGAGGGAGGGCCAAGCATGGGATTGAGACGTGGAGAATCTGGGGGGAGTGCGGGGCAGCGCCATGGATTTCGTGTCCCAACTTAGGCTTGGGGCCACTTGATGGCGGTCACTTGCCTTTGGTGGGGGGGCTCCTTCTGCCCTGGTTCCTTCGCCTTGGTGGGGGCCACCGCCTCCTAGGCTCTGTTTGCATCCTCCAGCTGGGCAGCGGGGTACCCTAGCTCGGTTTGGGGTGGGCGGATTGTACACGTCATCACTGGGCTGCACAGGAGAACGTCACTGGGCAGCGCCTCCAGGGTGGGCTTTGAGGTGGCGGGCGCGGGCAGGTGACCGGGACCTGGCTGCACCTTGGCCAAGAGGGTCCTCCAGTGCCCTGGCTCCTAGGAAGGAGCACTAAGCCAAATATCCACAGCGCCCTCCACCTCCGCCCTGGGTACTTTCAGAGCAGCCTCCTCCAGTCCCGCCCAGACATGGCGGCCGCCTTGGTAGGGAGCCCTGGCTGCCTGGGACCCAGCGCCCAGGACGGCGAGCCGGGTGCCTACTCCCAACGATGTCCTTCTCTATAGCTTCCTTGGCTCGGCCAGCGCCTGGCACAGCTCTTGACCTCCTGGGTCCCCGACCCCTGTCCACGGCTTCACTTGTCACTCCAGGAAGGGACGGTGCAGGGTTCGCGGGAGTGGTAAAGCAATTCCGCTTGATGGCAGTATACCACCACAAATGCCAACCTGTCCTTTCCCCTCACCACCCATGTCCTCTGCCTCCACCCTTCGCCAGGACAAAAGGAAACACACACAGAAAAACAGCACAGAACCCTGTCAACCTGTGTCCAATCTGGACCACAAGCCAGGGTTCACCCACTAGGCCACTCTGAGGGTGGGGGTGATCGGGGAGAGAACACACTGACACACTGCCAAGGCAAGCTTTCCTGAAGGAACGGCCGGGCTTCAGTGAGGTCATCTGCGTGGTCTCTCCCTCGGTCCCATGGACCCCCGCACCCCCACCCCAATGAAACTGATCCGAGGTCGAAGTGACCGAGAGAAACCCCTGGGGACAAGGAGGTTACCGCAGGCTCCTGAGCCCTGAAGCGTGATAAGCAACCTGATGAGAGCAGAACAGGGGCCAGGAAGCCAGGAGAAGAGGGGAAGGCCAGGTCCCTGGTCCACCACAAGCTCTGAACCCATGTCCCTAGTCCCGCCAGGACACAGCCTGGGAAGACCCCTCAGGATATCAGTCCACAATGTGCAGACAGGGCAAGGTCCCGATTCCCTGAGTATTGGGGACACTTCGAGACCAAGATAGATGTGGAGAGGGGTCCCCAGATGCACAAACTGCTGTGGGTGCTTTTCTCAGTCCCGTCCTCCTTTCCAGAACCCCGAAGTCACAGACGGTTCTGTCAAAATCCCTCGGACAAGCACCCTGGCAGAGGCGGTGTCGATGCTTTCTGGGGCTTTCCTGTATCTTTTTTGAGCCACGAAGGGCGGAGGGAGAGGCCAAGTTAGCGCAGACTGGTGGATTTGTGGGGACACAGTGCCCTCAAGCGGAATGTTTTTCAGCGGAGCCTGTGTTCCCTGGGCTTTGAGACCCGCCAGGGAAAGGCCTGGCTGGGTCTGGGGCCTGGAGAGGATTCTCCTGCGGGTTCGGGCTATCAGCTCACCTCCAGAGGGGTTTTGGCAGCCACACGTGTATTTGAAGGAGCCCCGCTGCCCACCTGGGAGCCCAGGGCTTCCTGGAGCGGAGGGGGCGTGGCCTCGGCAGCCGCCATTTTCCCAGCCCTTCCTGCTCCAAGCCCTGCCGCCCAGGATCACCGGCTGGCCCTTTCAGTCTCATGTGACAGAGGGTCTCCATACCCACTGAGCAGTAGCTACCACCAGTCAGACCAGACAGGGCTAGGTTCGTGTGGAGAGTTACAAGCATCCTTTAGAGTGAGCTGATCAAGGTCCCTTCTGTCACCTATTCTCAGGAAGTCTCTGCAGGGGTATGCCCCTGTGCCTAGGTGCACTTTGCCTGACAGACGGTCTTCTGTATATCTGTGTCTTGTGTTTGGGCATCCGCACAGGCACACACACTCAATAGGGTACATGTTCGACTCAGCTGGTCCTTGATCTGGGGTGCAGCTCTGGGCTCTGGCAAGAGGGGTATGCTGAGACCACCCGGGACTGAGGTCCAATCCCACCACATATGTTAGGACATCGCTGGGAGGCTTGGCACAGGATGCTGGCCCTCAAGGGCTGTGCCCACAGAAGGCCTAAAACCTCTTGGCAAAAGGCTGTGTGACTTGCAAGAGTGTCAAGGAGGGACAGGGAGCAAGGGAGCACGTGTGTGTGCAAGGAGGGGTTTAGCCAGGAGACTAACTTCCAGATGCCAGCTGATCCCCAGTAGCAAGGAGCTTGCCAAAGGGCCTGAACCACTCTAGTTCTTCCCAAAGCAGGCTCTCTGTACCCTCAGGATCTAGACATACAGGCTCTGCATTTTTCGCCTTGGCAGACATGCTGCATCCTTGGTGGGCAGGAGTGACAATTCGGAGGGGGCCTTTCAGTCCACCTAGCTGCCTTGAGCTTGAAGCAGCATTTTCAGACTTCTTGCTTCTCTGGCCTGCCTGCCTGCCTGCCTACTGGACCCAGGAGGGAGGGCCAAGCATGGGGTTGAGACCTGGAGAGCCAGGAGAGAGTGCAGGGCAGGGCCATTGCTTCTCCTCTCCCAAGTGAGGCTTGGGGTCTCTTGATGGCAGGTGGCCAAGAAGTCCCAAGTCTGCAAATCTATGGCTGGGCGGCACCATTCTGCTCAGAAAGCCCCTCTCCTCTGCTCTCCTGTCCTCTCCCAATGGGGAGATGCACTGGGGAGGGAGTTTTCATGACAAGCCTGGGCTGGAATCCTGGAGACCCCAAGGGATGGCACCCTGGCTGCCCCTTGGATTCCTGGGTGAAGGGTCCTTCTGCTCTGGCTGCTTTGTCTTGGTCAGGGCCTTGGTGAGGGCCATTGCCTTCTGGGCTCTGCTTGCTTCCTCTCGCTGGGGAGCAGGCTCCCTTGGCTCAGGGGTGGCCGTGTTCCATGCTTCCTGGCTGAGCTGCACAGGAGAAGTCACTGGGGCACAGCCAATGTCCACGGAACTCCTGTTCCTGCTTTGGGGGTTGGGGAGGGGGAGGTGTCCTTGGCTGGCCCACACCTCGGCCAAGGGAGGCCTTCAGGACCCCCGGCCCACACAGGCCACACTTGTGCTCCCTGAGAAGGAGAAGGGGCACGAGGACAAAAGCCCACAGGCCCCTGGCCTGGGCACTTACCTCTTTTGGAGCCACTTCCTCTAGTCCCGCCCAGACATGGCGGCCACCATGGTCCGGAGCCTTGGCTTCCTGTGACCCAGGGGCCAGACAACCCGAGCCCTACACCTTGCCCTGCTCCTTGTTCCCGCCAGCGCCTGGCCAAACTCTTGACCACCCGGAACCCCGACCCCTGTGAGAGGCCTTCCCCCTACTCTGCTCTCTGGGAAGGGACAGTGCAGGGTTCTCTGGAGCAGCAAAGCCATTCCGCTTGATGGCAGTATTGTACCACAGATGATGCCAACCTGTCCTTTTTCCCCACCGCCATCCCCCCACGTCCACTCCCTCCACCCTTCGTTAAGGAAAAAAATGGCCAACCTGTGTCCAATCTAGAAAACAAGCCCAGGGTCACCCTCTTGGCCGCTTGGCCACTCTGAACGTGAGGGTGGGGGGTGCCTCCAAGTCTGGGGCTCCATCCTGCAGGGCCTCCCTCCTCTGGGAAGGGTCCTCCTAGGCTGCCTTCCTGACCAGAAAGCAATGACTCCCCATCCAGGCACCCTAGCAGGGGACCTGAACGTAGCAGCAGCTCTACCTTCAGCACTCCAGGTTCACCTGAGACCTTGGGGAACAAGCAGACATGATCCGAGCAACCCCCAGCCAGTGTCCAACAGGACACATTCTCAATGGGGCATGCTCATGAGTCACCTAGGGGTCAGCCTGACCACAGGGTCTCAAGCAGTGGGATGCAAAGGGTAGCTACATGTTCTTTTCATGCTGGTCCCTCTTTCTGCCCCTGTGGTCCCCAGCCAGTGCACCCTCACAATATTCCTGCACCACGAACACATACACTTAAGGGCACTACAGGTACACTCTGACCAACCGGGTAAATTAGTCTGATGATAAGAAAGCACGAAGGGAGAGTAGACCTCCACCCCATTTTTCTTGCCCACCTAACAAAACCTGAGAAGTGCTCACTTTGGAAACTACCAGCAGAATCCTACCAAACTACCAGAAACCTGTCAAAACGGATGAGATGTTGGTCCCTGAGCCCCCCTCACTAACTCAGGCCTAAAGGACACAGGAAAAAATGGAGGAGCTGCCTAGTGGGGAAAACTGCCCCAGAATAAAGTAGAGGTGGGCGTGGGAGTGTCTGCCTGTATGTGCCCAGTCATACACATGCCTCTGCCAGTGCATGCATGTATCTGTGTGCCTGTGCATGTGTTTATGTAGAGTAGGAGTGGGGAATGTCTGTCCTGCATAAGCCTGTGAAATCATTTGGTCTGGCCCAGCCAGACAACTGCAGGAGGGACTTGAAATTCAATAAATCTAGGAGCTTTTTTCATAGCTAATTTTTAAGTCGCTATATGGCCCATGACTGATGCAATAAATATCCAAATAGCCCTTGGCAGAAAAAAGGTTCCCCACCCCTGATGTAGAGGAAGGCAGTACAAACCCCAGAGCTTCATAAGTGGGTGATTGGGAAGGCAGGTCATCCAAGTAAGGTCTGTGTATCTTGGAGTGTGAGCCTCTTTGATGGAGCTGCCAGGCACGCCTGATTGACCTTTGGTAGATCTGGGGAAAGAGGCTAGGCCAGATGCCCAGGGCCACATCCAACAGTGCTGAGTCCTTTTGGCAGGCTCTCTACCCTGGTCCATTGACCACCAGCTCTGAAGCAAGCCTGGGATTTCGATGCAGAAACATGGGTCATTCTTTCTGCATGCTCTGAAGACTCACTGGTTCTTAGTGAAGGTTTCCCAGAAAGCTGAAGTCTGTCATGGCAGTGGATGACTTGGAGTTGAATCTGGAACAGAGGGGTGAAACTTCTTGAGATGGCACGGCAGCTGTCATGTCTGTGTTAGGAACTGCTTTGTCAACCCAGGCCTCGAAGGAAGGGGCTACTGCTGCTTCCATATTGACTTATTCCATTTGGGCCTGTGCCTTCTGGACTCTGCTAGGGAGAACCCCCCCAACTCCTGGACACTGCGCTGAAGTGCTATCCCCCAACCCCCAGTTTCACCACCCCCCACAAAAAACACACCTCTAGTAACCATCTCAAGCCTCTTTGACACTGGGTAGCCAGGCTCAACATCAGATCCCCAGAGCCAGACAGAAGGACATCATGGTTCCCCCTTCCACCCAAGCTGCCAATCACAGCAGCTTTGCAGTGGTCTTTGACCAGGCTGCATGGAAGCCAAGAGGCTTCCAGGGCCCTAAGCTTGCCTGGTGCTGAATGTCCTCTTGCTCTGAGTGGAAGGAGCCAAATGCCCACAGCCCCTGCTTGTAGCTCCTGGGCTCCATCTGGGAGGGATGCCTCTGCTACTTCAGCCCAGACATGGAGGCCACAAGGTTCCCAATGCCTGTCTTCCTATGCTGGACCTGCCAGTTACCAGGTGCATGTGACTTAGCCCACACATCCCCGGAGACTGGTAAAGCTTTGGAACTTTGTGGAGGATAGGCGGGTACAGAGTCCTGCCTACACCTCTGAGTTCACAGCCTTGTGGCTCCAAACCCAGAAAGAACAATGCAAGGCTCATGGGATCCACAAACGAGTTCCACTTGATGGCAGTATTGCACCAGAAATGCCAACCTGTCCTCCCCAAGTCCTCTCCCTCCACCCTTTGCTGAAGAAAAAACGCCAACCCTTGATCAACCTTGCTCCAATGTGTAGGCTGACCTTGTTGGCCAATTTTGGGGGCAAACACCTGCTTCTAGGGCTCCATGGAGCACAGCCTCATTCCTGGTGGGTCCTTTTAGCCTGTCTTGGTGACTAAATGCAACAGTTCTTCATAGAGGCACCTAGAAGTGGACCTGATCCTATGCGAACTTACTCAGACACACTACCTCTGAGCTCCAGCTCTGGGCAGCAGCTTGAAAAGAACCTAGAATGTTAGGAGAGAAACTAACTTGCCTGGAATGAGGGCTAGAGCTGGGGGGGCAGATTTCTCCCAGACAGAAGAGCTGGCAGAAGCCATTGCTCCTTTGATGAGCACCCCCTCCCCCATACACACACAGAGCCAGCAGGCAGGAGACATATTTGAATCTCCATCAACCTGGCTCACTCTTTTTTTATTTATTTATATATTTTTATTGATTTCAGAGAGAGGAAAGGAGAGGGAGAGAGAGATAGAAACATCAATGATGAGAGAGTCATTGATCGAGCCCGCAACCCGAGCATGTGCCCCAACCGGGAATCGAACCCTGATCGCCTGGATCCTAGGTCGATGCTCAACTGCTGAGCCATGCCCGGCTGGGCCTGGGTCACTCTTTTAACCAGTCCTGGTGATTCCCCGAGACCTTGCCCCTCCCTACTTGCAAGCTCATCCAAGCCTTTTCCAGTGGCCTTGGTATGCAAGTGGCCTCTCTTGCCTCATGGTTAGGACTTTCCTAACATATCTAAAACAAGCAGCAGCTGGCCTCAGCACGCTCCATACCTCTAAATTAGTGGCCCCATGTCTGGCACTAGCAGCAGCCTGCACTGGTTCATAGCTTGGCATCTCCTGGGCAGGTCCGAGCCCAACACAAGTAGCAGCCAGCTATAGATTGCTGTGTAGCTAATTCCAAGTGGCCCTGGGCAGAGCACAGGCAGAAGCTGACTTTGCACCTCATTGGAGTACCCAGAGACAGTGCACCCTATGGTGAGCTTCGACTATGCTGGATTACAACTGTACTAGATCCACGAGTGACACACTCAAGGAACGCACTTGGTGAACACCAAAGCCCCATTGAAGTAAATCCTGCTCCATAGGGGTGTCTCCAGCACAGCAGCTCTTTGGCTGTAGTTGCAACTGGTCCTCACAGCCGATTGGCCTGGGGGTCAATTCCTCCTAGTGACACCAACAGCAATCAAGGCCCGACTACAACAGGACAGTGCACACAGCCCACACAGGGGAACACTTAGAAGGCCCAGCTCAGGTGACTGGGGAGGCTGAGCCACTGGACCCTACAGGACACCTACTACACAGAGCCACTCTACCAATTTCGGGAGACATAGCAGCTCTACTTAATACATAGAAACAAACACCAGAAAGCAGCGAAAATGCAAAGAAAACATGTCACAAAGAAAAGAACAGAAGAAATCTCCAGAGAAAGTACTAAATAAAATGGAGCCAAGCAAGCATTAGATGCAGAGTTCAAAATAATGGTTATAAGGATGCTCAAGGATCTTAGTAAGCCTATTAAGGAAACTAGTGAGATCATCAATGACATAAAAAAAAAAACCCAATCATAAATGAAGGCTACATGAACTGAAATGAAGAATAATTTACAGGGAATCAACAGTAGAGTAGAGGACGCTGAGAATCAAATCAGCAAGTGGGATTATGAGGAAGCAATAAAACACCCAACCAGAAGAGCAAAAAGAAAAGAGTCCAGATATATAAACATAGTGTAAGGAGTCTCTGGGACAACTTCAAGCGGCCCAACATTCGTATTATGGGGATCCCATAAGGAGAAGAAAGGAAGCAAGAAATTTAAAACCTATTTGAAAAAATAATGACTAAAAACTTCTTTAACCTGGTGAAAGAAAAAGACACACAGTCCAGTAAGTGTAGAGAGTTCCAAACAAGAGGAACCCAAAGAAGCCCACACCAAGACACATCATAGTTAAAATTCCAAAGCTTAAAGACAAAGAGAGAATCTTAAAAGGAGCAAGAGAAAAACAGTTAGTTACCTACAAGGGAGTACCCATATGACTCAGCTGATTTCTCAACAGAAACTTTGCAGGCCAGAAGGGAGTGTCAAGAAATATTCAAAGTGCTGAAAAGTAAGAATTTACAACCAAGATTACTCTACCCAGCAAAGCTATCATTTAGAACTGAAGGTCAGATAAAGAGCTTCTCAGATAAGGAAAAGCTAAAGGAGTTCATCACCACCAGACCAGCACTACATGAAATGTTGAAGGGTCTTCTTTAAGAAGAAGCTAATGAACTAAAGAATCTGACAAACTAAATAGACCCAGAGACATTGACCCATGCAACAGACTGTCATATTTCAGGGGGCAGGGGGCAGGGGGTGGAGGGTGGGAAGAGATTAACCACAGAACTTATATGCCTATATGCATAACCCATGGGCACAGTCAATAATGGAGTGAAGGCCTGGGGAGGGGTTGCAGAGGGTCAAGGGGGGGGGGGGGAATGGGACACCTGTAATACTTCCAACGATAAAGAGAAATTTTAAAATGTTTTATTAAAGGAAAGGTTCCTTCTCTAGGGATACATTCCAGGAAGCCCAGTCCTTGTGGACAGCAAACGCCATTGAAATCCACCAGGAAGCCCCTTGGGCAGCCCCATAAAAGGGGAGGAAGAGAGAGGGGAGACGGGATCCGTGGAGGCACCCGATCCTCCTGCCCGCCACGCTTCGGAGCCACAGGAGCGGCTTCCAGGACTGGGACGCAGACAGCCCAAGGGGATCGACTTGAAGGCTCTCCCTACACGCAACAGGGCCCAGAACTCAGGCAGCCTCACCGAAACTCCAGACCCCAACCGGGCCCGGCCCCCGGGGACGCATGGGCAGCACCCACGTCTGGCCCAGGTCCCACGCTGGGCGCCGGGCAGCCCACTCCCTGCCGGAAGGGCGAGGCCCCCCCAACCCGTTCCTCCCGGCCGCGTCCCGCGCACCCCTCCCCCCAGCCACGCGCGAAAGGCAAAGGGGACCCACCTGGCTGAGGCCGCGCAGAGGGAATGGCCGGGCGCGCTCTGCTCCTGGCGCAGGGCCCCTGGGACTCCACTATGGCCCCCGCAGCCCCGCCCCAGCGCGGCGGCCACCCCTCCCCCCACCACATTCATTCCGCTCCTCCGGGGGTGGGGACTGCAGGTACCCGGAGGTGCGGAGTCCCTGTTCTGGGTGTTGGCCCCGCCCAGGGGAAGGGTGGGACGACGTCCTACAGTCCCTGGCGCCAGAAGGGGCGGGGAGAGGAGGGCTTGGGAAAGCCGGGGGGTCCACTGCCTTTTCCTCGGGAGAACCCATTCGTCCCGGCAAACCGTGAATGTGATGGGACAATAGCACGGGAAACTGACCCTTCAACAGTCTCAAACTGGGGGGGGGACACGACTGCTTAAAGAATAATACTTTGAAAGGATGTTACAAGTTCGTCTCATTCATATGCCTGAGATAATCCAGACTTTGACTGTTCCTCCTCCGGTGAGAGGCAGATTCCCAAGAGCAGGCGCTCCCAGCGCGCCCTCGCTCCTGCTCCTTCCCGAGGGCCTGCTGGGGAGCCCGCGCCGGGCTGCGTTTTCCCGGGGCGGCTGCGCGGCGTCCGCACCGCCTCGGTGGGGGGCGGGGGACGTGCTGGGTCCGAAGGAGTCAGAGCGACTCGCAGGGTTCTCCCGCCCCACTGGTGCCTGGATTGACTTCTTCCTTCCTATTGAAAAAGTTACGCGCTCCTCTTTCAAAGTCAGGTTCACCTGAGGGAGACACGTGTCGTGTCGTGTCGTGTCGCGTCGTGTCGTGCAGGGAGGGGACGGGAGACAGCAGCACAACGGGCCTGCCCGCCGCCCCTCACTCAGAATTCCCGGCCCCATTCCACCCGCCACAAAGGACCCGCGCAGGCCCCGCTTTCCGCAGACCACGTGCTGTCCCGCTACTCCAGCCCTGGGCTCAGGCTCTGACTCAGCTCTTTTCTCACCCATTCCCGCGCAGTTCGGGCAGAGGTGGGTGGGGTTTCCCGGGCCGGAGGGAGGAGGACAGTGAGCATCCTGAAGTGCCTTGTCCTGGCCAGGAAGCTGCCTTTTGCATTTCAGGTCAACACGGGAAATCTCACAAAACGCTGCCGCCTTCAACTCCTAGGAGGTGAAGGGAGGGCTTCATGCTCTGCCACAGCCCCCCCACCTGGTGGAGTGGAAAGTGCAAGAGCCTTCACCTCCTCCAGGTGGAGTTAGCTGCCCAATCCCTGGGCCCTGGACCTAGGCTGCCCCCCTGGATTCCTTGGTGTTTCTGGCCCTGCACTTTAGGGAGCAGTGGCCACTTCCCATGCAGAGATCCAAATCATAGCCTTTTCTCTGTCTCCATTCCCTGGACAATCACAGATTCAAGAACTACTCATTGTGCCAGGAAACTGAGGTCTAAATGGCTTTGCCGTTGTGAAGGAGGGCGGCACAGGATGGATTCACACAGGGGCGCCCACGTTGCAAATCCATTGTTCTCTCCTTGCAAACAGCCGATGAGCCCGCCAAAGAGACGCTCAACATCAGTAGCCATGGGAAATAAGAAATCACGGGACAGCTAACATAAAAATGGAAAATAATACATGTGATCAGCATGTGGAGAAATGGGAGCGGGGATTCACTGCTGGTGAAAATGTTCTGTGGTGCTCGGACAATGTCGTTGTTACAAAAAGTTAGACACGGGGGGACCACAGGATCTGCAGTCCGCTCCTAGGCCTATAGCTCAGGGGACTGAAAACAGACATTCAAACAGAAGCTTATACATGAATGTTTATGGCAGCATTATTCAAAAGCCAAAAGGGAAAACAACCCAATTGCCCATCACCTGACAAATGTGTACACTGAATGTGCCATATCCACACCGTGGACTTTTATTTAGGTAAAATATGGAATAAAGTACTGACACGTGCCAAAACATGATGATACATGAAAAAAGCCAGACACCAAAGAGCACTGTAAGATTTAATTCACATGAAATGTCTGCAAGGGTCAAAGCTATGGAGAGAAAGTCAGTCAGTGTTTGCCAGGGGCTAGGGAGAGGGGCATGCTGGGTGGAAAACGTTTCCTCCACTGTCTCAGGTTCAAAGGGCTAGGGTCCTGCAATTAATTAAAGTAAATTAAGAGGAGAAAGTTTATTTATTATGTGGGAGTTTCAGATGAAGAGGCTTCCTAAGGAGCTAGACATAGAGGTTCACATACCAGCTTCACAAGGGGTTTGCTGGACTAGGACTTCAAAGGAGGGAAGGATCCGATGAGGCCTGTTTGCTCAATCTCTTGGAATGTTCTAATGTCCAAGATCAAGCCCCCTAATTGAGTTCCCCCAAAGTTGGGGGTGGGTTGGCAGCAGTCTCTTATAAAGCTCTGCTCTAGTCAGGTAAGGGAAGCTCAGAAAAGGCTTATTTTCGCCCCTGCTGTAGCTCAGAGGCTTTCACTTTGAAGTGTCTTTTATACTCTTCAGGTGGGTGATCAGTCCCATCAGGAGAATGGGGATGACTGATGATAAGCATGGACTTTCTTTTGGTGGTGAAAACGTCCTACAATTTCCTGTGGTAATGGGTGCACATGTTTATGAATTTACTAAAGAATAGTGACTTGTACACCTCATCTTTTAAATTTATTTTTTCAATTACAGTTTGCATTCCATATGATTTTGTATTCTGACTTGCATACTTTAATATGGTGACTTGTGTGATATGTGAATAGCGTATCAGTTATTAAAGTGTAAACCAGCACATGACTTCCATAAAATTCAGGGAAAAGGTGAGCAGAAATTTTACAGCATGGGTAAATCAACGTAAGAATTCTGTAACCATTCGATCAATCTTCACATCACGACAAATGTGAGCAAGAGATATCATGTGCTTCTGATATGATGTAATCAAAGGACAAAGCATTAAGTAGGACATGTTCTTGCCAAAGCAATTGAGCCTGTATCTACCCCAGGACATTGTGTTTCTAATGGAACACGGCTGGCACAAGGATGCCTACGGGGCCACCCAGAATGTGAGTAATCCTACAGGGCCAACAATCCAGTCCTTTCGTCAAAGGAACTGCAAAGAAAACGAGGGGAGGGGCTGTTACCGATTACAAGAGGACGAAGTTATATTTCAGCCAATTCTGTGTATGAAACTTGTTTAGATCCTAATAAGAACAAATGAAGTTGAAGAGACATCTATAGATGAAGCACATTCATCGCACAGGGACGTTTTCATGTTAAATTACAATTAGGGAATAATTGTCATGTTTGGCAGATGTAATGATGGTAGTTTGGTGATGTTTTTTCAAAGCCCTACTTGTTAGCGTTTATGGTCCAGTAGAACATGGGTAGAAAATAACTTCTGTGCATTCATTTGTGCCTGAAGTCATAGGATATCTGGCATATGCTTTGAAATATGCCAGCAACAAGTACAATTAAAAGTCATTGACTAAATGTTGAGTGTTATTGAAGACGGCTGATACGTAGATTGTTGTTATATTGTTTACAATGATCCATGTTAAAGAGCTAAGGAGATTCACAAAAACAACGATGGCAACCAAAACAGATAAAGTACCCCTATTTTGAGTGTTATTGAGACTATGGGTGAAAATATCAACTAGGAGAGTTGATTATGGTCACATTTACAGAGCTGTAATTGGTTGTGTCTCCATTTAGGGCTGGAGACAGGTGATTCTTCTTTTAAGTATTGTAGAAATATTTGACTGCTTAAAGTGCAGTGTACAGTATCTATTTTTAATGACCCCTTTTACAAATATGTTAATATGCGGAATAAAAGTCTGAAAGATGTACAGTGTACAATTAACAGGGTCACCTCTGGAAATGGCCTGATAATCATGGCTGGTGGGAAAAGGTGACTTCCATTATGTGCTGACTACCTAATATGGCCAGGCACTGTTCTGTATGCTGGAAATACATCCATGAACGAGACAAAAAGTACCTGCTCGGGTGGGCTCACATTCCTGTGGGGGAGGCTGAAAAATAAGACACGAATATCATGAGAGAGAGTGACACGTGCTCTGCAGCGAACCAGAGCGGGGGTGGAGCAGGGCCTGGGGAAGGTGTGGGGATCTGCACCTTCAGGTGGCTTGTGCAGCACAGGTCCCACTGAGAAGGTGAAATAAAGGCCTAAAGGAAATGAGGGGAAGGGGGAGTCCTGTGGAGAGCTGGGGATGAAAGTTGCAACGAGAGGGAATATCCTGCGCTTCTTACTGATGTTGTTACTCTGTTAAATCTTTGAGCCCACTGGTAAATAGTCATTTCCCTGCCAAAGTTACCTTGGTGGTTTATATAGTTAGGACATGGCTTAAGACCTTTGCCACTTTGAATAAATTGAGGCTCTAGCCACACATACTAGGCCTATGTCTCTATAAAATGTATCTTTTTGGAATACATGTGGAAATTGGTCCTTGCATAGCTTGCTAAGTGGCTCTGCCCAGTTTTGCAAGCTGTTCATAGCTACTTGAGTGTCAGTGGTGTACAAAACCCAACTGTCGCTTAGCACCCAGGGCCAGGACAGGACGTTCCTGTCTCACTGGAATCACTGAGTTCCGAGAACATTTCTGTATCCCTGGATGTGGGGCTAACAGGTTCCTTATTTCATTAACCTCAGGGAGAGTAGCTAAAGGGAGCAGAAAGGCTGAGCAGTATGTATGGCCACAAGCCTGAACCCCAGCAACTTACTGGGTGATGTCACTACATGGTCACAGTTGATGACATCACAATGGGTCTGGCAGAATACAGTCTGGACCATCTTTAGGCTTAGGCTCATTTCTTCCCAGGGTGTGCAGTGGCTGGAGGGGTCTCTTCTACAGACCTAGGACAAGACTGGTGATTTTATTCTTTTAAAATGATGATCTTTACTTAGAGATGTTGATTTGTATCTGTGGCAAAGCTATTCACAATACTTTCTTTCCCTTTCAGGCCCCAGTTTCGTAAGAAAACTGGAGAGTGTGTTCCAGAGCTCCTGTGACAGTGTCATGGGCTAGACCCAGAGTTCAAGCACAGACGAACATCTGATCCTGATCTCACACTTCTCTTAGGTATGTAACACAACTCTCAGTTGTACTTTGATTCTGCATAACCCCCTCTGGACAACAGGCTCCCTTTTTTTTCTTTTAATTTTTTTTTTAATTGATTTTAAGAGAGAGGAAGGGAGGGGTGGGGAGACAGAGAGAGAGAGAGAGAGAGAGAGAGAGAGAACATCAATGTGTGAGAGAAACATTGATCCGTTTGCCTTCTGTACGTGTCCTGACCAGGGATCGCACCTGCAGCCTGGGGATGTGCCTTGACTGAGAATCGAACCCACCACCTTTTCGGTGCATGGGACGATGCTCCAACCAACTGAGCCGCACCGGTCAGGGCAACAGGCTCCTTTTGCAAGGTAGGTCTCTCAGTGAGCTTCCTCTGTTAGGATCCGGTTCGGCGCTGTGTCTGTGCATACTCCATTGCTGTAATTGTTCATTATGATGATCGTGAGAATTCTACCTGTGCCCTCAGAAATATTAGCCCATTTGCAAGTTCCAGCACCCCTGAATTCAGTTCAAACTCAAAGCTCAGAGAGGCCATTATTTTACTAGAAGTGACTTCACACATCTAATAGGTATAGATGATATCTCTCAGTTGTACTCTGTGTTGTATCCCCTTGATTTTTACAAGCGTGACTTTCTGAAATGTTTTCATCCACTTTATACTGGTGCCAGGGAGTTTGGTAGAAATCATGTGTCCATTAGTCTCCGGCAAGTATTACAGCTATGTTCTTAGTGCCCAAGATTGAGCCAAGGGAGACAGAAAGGGTCGTTTCAGTAACCTGACGCCTTTTGAAGCTATCCGAATAGCCTGATATTTTCACAAACCCTAGAACTAGGAAAGCATTCCAGGGGATCCTGTTTGTCCCCCTGATTGCTGAGGAGAGGACCTTCTGTCTCTTTACACTTTGACTTATCTTGGAGATAATCCAGGTTTCTATCATTCCAGAAATTACGGAATATCACTGAAGTTACTTCAGGATTTCCTTACTTTTCCTGTTGCTAGAATAAATTCTAAGATTTTGGGTATTAAATATTTGCACGAAGTCAGTTTTGTTGGTGAAAGACATTGCATGCTTTTTGATTAATACACCTTTTATATTGAAAGTTCTTGTTTTAAGGAGCACATTCAAAATTCCCTTTGGGAATCTTAGAATCCACTCATTTGGAGCTGTTGCTGTCACCAGATACAAGAATGGGGCAAATGGTAGTTATTTATCCATCACAGCTTTCTGTGCACATATATTTTAGGAAAATGAGCACTAGAAAATAATAATAACAAAGAAATTTCAGTGTGCGATGATTTTTCTCACTCCAAATTAAAATTTGAACAAAAGGATGGCCCTGGCCAGTGTGACTCAATTGGTTGGGTGTTGAAGGGTGCACCAGGTGTTGCTGGTTGTATTGCCTGTTGGGCACATGCTCGGGGTGTGGGCTTGATCCCCTGTGTCAGGCATACCAGTGGCAGCCCACTGATGTTATGCTCTCACATCAGTGTTTCTCTTTCTCTCTCTCTCTCTCGCTCTCTCTCTAAAAATCAATAAAAATATTTAAACAAACAAACAAAACCAAAATTATGTGTGTTCTTCCAGTGGGTCCCTGCCAATATAAATTAGTTCAAAGAAGTCATAAAAAGAAGTCTCAGCTTTGTCACTAATTGGCTGTGGCTTTAAGTAAGTCACTTACATACCTTTGGATCTCAGTTTCTCCATCATTCAGGGTAGGATAAGGTTAGCAGACTTCTGAGCTGACCTCTTCCAGTTCACATATTTCAAATTTTGGCCATTCTGATTCTATGTGTGGTTACAGATTATTTAGCTAATTTAAATCACAGGTAGAAAGTTTGAGTGGCTCTCTGCAAATGTACCATTGAAGCATTTTCAGAAGGAAATTGTGGACAGTGTGCTTGTGTAGGCACCAAGCCAGAATGCAACACAACACCTGGAGAAGATAACCTTAGGGAGTGAGGTGAGTGTGGATTAGAGGAATCTTAGTGTAGATAACAGTCGACCTGCACAAGCTTGCATTGCAGGATCTCCATCTTCTTGGTGAGCTAGCAAATAAGTTCATTTACTGTTCCTGAAGCTCTTTGGGGGTTCGAAATTTAAATAGACTAGAAAAGTTTTGGAACAGCCACTGGGATATTTTCCAGGTAGGGAGGGATCAATGAATGAGTAAGTGGTAGTTCAGGTCTCACCCCAAACACTCTCATTGCCCAGATTGCTCGCCTGCTCTTTCCTCAAACTTGAATATGAGTGACATTTTAAAATTTCCAGGCCCGGCCGGGCGTGGCTCAGCGGTTGAGCGTCGACCTAGGATCCAGGCAATTGGGGTTCGATTCCCGGTCAGGGCACATGCCCATGTTGCAGGCTTGATCCCCAGATGTGGGCATGCAGCAGGCAGCCGATCAATGACTCTCTCATCATTGATGTTTCTATCTCTCTTTCTCCCTCTTCTTTCCTCTCTGTGAAATCAAAAAAGATATATTTAAAAAAAAAATTTCCAAAGTTCAGATCTACTCTGTGGAGTAATGTTTATTGACAGTGAAAGTAGTTTTGGTTGTTCCACAAACTCTAAAGACAATTCTAGATAGGAAGATAAACCAGTTTTAGAAACAGAAGTAGCATCATCCAGACAGGTGTATAACCTTCTAAAATGACTTGAAAAGACAGTAACAACAATCAAACAATATATAAATATAATCTTTCTATAACTGGGCTGGACGGTGTTCATTCTAAAACTTTAGGCTTGTTTGGACCTGTTTAGAGTCCTGGCTGCTTGACTAAAGTGGGGCTGGACCAGGTCATAATTGTAGAATGTCTACCATCCAGATGTTCTCTTAACACTGCATCTTAAGTGCTCACAGTCCCACCTTGAACATTTTATACAGGTGTCCTGGTTAGCCATCTCAAGGACAATGCATTTATGGCAAATACATCATTTTGGTGTCTGATTTTGTAGAGCACCTCTTAGGGCATGGTAGACACTTCACTGTGTAGGAAAAAGATTTTAGTTCGTGTGAATGCGCATCATTTGAGCATTCTAGAACTATAGTCTCTTATCCAGGTTAAATCTAGTTAAGTTGAACTGCTTGATAGGTTTTTAAAAAATTAATAGACTTTTTAGAAATAGGTATTTCTGATATACTCCTCCCCCACTCCCAGTTTCCTTTATTATTACCATATTGAATCAGTGAGATACATTTGTTACAATTAATGGGCTCATTTAATACATTATAATGAACTAAAGTCCATAGTTGACATTAGTGTTCTTTGTGTTGTAAATTCTCTGGGTTTAACAAGTATATGATGACATGTATCTTCCATTATAGTATCATACACAGCAGTTTTACTTCCCTAAAAATCCTCTGTGTTCTACTGACTTATTCATCTCTCTCCCCTACCTTGAACCCCTCATGGCCACTGACCTTTGAACTTTCTGCATAGGCTTGCCTTTTCCAGAATGTTACATAGTTGGGATTCTACAGCACATAGCCTTTGCAGATTGGTTTCTAACACTTAGCAATATGCATTTAAGGTTTCCCCGTGTGTTGGCAGGATAGCTCATTTCTTTTAATACTGCTTTCTTTTAATCCATTGTGTGGATGTGCCACAGTTTGTTTATCCATGCACTTATTGGAGGGCATCTTATTTTTAGGTCTCGTTTTGTAATTCATTCAACTTAAAGCTTTTGGTATAAAACATTAAAAAATGATATTGATTTCTAAGATCTACATTTCAACAGAAAAACAGTAAAAATGTTTATGATAAATTAAGAAAAATTCCTTGGTTCACCCATTTTTTGCTTTTTCTTCTCCAGGAGTGAAAATGGGTTTGTTTGCCTTTGGTAGGGACATACTCTTCATTACAACCTCTGTCACCACCAGCACTGGCTTCTTTCCCACACGGGTACTTAACTGTCAGGAGAATCATCACGACTGAGGGGCTGAGATTTAATGCTCTATTTTGTATATAATATTGTTTGAAGCTTTTGTAAAACTATTATTAGGTGTACATTAATGGTGGTGATCATTGCAGGAACATGAAGCATTCAGAGTCTGAAACTAAGCTCAAGCCAAGATCCACAAAAAGGAAGAAAAGGTCAAAGAGCCTGGAACAGCTTTCCAGCAGTGTTGAGCTCAGGTACTAAACTAGACATATATTCTCATCACGGTGAGTTCTACGGTAGAAAATTGTTTTGTTAGATGGAAGGAAAATGCAAACAGAAGCAGACTTCCTGGCAGTTTAGCATCTTAGCTTAAATGGCTCCACAGATTTGATTTTCCAGGACAATAAATAATTTTCCTGTGTGGAAAAGACTCAAGCATTAGTTTCTTAAGCTTTCTTCAAAGCTTTGTGAGAGAATATATTACACCTGCAGAACTATTTTTGAGAGGAAATGTTCATGATGTGAATAATTGGGTTTACATTATTTCCTTTCAAAAAGAAACTCCTCACCCAGCCAGTGTGGCTTGGTGGTGAAGTCTCCACCCATGAACCTGGAGACTGTGGTTCGATTGTCGGTCAGGGCACATGCCCGGGTTGCAGGCTCCATCCCCAGCGAGGGGCGTGCAGGAGGCAGTTGATCAGTGACTCTCTCATCATTGGTGTTTCTATCTCTCTGTCCCTCTCCCTTCCTCTCTCCGAAATCAATAAGAACTTATTTAAAAAAGAAAATCCTCATTTTAATGGTTCCCCAAAGCCCTCTGCAGACCTTTGTGAATCTCAACTACTTTCATTTAATACCCTATAAACTTTATATAGCCACCTTTGACAAAGGCTCCCTTGCATACTTAAAATCTTGATCAGAGTGTCTGAACTTTACAACTGTTATGTAGTCTCCACAAGACAGCTCATGTTTAGAAGGAGTATGCAGAAAGTGAAGATTGTATCTTAACATAGTAGATGCTCAATAGGTATTTTTTTCTTTAATTGTTCTGTTTCCACCATTCTACCAAAAATTATGTCAAAAGTTACCAGTGAACTCCAAATGACCCAGTCTAGTGGCCCTTTCCTAGCCCCATTATGTTTTATTCTATTTGATAATTTCTTTTAATTTCATTTTTTTCTGTCCTCCAGCTTCCCTTTTTCCATCTCTGAGAAGTCAGTTACTCTCCCTTTTACCCTCCCCGTGGGGCATTCCCCATGGTTCTGTCCTCAGCTTATAACTAATGACATGCATTCATGAGGAGGTAGTCAGCTATAGGAAGGGAACTAATTTTGCATAAGAACTGCATTAAAACCTTACTCATGTTTCGCACTAAGTGCATGATAGAGTAATTCTTCTTTGTAAATGTTTATCATGAACTATATGTGTAATTATTTTGGAGTAGTATTTCACAAAGCTTTTATGAGGGTATCAACTGTCCTAGCATTAGAGTGTTAGCAGAAGTAGTCATTGTGTAGCATTTAAAGAGCTTATCAGCCTGGCCAGGCATGGCTCAGTGGTTGAGCATTGACCTAGGATCCAGGAGATTGAGGTTTGGTGCCAGGGTTGCCGGCTCGATCCCCAGATGGGGGCGTGCAGGAGGCAGCCGGTCAATGGCTCTCTCATCATTGATGTTTCTATCTCTCTCTCTCCCTCTCCCTTCCTCTCTCTGAAATCAATAAAGATATATATTTAAAAAGAAATAAAGTCCTTATCAAATACCTGTACAAGTCTTTTTCATGTACTGTGAAGTTTTAAGATGTTGATAAATGAGCAGTATGTAATCTATGGAAAACACAAACATCTACTGTTATGAATTATTTGCTGCATATTTATTTTATTACAAGAATTTAAATGTTAGATTTACTTATGTTACAGGAGCATGACCCCTCCGATTCCTTTTACATTTCACGACACGTTCCACTGCATCCACAGGCATATGGAAGGCCATTGCCACCACCACATCTACCAGCGCCACCAGCGCCCAGAGGAGTTGCTCCTCCTGCTCGAACTCCTTTACCTGGAATAAGTGGTAAAGCATTCCACTACCATTACTTTTGCTCAAGTACCTCTTCCTGTGGGATCACCCACTGTCTGTCTATGGAATGAAGCAGAAATAAATGTATAAGCCTGAACTCCATGTCTTGATTCTTGAACTGCATTTACTCGATTCTCCTTTAACAGAATCAACTTTCCAAAAGGAAAACTTTGAGTAGAAGATTTGGCATTTCCTGGCTGTTGGTCATGCAATTGTGAAAAATGCATAGCTGTGTACATAGTGTTAGAGAATATGAGTGCTGACTACTTTTAGGCTATAGGGTTCCCTTTATATATAACTGAAAAGCAAACAAAACTAGTATTTATGCATGCATGCACTTGTGGTAAAACAGTTTTACAGAAAGCAAGTATTCCTACCTGCCTAATGGGCAGTTTTTAAAAATTTTAATTACGTAGTGAAGTTGACATTTTGGAAGGGACAATTCTATGACATTTAACACATGTATATATTCCTGTCACCAGCACTGTAATCAACGTGCAGAACTTTTATGTCACCCCAAAGAATCCCTGTGGGAAGCCGTTGTGGCCCCAGGCACGGAGGAGCTGCCTGGGTGAGCTGCAGATGTGCTCCCCGGCTCCCAGGGAGATGTGGGTGAGCTGCTGTGGCCCCAGGCACAGAGGAGGTGCCTGGGTGAGCTGCAGAAGTGCTCTGCTGCTCCCTGACCCAGACCTTGAGGCACCAAGGCGATACCAATTTAGTTTGCGGCCTTAAATTCTAGAAAGGCTTATTAGGAAGCTGGCCCTGGCCTGAAGGGTTAAGGGACAGTCAAGCTACATACCGAGCCAAGGACTCAATCCTTCCCCAAAAGTTCCCATTAGAAGCGGAGACAAAGATAGTTACCAAGGTCTGAGTTCCTGCAGGAGGCAGGATGTTTACACTGAAGGTGTGTTTGTGCAGCCTGGAGAGAACTACTTTGTATTGGGCAAGGGGAAGGAATGCGGGGCGGGGTGCTATTCCGCAAAAACAACAGCGCCGGTATAAATTGAGCTTGGAAAATAAACTCGGGGCTGCAGCCATCACGAGCTGCAGTCCTCCCAATCCCATCTTTTTTGTGTCTGTCTTTTCTCCATCCTCACCCCTACTCTCAGGACCATTCGACTCTGCCGGCGGGCTCCGGCAAATCCCTGAGTTCTTCAAGTTGTTCCTGTGTCGTCACTCCCTTACCCCACCCCTGAGCCCTGGGGGTGACTACTGACCCTTTATTTCCTTCGTGAGCTCCCCATCTTCCTTCCTTTTTCAGTCCACTATCCCCATCATTGAAACTCCACTGGGAATGTGAAATTGATGCTCCCAGCAATATAACTTTTTAGTAAAAGATGTATCTTGGACTTAAGGAGGCCCTGTCTATTGTTTTTGTTCATCTAGGTTAACACACCTTTGAAATAACCACCCTCAAGAAAGTACATAACAAGACTCAATGAATTCAAGAAGATTGAAATTGTATCAAGCATATTTTCTGACCACAATGGCATGAAACTAGACAAATAGAGAAAAAACCCACAAATGTGTGGAGATTGAAAAACAGCCCAGGGCTTCCCTGCAGAGCCAGCAGGTGCTGGTTCCTGGGCAGGTAGCTGAGGCTGAGCTGCAGGGTTATGATGGGAGGATGTTAGGTTTCTTTGACAGGTATTTCTCTCAAGTGCAGGCTGGTTTAGGTTTAGTTTTGTGTTGTGGGCCGGGCCACTGGGGCAGCCTCCATTTTGTGGGTACCGATTTACAAATTAACTTTATCAATAGGTACAGCAGGGAGTGTTTGTTGTAGCACAAATTCCCCCTTGGCTGATTAAGAGGAGATCAAGGACTATGTGATTGTCCGTAACAATCCTAACTAATGGGTTTATGCTAGTTTGTCTTTCAGAGGTGAAGTTGTGTAACTTAGGAATTTTGCTAGGGTCTGAGGCAAGTTTTGGGCCACGTTTGCCAGTGATGTTATCCCTAACAGGGGAATTGTAACTTACGTAGAGTTTATGAAAACAGTCAGTTATGCCTCTGGGAGTTTTATTTTTTTTTGTTTTAAATAAAGTCCCGTGGACTGCAGTTTGGAGGTTTGTGGGTATTTTTTCCCAGAGAAACAATCCACTGAAGGGACAGTACTTTTAAATATCTAAAAGTGTCTCACAATGCACACCTAAAACTAGTATAATGTATATCAACTGTAAGTGGAAAATAAATTAGTTTTAAAAAGAACAAATACAGAACAATTCCTCTAACAAAAGGGGGGCTCTCAAGTATGCTCAAAATTAAGCCAAACAGGATCATGTGTTTTCTGAAGAGAACGAATTGACTATCGTGGTCGGGAAAGCCTCAATATTATTGTCTACTTTTGATTGGCTAGGTCTTGCCAATAGTACTACAACAGCCTTAAGAGAAGCATTTTGAGAATCTGAGGGCAAGTTCCATTTTTACAGGGCTGAAGGTCAGGATTAGTGATAGGAGGGAAGCTTAAGTACCAGAAGGGGCCTATAGGAGGGATTCTGCCTCCTGAGATGTTGAAAGGAACTGATACTAAGTTACTGTCAGCAGGGTGTGCAGGAGGACGTCAGATCCAGCAATCAGTTACACTCAGAGCAGTAGCTGTGGCCTGGGCAAGACATAGAGGAGAATTTTGTTTTCCCTTAAGTGGCAGAAGAGGACCATAGAGGTTAAAAAATAATAGGATGAAGGACAAGGAGATCACAGTAGTGTTATTGAAGGTATAAAAGTGTAATTCTAGGTAATGTTAGTAGAAGGGCAAAGGGACAGAAAAGGAGTGTTGAAAAATTAAAAAAAATCTCATTCTGTCATCTTGGTTGGAACCTATCCACTTCTGAAGTCAGCAGCTTGTTGTGTTGTCCTGGGCAGAAGCTGTCCCCTTCTGCTGTCAGCCACTTCTGGACGATTCCTAAGAATCTTCAGTTTAAGGTCTTCTGATGAAATGCATGCTCAGTAATGTGGGAGGAAGTGATGGCATCTTTTCAGTAAAAAGTTTTATACACTTTAAACATCTAAGTATCAATATCTTGGAATTTTACTGATATGTCAGTTGTTAAAGGTACCAAGTGACAAGATATTTTTTATCAAGTCCCAAAGGAAGTTTTATTTCTGTTGCCAGTTTCAAAAGACCGAATGTCAAGGTGGCAGACCACGGACAGGATCTTTAGGTGTGGATTTTGAAAATGTACTTTGTTTACGATGGTCATGTAACTGGAGATATTTTCTAAATCTCCTGAAATATTCAGTCACATTAGCCTGTGATAGAGTAGCATCTGGGATGGCAAGTGAAATTTCCAAATGCATGAGGCAACCTTCTATTAACACATAAAGAGACAACTTAATGGTCCTTGAGAGGCTTGACCTTATTGTCATCAGGGCTAATGTCAGGACTTTGGGCCTAGGAAGTTGGAAGGTTTCTGAGAACTTTGATGATCATACTTTTAGAATTCTATTAATTTTCTTAATTTTTGTCTGAATCTGAATGTGGTAATGTGATGTAATTAAAAGTTTGAACAATTTATTCTTATTGTCCTCTCTCTTATAAGATTGAAGAGCAAATCTTTGTATTCCCTAATGGCCATTCCAGGAAACCCAAAGATGGTTTAGGCATAAAAGACATCTTAATAGTTTTATTATTCTGAACTTGGAACCTGGATTTGGGATAAGCAATATGGAGAATAGTTATTAGAGGAGACAAGGTATAAGTCCTGAGTATCTAAAGATGAGATATATTTACAATCAACATTGCACAACCATACTAGATTATACCCAGGCTAAAGCTGTGGGCGGGAGGTTGGGGGGGCGGGGAGCAGCAGCCATACCTCACATTAGCCAGGAGGGGGGATATTTGTTCATTTCTGAGACTTGGACAACATTCATGTTCTGTCTGTGTTCATACAAGATAAAGCAGTGGTCTTGTTTTTGTCTCACTTTATCACTATCACGGAGGAGCCCTGTTGGATGTTGTGTTCTGTGGATTTGTGTATGACTGCAGGCCCGGTCCCTTGTCAGGGGCTGTTTTCCTCTTTTTCACCAGTAATAGTGGTCTGTGAGAGGGCAGTTTGGTGATGCTGTTTAAATGTCTTACATATATTGTAAGTCTAAGCTGTCACGCTTTACAAGGAGCCCCTTCCATGGAATCTAACGAGTGTAGCACAGTTTCGAAATAGGATTTTGAAACCAGAGAGCAAGTATAGATCAAATCTGGACTTCAAGAAGATGCCTGCAGGATTTAAAAAAATCTACCTGGACCCTTTATCACCAGTTAACTCGAAAGAAACCCATCACTAGCTAAAGCATCGCTTCACGTTGGGGGTTTTACTGACTGTCCCCCGCCCTGGCCAACCAAACACATTCTGTTTACCAGTGTTCCATGTCCCCTTTCTGACTGTGCCCCGGCCTGGTACAAACTTCCATTATCACGCATCATTTTATGATTAAGTGTTTGTGTCCCAGATGCATATCCTCAGAGCTCAAGGAAAAGGATGGGTCCTTCATCTTTTCGGGCCTCTACAGAAGCCTGGGACAAAGCAGGTACTCGATATGGGTTCATTGGTTCCTTAGTTATTCATGAAAACCACTTTAACAAAAGACAGCCCAAAATGTAAGGTGGAAACTCTCCATCCACAGGAAGTATGTTGGATAAACAGTGACAAAAGAGGAAGATTCAAGTCCTAAGTTCTTCACTGAGGGACATTTCACAAAGTGAACAAAATCTGATACATTCCTCATCATGAGTCACTGCAAGTCCCTATACCTGGTGTTTAATGGTTTTATATAAAAATGTCTCACAAATACTATTTGTTTCCCAGTAAGTGGTTGTCATCTCCCTTTTGTTGGTCCTTTAAGTGTACCTTCCCATGCAGTGTTCCAAGGAAGGTGTATGTACAGGTATGTAAAGGATAGAGGCCCACTTTCCATTAAATACACAATTATTATTTTTGTCTTTTTTTTAAAAAAATATTTTACTGTGGTAAGCACATTTAACATGTGATCTAACCTCTTAACAAAATTTTAGATTTGAAGGGAAGAAAAAAACTTTCCCTATTTACAGATGACCTGACTATAGATAATCCCAAAGAATTTACCAAAAAACCCTCCAAATAAAATGAAACACTTAGGTATAAACTTTAAAAAAAATGTACAGACTCTGTATACTGGAAAGTTTAAAATCCTGATTAAAGAAATAAAACAAGACCTATATAAATGGAGACGCATACCATGCTCATGTATTGGAAGAGTTAGCATATTACAGATATCAACTCTCCCCAAATTAATCTATAGATTTCACACAATTCCTATCAAAATTCCTTTTTTGTAGACATAGAAAAGATTAAGGACCTAGGACAGCTAAAATAATTTTGAAAAAGAAAAATGAAGTGGGAGGAAGCACTGAACCCAATGTGAAGGCTTATTAATGAAAACGACTTTAACAGAAGACTCAACAGAAAAGTAATGTGGAAACCTCTCCATCCACAGGAAGTGTATAATGAAGACAGTGTGCTCTCGGCAGAGGGATAGACTCGTAGATCAAGGGAACATAATAAAGAACCGACAAATAGACCCAGGGGTTAAGGATGAAGGGTGGTATAAACAGAGCCACTAGGGAGCATAAATTGTGGTGGTTGTTCCATGAATCTATACATGGTACAATTGCACAGAAGTATAAACACACACAAATGAGTATAGAGTGCATGTAAAACTGGTGAAATATGAAAAGCACTGTGACTTGTACCAATGTCAATTTCTTGGGTTTCATTTAAAGTAAAAGTGTATTTTTTCACATAGGTACAGTTTTAAAATTTTATTTTTCAACTACAGTTTACATTCAATATTATTTCATGTTAGTTTCAAGTGTACAGTATGACAGTCAGACAATCATATACTTTATAATGTGTTCCCCACAATATTTGTAGTACCCACCTGGCATCATACATAGTTATTACAATATTATTGACTATTTTCTATGCTGTACTTTACATTCCCATGACTGTTTTGTAACTACCAATCTGTACTTCTTAATTCCTTCAGTTTTTTCACACAGCCCCCCAGCGCACCTCCCCTCTGGCAAGCATTAGTCTGTTCTCTGTTTCTATGAGTCTGTTTCTGTTTGTTCATTTATATTGTTCTTTAGATTTCACACATAAGTGAAATCATATGGTATTTGTCTTTCCCCTGACTGACTTATTTAACTTAACATAATACCCTCTAGGTCCATCCATATTGTCACAAATGGTAAGATTTCATTCTTTTTTATGGCCAAGTCATATTCCATTGATTATGTACCACAGCTTCTTTACCCACTCATCTATTGATGGGCACTTGGGTTGCTTCCATAGCTTGGCTATTATAAGTAACGCTGCAATTAACACAGGGGTGCGTATCATCTTTCAAATTAGTGTTTTGGGTTTTTGTATATCAACCCTGAAGTGCAATCAGTGGGTCATATGGCAGTTCCATTTTTATATTTTGAGAATACCCCATACTGTTCCACAGTGGCTGCACCAATATGCATTCCCATCAGCAGTACACTTTTCTCCACATCCATGCCAAACTTGTTTGTAATTCCCTGGGTTTTAAAAATCATGTTTCTCACTGTTTACTTTTTTCTACCTCCTGTATTTTTAAAAAATTTATCTTTATTGTTGAAAGTATTACAGGTGCCCCATTTCCCCCACAATTGGCCCACTCCACTTCGCTCCCATCTCCTCCCCAGGTCTTCACCCCATTATTGACTATGTCCATGGGTCATGCATATAAGCATATAACTTGTTTGGTTAATCTCCCCCACCCTCAACCGCCTTCCCTCTTTCCTCTGAAATACAATCGTCTGTTGCATGCATCAATGTCTCTGGATCTATTTAGTTCGTCAGATTCTTTTGTTCATTGGCTTCTTCTTAAAGAAGAAGGTGGTGATGAACTCCCTTAGCTTTTTCTTATCTGTGAAGCTCTTTATCTGACCTTCAGTTCTAAATGATAGTTTTGATGGGTAGAGCAATCTTGGTTGTAGTTCCATGTTTTTCATCACTTTGAATATTTCTTGCCACTCTCTTCTGACCTACAAAATTTCTGTTGAGAAATCAGCTGACAGTCATATGGATGCTCCCTTGTAGGTAACTAAATTCTTTTCTCTTGCTGCTTTTAAGATTCTCTCTTTGTCTTTAACCTTTGGCATTTTAATTATGATGTGTCTTGCTGTGGGCCTTTTTGGGTTCCTCTTGTTTGGGACCCTCCGTGCTTCCTGGACTTGTAGGTCTATTTCTTTCCCCAGGTAGGGAAAGTTTTCTGTAATTATTTTTTCAAATAGTTTTTCAATTTCTTACTCTCTTTCTTCTCCTTCTGGCACCCGAATAATACGACTGTTGAGCTGCTTGAAGTCCCAGAGGCTCCTTATACTATCTTCATATTTCTGGATTCTTTTTTCTTTTTGCTCTTCTGGTTGGGTGTTTTTTGTTTCCTCATGTTCCAAATTGCTGATTTGATTCTCAGCGTCCTCTACTCTACTGTTAATTCCCTGTAAATTATTCTTCATTTCAGTTCATGTAGCCTTCATTTCAAATTGATACTTTATTATGAATTGGATTTTCTCAGTTGTTTTCATAATACTCTTAATAATATGCTCAAGCATCCTTATAAACAAAATTCTGAACTCTGTATCTGTTAGCTTGCTTGCATCTATTTCATTTAGCTCCTTTTCTAGAGATTTCTTCTGTTCTTTCCTTTGTGACATGTTTTTTTGCCTCCGCATTTTGGCTGCTTCCAGGTGTTTGTTTCTATGTATTAGGTAGAGCTGCTATGTCTCCTGAAATTGGTAGAGTGGCTTTGTGTAGTAGGTGTCCTGTAGGGTCCAGTGGCTCAGCCTCCCCAGTCACCTGAGCTGGGCCTTCTAGGTGCTCTCCTGTATGGGCTGTGTGCACTGTCCTGTTGTAGTTGATCCTTGGTTGCTGTTGGTCTCCCTGGGAGGAACTGACCCCCAGGCCAATCAGCTGTGAGGACCAGCGTCAACTACAGCCAAAGAGCTGCTGTTCTGGAGACACCCCTATGGAGCAGGATTTACTTCAGTGGAGCTTTGGTGTTTGCCAAGTGTGCCCCCTGAGTGTGTCACTCATGGATGTGGTAGGGTTGCAATCCAGCGTGGTCAAGTCTGACCACCAGGTGCACTGTCTCTGGGCCTCCTGGGAGGTGCAAAGTCAGCGTGTGCCAGTGCCTTGCCCAGGGCCACCCAGCATGAACTACTCAGCAAACTCTTGTTGGCTGCTACTTGTGCTGGGCTTGGAGGTGTCCAGGAGAGGGCAAGCTATGAGCCAATGCAGGCTGTGCTAGTGCCAGGCCTGGGGCCACTTATCAAGCCGTATGTGGCAGGCTGCTGCTTGCTTGAGAAGTTTTAGGAAAGTCCTAAGCATGAGGCTGGAGAGGCCACTTGCACAGAAAAGCCCTGGAAATGGCCTGGATGAGCTGCAGGTGGGGAGGGGCGAGGCCTCCAGGAATCACTGGGGGGGGGTCAAAGGTGTGAGTCAGGTGCTGGTGATTCAAATATGGCGCCTGCCTGCCGGCTGTGTGTGGGGAGGACTCGCCAAAGGAGCAACGGTCTCTGCCAGCCCTTCTGCCTGGGAGGACCTGCCCCCCACCTCTTGCCCTGACTTCAGGCAGGTTAGTTCCCCCTCAGTGTCCCAGGTCCTTTCAGGCTGCTGCCCGGCGCTGGGCTCAGAGGGAGCGCGTCTGAGTCTGTGCGCCACCCGGGGGCCCTTTAAGAGGAGCTGCTGGGGCTCCCGCAGCCTCCGCAACCCTCAGCGACAGTCCCCGCTGGTTTCATAGCCCAAAGTTGTAGGGATTTCCCTTCCTGGCCCTGGAGCCCTGGGCTGGGGGTCTGCTGTGGGGTTGGGACCCCTCCCTCCTCCGGGAAACCCCCAGCGCCGAGATTCCCTTCCGGGTTTAAACTGTGGCACCGGGTGTGGGCCCGCGGCCGCGTCTCTGGGATTCAGCCCCGATCCGCCCTTGTCTGTGCTCCTACTGGTCTCGGTGCTTTTTCAGTTCCCTGGTTGTAGGGCTTCTGTTCAGCCAGATTTCTGGAGGTTCTGAGTGATGGTGGTTCTGTATTTTAGTTGTAATTTTGATGTGGTTGTGGGAGGCCATGGATACAGCTGTTACCTATGCTGCCATCTTGTTTCTACCTCCTGTATTTTTAAATTGAGGTATAATTGATATATAACCTTATATTACTTTCAGATGTACAATATGATTCATCTGTCACCCTAGTTACAAAATTTTTTCTTGTGATAAGAACATTTGAGATTTACTCTCTCAGCAACTTTCAAATATGCTATACAGTATTATTTGGAAAAGGCAAAACTATGGAGACAGTAAAAACATCAGTGGTTTCCAGGCATTAAGGGATAGGCAAGGATTAATAAACTGAGCACAGAGGATTTTCAGGACTGTGAAACTATTCTCTCTGATGGATACATTTGTCAAAACTCATAGAATACACAAGTGTGAAGCCTAATATAAATTATAGATTTGGGGTAATAATGATGTATCAATATAGGATCATCAATTGTAACAAATATACCACTCTGGAGCTGGATGTTGATAGTGACAGAGGCTATGCATGGGTGAGGCCAGAGGTACCGGGCAATCTCCATTCCTCAATTTTGCTGCAAACTTAAAACTGCTCTAAAAATAAAGTGTTTTTTTTTTTTAAAGGCAGTTCTTTATAGGTTTAAATTCATAACCCTTATTCTTTTGACAACCAGTGTTCCAATTTTATGTTTATTGGTTAATGACAGTATTTTGCATTGGACATTCATCTTCTTTGCTCATTTTTATAATGGAACTTTCTCTCATAGATATGCTAGACCTCTTAATATTAGTAATTTTAGTCTATTATTTAGAGAAAGGGAGAACTGGTGTGTTCAGTGCCACTGCTTTATACGAACACTTAACTATCCTTTATACAAATACTTAAGGTACAGTTCTATACACTGTAGACCTTGTACAGTGAAGCACCCAAGAAATCAGCTCTTTTTTTGAAGAAAGGGCAAGATGGAATATACCTTTTTTATCTTGCTTCAAAGGCATTAGGCTGAAAGCAACAACAAACAAGACAAACAAAAACTTATAGACACAACAGTATGGTGGTGATCAGAGGGAAAGGCGATTGGGGGAGAGGTAAGTAAAAGGTAAACAGGGTCAAATATATGGTGATGGAAGATTTGAATTTGGGTGGTAAACACACAATACAATATACAGACGATATATTATAGAATTGTATGCTTGAAATGTATATAATTTTATCAACCAATGTCACCTCAATAAATTTATTTAAAAAACTTTAAAAAGGCAGTAGGGCCAAAGTTAGTTATAGAGAAGAACCTTTAAACTTGGAAGGAGACAAATGTGGATAAGCATAGGCACTACAAGGTAGAAGACAGGTCATAAGATGTGATTGTCCTTACCTTGTTAGTTACCCTGGTATGTGTATGTTTGCAGAAGGCTTATCTTTTATTTATTCATGAACCATTTAAAAAATATATATCTTTATTGATTTCAGAGAGAGGAAAGGAGAGGGAGAGAGAGATAGAAACATCAATGATGAGAGTCATTGATTGGCTGCAGCCCACAACCTGGGCATGTGCCCTGACCGGGAATTGAACCCTGATCTCCTGGATCCTAGGTCAACGCTCAACCGCTAAGCCATGCCATGGCCGGGCCATGAACCATTTTTATATTAAGAAAATTAATCCACTATATGGGTACTATAGACCAAATACTTCCATCTTGCCCCAAATTCCTATGTTGAAATCTAATCTCCCATGTGATGGTATTTGGAGGTGGGGCCTTTAAGAGGTGATTAGGTCATGAGTTGGGGACAGAGCCCTCATGAGTGGGGTTAGTGACCTTATTCAAGAGATCCCAGAGAGCTCCCTTGCCCCTTCTGCCATATTGGGTTACAGCTAGAAGACAGCCATCTATGAACCAGGAAGTAGTTCCTCACCAGACAAGGAACCTGCTAGCACTTTGACCTCAGATTTCCCAGACTATACAACTGTGAGAAATAAATTTTTCTTGTTTATAAGCTACCTTGTATATGATATTTTGTTATAGCAGCCCAAATGGACAAAGACAATGGGACTAAACTTTTTGTCTTGGTCATCTATATTCTGACTTTATTTATTGTATTTATTTATATCCATTTTTGCAAAAGCGGAACTGTCAAATTTATTGTTCTCTTATTTTATGGTTTTGGGGTTTGTATCATACTTAGAAAGGTCTTTCTTACTCTTAGACTGTAAATGTAAAATATTTTATAACATCACCATGCAGCTCCTCAGAGGACTGCATTGCACATTACTCACTCACACAAAGCCTCAAAATGTTACCATAAACCACTGATTGTCAACTAGGGCTGCTTTTGCCCCCCATGGGACATTTGGCCATGTCTGGAGACTTACTTGGTTTACGCTGTGGGGGTGTGTTACTGACATCCTGCAATGCACAGAACAGCCCCTCCCCCCTCCAATAAAAAGTTACCCAGCTCAAAATGTCAAAAGTGATGAGGCTGAAAAAATCTGCTATAAACCACCTCTTTCCTGGTTGTTCAGATCCCCATTGTTTTGGTCTTCTGAATATCATAGAACATTGAAAAGACTGAGTGAGATGGGAAAGAAAGAAAAAGGGAGGAACTGGATAAGGAAATTTTGTAAGCTCATTGGTATGATCCCTCATTGGTATGATCCCTAATTCAGTTCCTGTAATTCACCTTCAAAAGTTTAAATTTAACAAATATTATATTATATAGTACACGAGAAAAAGAGTCAAAATATTGGAGTAAAAACCTGGCAAAGATTATTGGCATATTGCTAAGGGACAGAAGCATGAAGAGACTAATGATTATGTAAATGCCTTTATTGGAACTAATACATTGCTATCAGATTACATCATTTTTCAGAGTTAGAGTAACATTATGATCTGGAAAACTATAGCAAACAGCTTGACAAAGCAAGAGTACATAAGTCCTACATATATATTTTTATTTTTTAGTGACCACATCTCCTTGTCTTAGGTGTAAAATTAGAAAATCTATTGTACACTTAGCATACTTGGCCTACTGTATCCTATCTAAGTTCTGAGCACATTCTCTCCTCAAAAGTGTCATATTCAACAGCATTTTTAATCTAAAGAGAGAATTTGATGATACAGGTTTTAAAACAAATAAGCGGATATTGAACCAAGTGTTCTAAGACAAAATATGTCAACTGTTTACAGCTTGGGTGTGAGGGGAAAGATGCAAATTTAAGGTACATTTTCCTCTACCTACAATGTATGTTTTTTACTTACTTGAAGACCCCTTTAAAAAAGTAGCAAAATCAGCAGTCTTATTTAAGGTAATCAAAATATTCTTAAATGTACAAAAAAAGGATCATGTAGAAAGAATACTGTAAAAAGATACTGATTTTAAGAATAAAAGAATATGAAAAGCTTCTATTACATTCTGCACAGCCAGTTACTTCCGCCAATTTTCAGTACTATAAAGATAAGCAAAGGATACTCACAACCAAATACCCTCTGACCACAGTTCTCGATTAAAAACTACCATACTGGATGGAAAACAAAATTATTGCCTAATAATAGTCATATCCAATCATCTAAACAAGTCTCAAGAGGTGGACATTCATTCTAAGAGGGAAAAAGATACACAGAGAGAAATAACACATAGCAAAGGGAAATGTCAAGGGCAGCAACCTAGGAGAGTAAATGATTTGGCTATGAGCACATTTCAGGTGTCCTGATCAATCCAACTATGACTATGGGAAAGAGGAGTTGTTTTTATGAAAACTCTTCCCCTGAGGGCTCTCATGAGGAGCTAGTCTTGTTAATCAATCAAAACTAAAAGTCCTTTAAATGACCAACAGTTCCTTAAGCCGTGAGCATTTCACCTGGAAATAGCTGACCTGCTAATCATGCACCTGGGAGCAAGGCTGTTTTTATTCAAATTAATAATTTTACACTCTCTTCATTCCCCTACCCATCAAGCATGCAAACACGGTCATGACCATCTTGGGCTTTACTTCCACAAGGTCTTCAGGGAGAGCGTACACCCTGGCTCCAATTCTTCTAGCCATTGACACTGCATACCTATTTTTTGAGGAAACAAAAATTAAGATGAAAGCCTTGTCACTCAAGCACACAATATGAGACATCCATTTTCTCTTATATAATCATTTGGCTGGGATGTAAAGCTTCCATATTGAAAGTTCAAATTGGAACCATTTCACTTTTTGTTGTTTTTATTTTGTTTTTGAGGTTACTCTTAAGTAACACCAGGTTTTTAAACTCTGCTATTTGGACTGATAATATTTATTCACCCCTTTTCTCCCATATAAAATGAGAATTAATTTTGGATCACTGACTTGATATGAAAATGGAAAAAAACAAACATATAAAATCACCCAGATTGGCTGTACAATGTTTTTTTTTTAAGGTCATGTGGGTTTAAAAAACTTTTTTATTCATTGAGTTTTAGAGAGAGAGGAATACATGGACTTGTTGTTCCACTTATTCATGCGTTCATTGGTTGCTTCTTGTATGTGCCCTGACTGGGGATAGAACTGGCAACCTTGGCATATCGAGACGACACTCTAACCAACTGAGCTACCCAACCTGGGCTACAATCAATGTTGATGTTCTCATTGAGCATGTAATAAGATACATGGCACTTTCATGTGATCTTAGAGAAAATTATGCCAGATGCAAAATCCAAGTTGTTTTGGTAGATGAAGTGAATACTTCCAAATATTCAAGGGAAGAGAGAGTCTACATGGCACATGGCCAGAGTGCCCAGAGCAAGGAACAGAATGGGTAGACAAAGGAAGGAAAGAATTGACATGTCCAGCTAGGGAAATTTGCAGGAGCACACCTCAACTAACACATTAGCCATTTCTAGGTGTTTTATAACAGGAATCTTTTTTGAAGTAATACTTCTTAGCTATCCTATGAAGCCCTGCTCTGGGCTGATTTTCAGCATACTAGTAAAGCTTCCATGGGTTGCCTATGAAACTAGGTCACAGTCAAGGTCTTTGGTGAAGAAAGGAAGAGACAGGTGAAAAAGATCTTCTCAATATTGTTGAAATGCAAGAAACGTCCAAAGCACATTTTCACCTGAGGGTTAAGCGCCCTGCCCATTTAGGGACCACGATAATAAGCTCAACATATGTAGCCAGAGTGATCTATGCACAGTAAAAAAGACATCAGAGGATAAGGTATTTTTAAAAAGTGAGAAGAATACTCTCAGCTAAGGCATGATTATCCTTAGCTCATTTTTCCTGTTGTAAGTTTCTAGCTGAGTTGCATTAAAACATATACTACATGATTTCTGCAATCCCCTAAAGCAATAACTGATTGAGCACCTACTAGGTCAGGCACAATACTAGGCTCTTATATATTTTATTCATTTTAAAATCTCTAAGGTAATTATTATTGTTCCCATTTTACTGATGAGAACTCTCAGTCTCAAAGAGGTTTCCCCTAGGTGACACAATCTTAAGTGGTAGAACCTGAATCCTGCAATATCCCTTACTTGGCATTATTGTGCTTGTCATCTTCTGTTAGATTGCCGCTCTTAACAAGGTCATAATTTATGCAGCCTGGCTGGATAGCATCAATTAAATCCACAACTGCCAAACTGGAGCTGATCGTCTTGTCCTAGTGTAAAAGGAGAACAAATCTGAGAGTTTTAATGTGTACAAATTTCAATATACTTACAAAAAGTTGCCAAAACAAAAGCCCAGAGAATTAAAAGAGAATCCTGCCATTAGCCCAATGATAATTCTCACTCACAAAGAAACCAAAGGTTGTCCTTCTAGAGTTATAGATACTTTCTAGCAAACATAATATTTAATAGTCACACATGGAAATTCTTACCTTAAAACTCTGAATGGAAGTTGATTTTCCAGCTTCACTCAATGTTCTGTTCACCCAGTTTACAATGATGTCGTCATTAGCTTTTTGACCGTCTCCAAGGTCTTCCAGGACATTGAGGGTATATCTAAAAGAAGAAGCAAAGGGTCAATTCTACTTTATGAGAAAAAATGTAACCATTACGAAGATGCTTTATCTTCCATTTCTTTTATTTCTTAGATTTGAAAAACTAACGATTTTATGGAAAGAGAGCCACCCTATATGAAAAAAAATATTTCATGTAGAAGAAGCTTGCTACTGATTTACCCTTTGCAGTGGTGGTCATGCTGGGGTTGGGCTCTAAGATTTTCAGGGCTTTAATGAGCAAGCTCAACGGTCTACAGCAGGCACATTTTGTACTAGTCTGACAGTGGAAATGTCTTAAAATAAGCTATGCTTTGACTGGTACCCAGTCATCATAAATGCTTTTCAGCATTATAGTTAAGAGATCTTTTTCAAATGGATACATGGGATGTTCAAAACTTTGGCTGATTATTTCTTTAGTCATTGAACACTAAATGAGGCTCAAGTGTATGGCTCAGGTTTCTTATGAGAAAAGGAAATATTCACAGTTCTGTTGCCTAACTCTCAAGGAGGTGTCATCTCCCACCAAACATACAACATCCATTCATTACTTAAGCTCATTTCAGGGTCTAAATACAAAAATTTCAAAGGTGTACTCATTGACATGTTTACTCAAAAATGATAAGGACTAGATCACAGACCTGTATTAGAGTGAAGCTTAAATAGTTAAAATTGTGTATCATACCTTCTCATCAGCTGCCAGACTAAAGCTAAAGTCAGGGTTTGGTTCCCATCATTCAGGTCTTGTCCTCCAATGCCAACCAGGGAGAATTTGGCAGGATGCTTCCCTAATTCAACAGCATAGTTGCAGTTTTCTAGCTGCAAACACACAAAAGTAAATGGTTAAAGATTTCAATTGTTTAATCTGTATACATGTGTGATGCCAGATGCTTAGCACAGAAAAGTAAATAAGATGCAGTTCCTGTGGCAAGAAGCTTAGAGTTAAGAGATTTCCAAACAAAAGAAACAAACTTAGAAGAAAAACAGTCAGTAACAAAGATATGAGGCAACTTAGTTGTATACCTTTTTCATGTTGGCTCCAAGTTTTGGGTATGGGGGTTTATTAACCTTATTCCAGTCAACGGGAACTTTAATTCGCTCATACAACTGTAAGATTACCAGGGCATCTTGCAGGTCACTAATGATTTAAAAATAATTTAATTAGTGTTTGCAGACAGCTTGGCTTTTGTTTCCTTAAAAACAATAACATGACACCATTGAACAAAATATATAAAACCATCGATAATACCCAAGACATATATTCTATCAATCTATGCTGAAAATAGAGCTAAGACCATCTGATTCACTTAAAAGTACTTGTTGAGAGCTCACTGTTTGCAAGGCACTGCTCTAGAAGCTGGGCACATAGGCGAACAATCCCTTGCTCTACATTGAGTCAGAGAGAGAGACAGTAAACAAGTACATGGATAAATGGATATGATTTGGGGGTGCAAATAAGTATTATGAAGAAAAAAAGAGGTAGGGTTAGGGGTTAGAAAGTGGCAGGTGGTGGTCAACACCTGAATCAGTGTTGATCTGAATCAGTGGTGGGAATATAGTAAGGAAGTGAGGCACTAGATATGGAAAAGAACACTCCAGGCTGAGGGAACAGTGAGCACAAGGCCCCCAGGCATCACGGATGGTCTGCTTGAAGCGTTCCTTGATCTTTGTCTCAAATTAGGGTATCTGCTCCCCAGAAAGACATTAATGCATTCTATCACTTATAGTTGATGATATCATGATTCAACGTTTTCCAATATAAATAATCACTACAAATTAACATTTAGAAAATGTTTAGAGCTGTAATTATTTGTGTAGCACCCATTCATGATGTTCATTACTATTTATAATGGCAGTAAGAAGGCTTACGCATAGAGATGGTTTACATGGGGATTAACACCAAGAGAGTTCATCCAGTTACGGAAGGTTCTTTCTTCACGAGTTTCTCCTATTAAGAATATTCACACAAAAAAGAAAAAGAAAAAAAAAAAAGAATATTCACAAATTTTATATATTTATTAAACACCTTGTACATGTGCATATAATGTCAACCAATATATCAGGTTATTTCCTCTATAGATCTAGAGGTTTTCTCCAATATGACTTTCCAAGCATTCTTATTAAATACATTCTCTAGATGCATGCTTGTTTTTTAAAATTTATTGATTTACTTTAAAATTAAAGAAGATAACCTTATTATAACCAGTTAAGCAATTTAGACATTTAGGAACTTTTTATAGTCTCCTACCCCCTCTAATTCATCTCCAATATCTCCAAAAGTCCCTATACTTCAAAGCAACTGATGTTATCAAGTTTAGTTTGTATTTTTAAAAATTTGCTCTGGTCATAGGAACCTATACTCATAGTAATTCACATCTCCCCTCTACCCATTTTTTCCTTCCTTAAAATCATTTTATTTTATTTTTTAAATTTATCTTTATTGTTGAAAGTATTACAGATGTCTCCCCTTTCCCCCATACCCATTTTTTAACTTTAAAAAAATTTTTTGGAATTTATTGGGGTGACATTGGTTAATAAAATTATAGGGTTCAGGTATACAACTCTATAATACATCATCTGTATTTTGTATTATGTGTTCTCTAAACTACACATTAGTGCTTCTTTTACATGCCTATATTAAAGCAACAAATTACTTGAAACTTCAAAAGCATAAAATTTAAACATCTGATAGTAATGCCAATGGATATGCAACAACTACTATTTACATTTGTTAATTTTTAAATACTATACTTCATATATATATAAAACCTGGAAATGGTAAAGTGCCTTCTCCAGACTTAAATAATTACCACACATTATTACTATTTTTTGAGTAGGTAAGTGTGAAAGGAAGGGGAGTGGCTAGTTTCAGTTAGTCTGACTATGGAAGAATGAAACATAAATACTGTACATTTATAGCTCAAATTTTATGCAGATGTGCATTTTTTCTGGTGAGATGTTTAAAAATTGATCTAACTTTAAAATTAAACATTGGTTTATTAAGGGGCCTTAAACCAAGTGGCCCTAGACTACTTTACTTTAAAAGTTCCCTCATATCCTCCCTTTCTTTACTTGTATCATCCCTTTCTGTCAGCTGCCATTTTTAAAATTCAGTCCTTGAGTCTACTTCTAGCAGATGTTTGCTAAAGGAAAGTAGATAAGGAAACTTATTAAGTCAAGTTATAAATTCATCGTGGCCTATATATTTCTGCTCTGTAGTTCCACTCATTAGAATCTGAAAAATCTTTAGTTACCTTCTAATAGAGTCCAGTCAATATCCTGGTTCTCTGGCTTAGTTAGTGCTGGATACTTATTAAACAGGTTAGCCACAAAGGCCAAATTCAGTTTGGGGTTTCCACTGACAACATCAGCAGGGGTAACAAACTGTCTGCAACCTAATTTGTCTGCTTGTTGCAGCATACTCTCAGCTCTCTTCAAATCATCTGTTTCCTGTTGAAGTAAAAGAAGACATTTTTAAGAGGCCACACTAAAAATACAGAAATGTTTCCTTACAATGATAGGCTGGATATACAATTCTACTTTCTCTTAGCCAACATACGGGACTTATTATAAAATTGTTTTGAATGAAAAAAAAAAAAAGACGAAAAAAAAAAAGACTATGCTGGATTTGCAGTATCTTGAAAATACCCTAGGTGGCACCAGATCATAGATCTCAACTGGGATTACATCTCTCATGCTAAACCCCATCAAGAAAAAGCTACAATTGTTCAGATTTTTAAATTAAATCCTAAAGCAAGTGTAAGGCTAAAAGATGAAGGACTCTGAAAAACAAGGGAAAAGCATGAGCAAAGGCTCTGAGATAAATAAAATGAGCGTTTGGGGGGAGGAGGGTAACAGATTAGTGGAAAATAACACTGGGTAGGAGAGATGAGATGGAGTGGCCTTAAAATGCTAAGCGGGACATTTCAGACTGAACTCTAGAGTCAATGAGGAATCCTAGAAAGATTCTGAGGAGGGAAGAGACAAAGAAAGGAGTGTTTTAAGAAGATCAATCTGGGGAAACTAAGAGTTTTATCAGAATCAGAATCAGTATCCTGGTGCCATTTACCCAGGCACTTGGCTCCCTGAGTGCACAAAACGGTGCCTCATTTGTACCAAGAGTGCCCTGAGCCAAAGAGTTTCATATTTAACAGAGACAGCAATATAAACAGACAAGTCAGTTACAAATTCATTTTTAGTAAGGGCAGTGTAAATGGTTTAGCTAGTGTAATCCACTGAATCCTATTGCATAATAGGCTAGAAATGTGGATTTTTAAGATTAGTAGAATGCATTCCATGTCTAATGAGTATAAAGAATGACAGGATCCTAGAAGCTTGACACTAAACAGTCTAGTCCAACTCCTTACTTTGTGGATGAACAAAGTGGGATCCAATTTTGGGAAGGAAGTAGTTCCTGATCTTTGAACAAATTAATGGTGTAACCAGGGAACATGGTTCATGTTAGCAATTCCCCAGATTGTATTTCATGGATCAGGAGTATAAACATATTCACATTATTCTCAACACAGGAATAACAGATGCACATAGTCATTAAATCTATCACTGTGGTTATAATCCAAATATTTAGGAAAGGCCAGTCTCTAGTACTTACTTCCCCATACTTGCTCTGAATATTTTATGCCATCCATTATAAACCAATACCACCACAATTATGGAGCTCACTAATGAACTCTCAAAATAAATCAAAGCCAGTCTTTCTGCTTCTGAATAACAAACATAGCAATTTAAAAATAATTTAAAAATCATACTTAAAATTGCCAATATCACTACATATAATTATAGATTATTGTATTTATAAGAAATTGACAATAATTTTGTAAGATTGTAAAACTGACAAGAAATACCAATACTTACATTGAAACCTGACATGTTAATATCTATCCGTGGTTCACCTTCCTTTTGTCCTTTCGGTGCAATTTGATTGAGAAGATGGAAATAGGCTTTGGAATCCTACGGATGAATTGAAAATGTCAGTGAGATCACATTTACAAAGAATGAATGTATCCTATTGTCCCATGTTTGGAAGGGTATTTGTACTGAGTTTTATAACAATATATGGCACAAATCTCTGTCCTCTAATTTTACAGATCTTTCCCCCAGAAAAGTTCACCTATCTGGTCTTATGTCTGCCTTGAAAATGGATGAACTGTATTTTGTCATAATTTTACAATTTATTGATGTTGTCAATACAATAATGCTAGTAGACACAAAACTAGTTCTGTACCTTCACTGAATTACTGAAGTCAATAAGCTTGGTAGACAAAATAAGCAAGAAAAAAATCAGTGGGAGAGTAGAAATCCAGGAAGCATAGGGAAAGAGAAAATAAACAGGTTATATCATTACAAAGCACAATACATATCGTAGCCTATGGAGAAGAGATTAGTTATGTTAAAGATGTATTTAATTGTAAATTTAAATTAAAAACATTTTTTAATGAGCAACACTTCAGCTGGTGAAATAACATTTAGCCCTTTATGATCTGAATATACTTAACCAAAAAACAAGCCTCTCTCTTTGTTGTGAGCTTCTGAACTCTTTCAGCACTTGAACATTTTCCCTTGAAATTTCAATTCCTAAAACAAAGTGACATTGCTCATATTGGGGGGTTGGGCTGGGTGAATTCAGGCTGTGTGGATACTCCACAGAACACAGCTTGAAAACCATTATACTAGGGCAAACACTTAAAAGGGGTTTTCAATACCCATATTAAGTAAAATTCTGCCTCTCTGGAATACTGTCCAGAGGACAGGAACTAGAGTTGAGAGGCCTTAATCCTGCTATATCTGAAGACTACTTTCTCAACTATGATAGTTTCATATTACTGGGCCTTGAGAGTCAAGACAGGCTATGAAGGAATGTTTTTCACAGTAAGTTGTGCAGATTATATGCATCCTGATCCCCGGGATATTGTTCGAAATGCCAATTACTGGATCCAAGCCCATTCCTACCAAATATGATGACTCTCTGGGAACTGCCCAGAAAGCTGCATCTGAAACAAGCTACCCAAGTGAGTTTGATACCCAGTACCCTACATTATTGTAAGCATGGGGAGAATCAGGTGAGTGAAAGCCACTTCAAAGCAATTCATGAAATGCAAAACCCAGATTCTATCATTAGTGGACACAGAATTTTCCTCCTTCTAATAGTGCATGACAGTGTGATAGTGCTTTCATTTACAATTAATTACCTGCTAAAGGTGCAGGAAGAATATATAACCCAATCTTATGCATCTGAGCAGAGCAGGTAAAGAACAGACCAATGCAGAGTCTGTATTTACTACACTGAAAAGTATTTGCAGGTGAAAACTTGAATACAGACAAATTGGAAATTCCCTTTCACATTACTGAACAATTCTTTGCTTTTTAAAAATATTCAAAGCAGGCTTCATTTTAAAATAAGATTTCCTTTTGTACATTTAAGCTACATCTCGGGACATAAAATGCACTTACGAATGGTTTTTAGGACACATCTAATGCATAAAGCAAAATATAATGGGCCAAACATGTTGTGTAAATTAAAAGAAGGGTTGAAGCCAACTGGTCTGATAATTTGGAGGCTATCCATAATTTTCACTGATGAAATCAGTAGTGCAAATATCCCATTACTTGAACAAATTGATATGATCATAGCCCCCTGTTTTCATAGCCCTGTTGGTCAGTGACATCTGGTAAAGATCCTTGAATTTGTTCGCTATAGCCCAACATCTGGATTTGGGAGAGAGCCTAGAAAGTTAATGAGAACTCTATATTTGCTATGATAATTTTGGCCCTCTCTCCTTGAGAAGCCAAGGGCACCATGTGGCAAATGAATGCTACCAATGTCTCCTTCCCTTGCTAGTTTCCCCCTCCTGTTCACGGTGAGCAGTGAGCTCCAGAATTCTATTTAATGCAAGGAATCTTTGCAGGTGTTTTATGAGCCATCTGTTATGTCAGAGGTGGACTTAGTAGGAGCACACTGGGGCAGGGGCTGAGGTAGGAGACACAGACATATATAAGAGCTCATCAGTACCCTCAAGAACTCAATGTCTAGAGGTGGGAGCACAGGACAGGAGAGGAGGCAAATAGGAAAGAGGAAGGGGCATCTTAAGGCCCTCTCTCTCTTCTAGGTCTTTGCTAACAGGCACCCCGAGGCCTGGGAAGGGCAGTTAGAAATAACATAGTCATGGCCCATCGTTTTATACTCCATGTTTAACAGTAAGCAGAATATAAAATGCTAGGACTGTAATACTTTTATTCTTTTCCACAAAATGAAAGCTAGTCTTGGTGCTCATGCTCCTTACTTGGCTCCACCTCTCTACTGAAATCTATCATTGGGGCCAAGAGGCAACAAGGCTTGGTGATTAACTGGTAGGATTTTCCCTCTCTTAAGCTGAGATAAAATCTCTCAAGTCATTATATCCCCCCAAAGTGTTATGGTTCGTTGCAGAGTTACCTTGATGTCGGCACTAAAGTTGTTGATTTTTTGCCAGCCCGAGTTTTCCAAATGAAAGTTTGCCCATCTTAGCAGAAGCTCTTCTGGAGACAACTTCATAAGCTCCTCCAAAGTCTCACCATCTCGAAGTAAAGCAGCCAAGGCTATAGGAAAAACAAAACAAAGCCATGACCAATATATTATATGATAATGGTCATTACAAGTTCATTTAGTCTTTTCACACTTAAATAATAGAGATACAAAAACCAGCATGACCCACTTCCTGGTTTCCAGGTACTCATAGTCTAATAAAAGATAAATACATAGGTAGATAATTGTAAGGTGATACAGATAAAGACACTGTCTTATGAGAATACACACAAATATACAATATTATAATTTTCCCCCTTTTTATTATTTTTCACATACCAAATAAATTATAGCTTTTAAGATGAGCATTTTCACATTATATCACATATTTACATAAATTGTTTTTGTTAAATAATAATTAAAATGAATGATTTTGGGGACAATGTTTAAAATAGTGGAGCCTTTACTTAACTTTTTCTTTAAAGGAGCATAAGAGCATTATGGTATTTATATTTAAGTATAATTTATTAACTCTTAAAGGGTTAAACCTATTTTTAACAGAATACAATTCAACTTTACATTTTCCATAGCATCTAACATGTAAAGTCTGCTCAATAGTTTCTGTTGTTGAATTGAATGTGTGGAAGAAGCAGGTTTTCTTGCTTTGTTTTTGTGGTAAATATTCCTACAGAAAATAAATAGAGCTTGGATATTTGCATAGAGCAGCGATTTCCCACCTTTTTCATCTCATGGCACACATAAACCAATTACTAAAATTCTGTGGCACACCGAAAAATATGTTATATTTTTTTGCCGATCTGACAAGAAAATATGTATAATTTTGATTCAGTCACACTGGATGGCTCCTGTTGTGTTGGCCCATTGTCATTATTTCATTTGATAATCTAAGGGGAAAGAGGTCAGTGCCCCTGACTAAATAGTCAGGTATTGCATGCTTTAAAAATTCTTGTGGCACAGCAGTTGAAAATGGCTGGCATAGAGAACTGTCTAAATTTAAGCATTGTTTTATGAAGAAGTTGTGTAATCCTTATGCAATAATTACCTCCCATAAAATAAAAGAGACTTATATTGTACAAGATTGAAAATGCCTGATTTCTGAAGAGGTCTAAGTAATGCCTCTCAGGCAAATTTCATCTTTCAAGGACTCCGCTTCATGCTGTGTCATTTTGGCACTGAGACATTTTAGCAAGGAGAGAGGTGGCTCGATCATTTGCACAGAACCCTCTTTTTGCTCCCCATCTCTGCCAAGTCAAAGGCTGGAAAAGATCAAACAGCTTGACATCTATGCACCTAAGACCTTGTCAAAGAGAAATCATTTGATTTACTACATGAGCCAGCGTAATTTTATTTTGTTGTCTCCCTCTCCTTTTTCAAAGGACTTGAACTCCTTTAACAAGACAAATACTGCTGTGAAGATGGCCGGCGATTAGAAAACCTTTATTTGTTGAAATATAGGCACTTTTGAGTGCATTGGAAGTGTAAATGCAATAAATTCCGGAAGTGCAAGTCTTATAATGGATAAAAATGTACCAAATAAGACTCTTGACAGACATTATGAGACCTTGAAACACTGAGAACTCCAAATATATATTCTTTCTCAAAAGTGAGTGTTGAAATGGTGATTTCTGGAATAAGATATGAATACTTGCAGTGCTGCTTACATTTTTCAGCTTTATAGGCAGAGGATAATGTGGTACTCCCTAAGACCCCATGACCACTGTATTGCAGATGCTTATACATTCTACAAATCCACGATGTGATTTAAAAACCTATGCTGTAAGGGTGGCCCTTCTGCTGGTTCAGGAAATATGAGACCATCAAGGGCAGGTTGGAATATTTTTAAGAGGTCCGAGTCTATGATAGAATATAAAAGGAATTAAAAATACTAGGAGATGGTGCATAGTGGTAGAGTGGAGGGTGGTAAAGGGGTGGGGTTTCTGTGGGCAAAGCAGAAAAGAACAGATACCAAGTTTGGGGACCTTAGGAAAGTTCCTTAAACTCTCTGTGCTTTTGTCTTTATTGCAAAATAAATTCTAAAGTACCAGACAAGTGTTAATTACTACTAAAGAAGAAAGGTATGCCCAGCTGGCGTGGCTCAGTAGTTGAGCATTGATCTAGGATCCAGGAAACCGCAGTTCGATTCCCGGTCAGGGCACATGCCTGGGTTGTGGGCTCCATCCCCAGTCGTGGGCATGCAGGAGGCAGCCAATCAATGACTCTCTCATCACCGATGTTTCTGTCTGTCTCTCTCTCTCCCTGAAATCAATAAAAACATATTTTAAAAAAAACAAAAGAAAGTTATAAGTAGGCTGTTTTCCTGAATAACATTATATAGCATTACCTTATGCTAATTTTATCATCTAATCACCTCAATTAAGTGAAAGTATGACAGTCCGAATGACTAGGAACCCCCCCCCCCCACAATAAACAACTTTCAAAATAACGACTGTGTTCCATTACCTTCATTCCTGCTCAGTTCAATGTCAGCGAACAAACCGATCTTAATGATTTGCCAAAGCAGTCCCAGAACTAGATGAGGTTTCCCAGCCCGCAAATCCTCTGCACCAATGTTCACAACGTGACACCCAATGGCAGAAGCGGAGTTCAGTGCCAAGTTCAAGTTTTCCTGCAAGACAGCCAATTTACACACTTGCTTCTTGACCTTTCCATTTTTTTAATGCATCTACTTCTCCCTTCACTGAAAACAATACTCAACCAGGAAATTAAAACCCTGTATTAGTTTCAGCCACACATGATCCACAGAGAACAAATTCCAGACATTAGTATTAAAAGCATAGCTAAAACAAATCTCAGCCTTATTGCTATTGTCTTTTCCAAAATTCCATGGGAAGTTACTTGGTATTTTTATTTGGTCCCTTTGGAAATAGTAAAGGAAAAGGCTGAGTTACTAGAGTAAGTATATCCATGTAGGTTAAATGTCGTATTTCTAAAAATGTCTAATGAAAGGTCTACTGCATATAGCTGAAAGAGTTCTAGTTCTCAATCTCTACATCCTAGGAGGTGTTCTTGCCTGAGGAAATTTTGCTATCTAACAGTCTAATACCCACTTAATGGAAAAGAAAAACACTCCATTCCTTAAATATGCTAATTAAGAGCTTAAATACAGAGTGAGGCAAAAGTAGGATTACAGTTTTGAGTACTGAAACAAGAGTTTATTCTTGTATTGTTATTTAATAATTGTACTATTTTCCATATGAACAACTGTAAACCTACTTTTGCCCTACCCTGTATGTTTGCTTATTTCTGCGTGTTTGACCCACAGCATGCAATGAAAAAACATAGGGCTTTGGAATTATACCTAAAGTTCCGACATTAATCTCAGGCAAGTTCAGAAACGCTTCTGAGTCCCAGCTCACTTCTCTGTAAAGCCTGGATAACAATCCTAAACTCAAGAGTTGTTGTAAGAATTAAATGAGAAGATACAAATCCAGAGCCTATGGTCTGCAGAACGGGTCCTCAGATAGTAGTTTCATAGCAGACATCGGGAAGAACAATGCATACCTGAATGATGAAGGGTGTAAGTTTCTTCTTGTTGATTGCTCTTTCATCAATTGTATCAGGAACCGAAAGGTTGATCATTTTACTGAAACAAAATTGAAACATGAATTGATTTCTCTTTCATTGAATTTATTGAGGTGACATTGGTTGATAAAATAGTATAGGTTTCAAGCGTACAATTCTATGATACAAAGTTGATTTATTTGTAAAGAGTCTGTAAATATTCACAAATATTTTAAGGCTTATTATAGCTCTCATGTAATCTGAAGAAATAAATGCAATACATGACTTTTATCATGTTGATCGCCAAAAAAGACCAAAATGTTTACAGTAGTTGGGTACTTCTGAGTTGGGGATTGGGGCATATTTTCTCATTTTATTTTGTATTTTCCACATTCTTTTATAAAAATGAATAACTTAGATATTGAAAAGTACTTTCTTGAATAAATGTTAAAAACATAAAATCCCACATTGAAACTGAGTCTCTTCTAGATTATATAATTCACAATTAAAAATGCCATTTATCCACAGAGGTAAAATTGGTTAAGCATGAAATTCTTTCATTCACCAAATAATTACTGAGTGCCTAAATGATGAGCTAGGCACACTATATTTGATGCACATAATACAGTGGTAAGAGAAAGAAAGGTTATGTTAATTAGGCTAGAATCTGTAACTTATTAGGAAGAATCTCATTTGGTAAAATTTAGAGTTAGACTCTAAAATTTTAGATGTTTATAATATTGCCCTGAAACATGTTTTTATGCATAGGAAAAATGATGTTGCTTTCCTTGCAAAATTTACATATTGAATAAATAGTACCATATTACTTCTCTCTATTAAAACACAGGGAATTATTTCTTTAGCACTTATAAATGACAAAATAGGGGGTATCCTACATTTTAAAAATCAGTTTTTCAAACAAGCAAAATGAATTTATTGCAAAAAAGAATTTTATGCATTGTATATGGTCATGTAAAATATATCCACTGCACGGTTCTAAGCACTCCATATGTATGTAGTCATTTACTTAATGCTCACAACAGCTCTATGAGGAAAGTACCATATAGAAATCATAACAGATGGAAAATGAAATGCAAAGGGGCTGAAATCTTGATTACAGTTACACAGCTACTGAGTGGCAGAGCCTGAAGATGAACCCAGGCAGACTGATTATAGGGTATGCCTTTAATTCCTGTGCTACACTGCCTTTATAAATAGGAGCATCAACTGACAAAGTGTTGATAATCTTATGTCATTTCTGCCAAGATACTGTTGGCTCTGGGCAGCAGCAGTGACAAATGCATTTTTCAGAAATAATTGGAGAGTGAGAACTGAAGAGCAGCTTTTTTTTCATTTGGAAGCTATGGTACTTTAGAATCAAAAGATATTGGCATACTTAAGTTCAACAAAGTTGTAATGCGCTACTTGCTCAATGATGAGAAGAAATTTGAAGTTGATAGTTTCCCTATAAAGAGGCTCCCAGGCTAAATGATTGAGCTTTAGATTCATGTTTGTTTGTTTTGTAATCCTCACCCAAGGATATTTTTCCCATTGCTTTTCAGAGAGAGTGAAAGGGGGAGAGAGAAACATCAATGTGAGAGAAACACAGGGATTAGTTGCTTCCTGCACGCTCCCCGGCTGGGGCTGGGGATCAAGCCTGCAACTGAGGTACATGCTCTTGGCCAGAAATGAGCCTGGGACCCTTCAGTCTGCAGGCTGACCCTCTAACCACTAAGCCAAACCAGCTATGGCTAGATTCATGTTTTGGTGGTACTTTTTTGGACAGACCTAGAGATGAAATGAAATGGGCAGAACCGATACAATTTTCAGTTCTAACTATTTCCCCAAGATGAAGCTGGAATGCTATCTTTGGAAATTTGGGTATAAAATAAGCCAACATCTTACCAAAGCACAATTCCGTCACCAACAGCTTTGAACAGGTCATCCGTATTTGGGTTCATTGGTATAACATGTCGGCAATCAGGATCATTTTCCAAAGCTTTGTTTATCCAGTTAACAAAAGCATATTTTTCTTCCTCTAAAATTATGTTGAATAACAAGAAATTAGTTCATACTCTAGGTTAAATATGACTCTAGAGCCTAAAATAGTCATTCAGTAATGCTGAACATTAATGTGTCACAAACATGTGGTTATCCTCTTTGGAAACCCAGACACTTGAATGCAACCGAAAAACACAAAAACAGCACAGTTAATGGATTCTTAGAGAATTTAGTTAAAAACTTAAAAAAATTATTTTTATATTACTATAGAATTCTATAATAAAGCTTGTCATTGCACATATTGTATCATGTCTCTTGCAAGCTAACAAAGCCATACAATACTTATAATTCCCTTACAGCAAGTATGCGTTGCAAGTCCAAATACATGTTGCAAAGGACCTCTCTATTCTTAATTAGGAGGCAGTGTTTCTCTAAAGACCTTCCTTGACATTAGAGCATGCACCCTACTTAGTTCATTGTGTTAACTTAATGCACATGAAACTATTACCTGAGTAAGAATGCTGTGTTCCTTCACTGGAGAGCTCTGAAGTTCCTCCCAGAGCACAAATCCCTTCTTTCCTGTTGATTGCTTTGCGGAAGGTTTTAGCAATATCACTGCTTTTCACCTCTTGGAAAATCTATTAATTAAAATATGTTGTCAGTTCACAATTAATTTTATATCAGGCAGAACAATAAGCATATTTATCTTCTTCTATACTTTGATCACTTAAATTTTTCTCCATAGGTGATGAGCATTAAAAAATATGGAGAACTGGGCTTGAGGTTTTTAAAAAATTGATTTGAGAGAGAGAGAGAGAGAGAGAGAGAAACATTGATTGGTTGCCTCCTTGACTGGGGATCAAACCTGAAACCCGGGTATGTGCCCTGACTGGGAATTAATCCCGCCGTCTTTCAGTGTACAGAAAGATGCTCCAACCAACACACCTGCCAGGGCCGAGCTTGGGTTTTTAAAATGGTAAACAAGTGCTACAATACGGCTACTGGAAATGAAGTGCCAGAAAGTCCACTGCACACACTTGTCAAAAACATTAAGTGCCACATGCAGTGAATCCACTTTAAGCCGAAAACTAGTGTGTGTCAAAGGCATAGGTAAATCTGTTCATTTTCTATGAACAAGGGAGGCTTTGCTCCTTTCCCGGAGAGAAGAGGTGGAAGGATCCCCCCTTCTTTAACCACAATTCTCAATGCCAAGAAAGATAAAAATTTAGGACTCAACCAAAAAGCCAATTTATTGGTGTAATAGGGTAGCTCAGGATGAGTTTGTTCAATCAAAATGTATAGAATAATGAGGTGAAAAACTGTGTTAAGTTTGCAGCAATAGATGACTATTGAGAATAATCACAGAAAAGAGGCTTCTCAGTGATTGTCTTGTTGGTGCATTTATGAAGTCCAGCTTCTCGAACAAGGAACATGGCTAAGTAAATTAACTTGTAAATTCTAAGTGTCCAAAAGCAGATTGCTGCAAAGCAAATGTCATACCCTACTCCAATGACTTGGTTGAATAAATGGACATTTTAAAGGACTGTCTATATATTTCTTAAATACTGGAATTTACCTAACCCTAAATTTGTTCTCGATCTACCAATGTGCACGTCTAAGTTAGCCATTGCCAGTAAAACAGGAGAAGGCTGTAGCATCTCCATAAAAAGTTCTTTAAAAGGTGTTTAGAACACGTAAGTATACTTATCAAAAGAAACTTATGGTCCTAATGAAAAAGTTGCTGAACAAATAGAAAATAACTCAAAGGCCTTCAGCATTATTGATAAGTACATT